>NC_133463.1:18390378-18693409 GCF_048565385.1 Saimiri boliviensis
GATTACAGGCACGTGCCACCGTGCCCAGATTATTATTATTATTATTATTATTATTATTATTTTTTTTTTTTTTTTTGTGAGACGGAGTTTCGCTCTTGTTACCCAGGCTGGAGTGCAATGGCGCGATCTCGGCTCACCACAACCTCCGGCTCCTGGGCTCAGGCAATTCTCCTGCCTCAGTCTCCTGAGTAGCTGGGATTACAGCATGCGCCACCATGCCCAGCTAATTTTTTGTATTTTTAGTAGAGATGGGGTTTCACCATGTTGGCCAGGTTGGTCTCAAACTCCTGACCTCACATGATCCACCTGCCTTAGCCTCCCAAAGTGCTGGGATTACAGGTGTGAGCCACTGCTCCTGGCCGCAGTGTTACTATTGATTAGTAAAAGCGTTTCTTTTTCCTGACCTAGAAATGTCTACTTCATGTTAATTCATCATTCAGAGTGCTTGGAAGACCTGCGTTCAGCCAGCAAAGAATAAGGCAAGGGTGGGGAGTGATAAACTGATGGTGGTCCAGCCTTTATTGACATTTAATATTAAATCTATTTCATAGGTGTGATTAATGAAACTCTTTAAGGAAAGGATGTGTGGTTGTCACTAGTGCTGTAAACTAAATTATTCTGGGTCCCCTGGGTGCATATGGTTCTATTACACTTCTCTCTGAAAAAGTTAGGAAGGGCTGTGTGATTTGTTTGGGACAAAGAAATTTTAGCAGAAGTGATACGTGTTACCTTGGAGTGGAAACTTTAAGAACCTTTGTGAACTTTGGCATACTTCCTTTTCTCTGCCAAGGCCAGCATCCTCTATGTCATTTTAAGTGTTTTAGTAGTCTCATTAAAAGGGCTAAAAGGAAAAAGTAAAATTAATTTTAATAATAAATTTTATTTAACTCAATATATCCAAATATCAACAGGGAACTGATTAAAATTTTTTTGTGAGATATTTTACAGTCTTTTTTATTTATAATGTCTTTGAAATCTAGTGTGTGTTTTACAATTACTTTTCAGTTCAGAATAGCCACTTTTCAAGGATTCAACAGCCAGAAATGGCTAGACAGCACAGGCCCCAGCCAGCATGGAAGCACAGATAGAGCTTCTTTCTCTTCACCTGGCTCCCTAGGGACAGTGGCATAGACACAGCTGACCTGCAGTGGATGCATAGGCGGGAGTGAGAAGTAAGACTCTGTTGTTTTCAGTCACTCAGACTTTAGAGTTTTCTGTTGCTGCAGCATAACTAACAGAGACACTGATATAAGGTATTAGATACTGATGTAACAGTATGCTGAAATATGTGTTGCTATTAGCTACAGAAGCAAGCAATGAGTAGCAAGGAAATTCTTACCAACTAAAAGGATAGCAATTCCCTTTATGACATAAATCACTTTTAAAAACTTAGAAGGTTGTATGTAATGCACTTGCAGTTTTAGGGAAAGAGGTTAGATGACAAAATTTAGTAGCATGTGTTAGTTGTCATTTGCTGCATTTATGGAGGAATTATAAGAAAAGGAAATCGGATGAAAAGAGAATTGCTTGATTTGAAAGTAAGAATAAAAGGAAACAATAGGCCGGGCGCGGTGGCTCATGCTGTAATCCCAGCACTTTGGGAGGCCGAGGTGGGTGGATCGTGAGGTCAAGAGGTCGAGACCATCCTGGCCAACATGGTGAAACCCCTACTCTACCAAAAATACAAAAATTAGCCAGGCGTTTGGCACGTGCCTTTAGTCCCAGCTACTCAGGAGGTTGAGGCGGAAGAATCACTTGAACCCAGGAGGTGAAGTTTGCAGTGAGCCAAGACTGTGCCACTGTGCTCCAGCCTGGCAACAGAGCAAGACTCCAACTCAAAAAAAAAAAAAAACCGGAAATAATAGGGATTGTTCCCACATGAACACTGGAACTGGTCAGTTGCTTCTCTCTGGCAGGAGCAGTCTCTGTGTGGGCCTGCCAGCAGAGTTCAAGCCCCTGCCCTCTCAGCACCCTGGTGGGTTCTTGTCCAGTGCCCAGGAAGAGTCAGTTCACATGAAGAGATGGAAGGGTATGCAGAGAATTTTACTGGGTGATGGATGTAGTTCTCAGTGGAATGGGAGTTGGAAAGGGGATGGTTTGGGAAGAAGGCAATCTTTCCCTGAAGCCACACTGTCTGAAGTTAGCCACATCTACCTGTAGTCTCTGATGTTCAGCCACTTGTTCGTATCCTTGACACTCAGTTGCTTGTGTTGCTCTGTCATTTATGTGACCTGACTCTTCCTGGACACTGGACAAGAACCCAGGTACTGAGAGGGCAGGGGCTTGGACTCTGCTTTGAAGCCCACAAGGAGCCTGCTCCTGCCAGAGAGAAGCAACTGACTGGTTCTAGCATTCATGCGGGGACAATCTCTATTATTTTCTTTTATTCTTACTTTCGAATCAAGCAATTTTCCTTTCATCTGATTTCTTTTCTTGTAATTCCTCCATAAATGCAGCCAATGACAACTAACACATGCTACTAAATTTTGTCATCTAACCTCTTTTCCTAAAACTGCAAGTGCATTACCTACAATGTTGTAAGTTTTTAAGTCTTTTTATGGGCACAGGATAGGAGTGTGGCAGGCCAAAAAGGCAACATTTGGGCAGAAAAACAGGGTCAGCTGTTTTCACTTAAGGCTGCAGTTTCAAGCTTAAGGGTTGAGTTTAGCCTGGAGCCTAGCCTTTCTGTCTCATGAGGACACAGCAAGAAGGCAGCTATGTACAAGTCAAGGAGAGAGGCCTCAGAAGAAACCAGACCTGCTGACACTTTGATCTTGGACTTCCAGCCTCCAGAATTGTGGGAAAATAAATGCATGCTGTTTAAGCCACCCAGCCTGCAGTATTTTATTATGGCAGTCCTAGCAAACTAATATGGATTTGGTACTGGGAAGTTGAATATTGCTGTATCAAATACCTAATAGTGAAGCAGGGGCTTGGGATTGCGTGATGGGTGGAAGCTGGAAGAGTTTTGAGGTGCATGTTAGAAAAGCGTACATTGCCTTGAAGAGTTGGTGCAAATATTGATGTTAAAGGTGATTTTGATGAAGCCCCAGGGGGAAATAAGGGACATGTTATTAGAAACTGGAGGAAAAGTGATCCTTGTTTTAAAGTGGCAAAGATCGTGGTTTGTATTCTAGTGTTTTGTGGCAAGTAGAAATTGTAAATGATGACCTTCGATATTTAGCTGACAAGATTTCTAAGCAAAATGTTGAAGGAGCAGCCTTGTTTCTCCTTGATACTTATAGTAATACACAAGAGGAGAGAAATAAATTGAAGAAGAAGTTGCTAAATAATAAGGAAGAACTTGAAGATTTGAAAAAGTGTATTTGGAGAGAACACCAAAGGTATTTCTGAACAAATTGTTCCATAGATTTGGGGGATGATTCGTGGATCCAATCAGCCATTTTAGCAGAAGCCAGGAAAAGAAATGGCGTTATACTAGCAGAGATACTGCCAGCTTGGACTAAATGGGACATAAGTGGGACAAAGTCAAGGAAGGCTGTTAGACTTCTGGGATTCTACAGGAATCGACAATGGAGCTCTCTGGCTGGGAACATGCATTACCCATTATCCTTAAAGAAAGGGAAAGCATGACGCTGAGGTGACTCAGAGATCATCAGGACTGTCACCCCCACTGCAGCTCCCAGGGTACGGGTCCAGGGGAGACAGCATCTCCTCCTCAGTTGCATGAGCTGTCACTGCCCAGGGCTGCCAGGATGGGGCTGTCTTCTGGTGGGCCCAAAGGACAGAGCATTCAGCCAAAGAGGATTATTCTTGAGCCTTAAATTTTATTGAGATTTCCTGCTAGGTTTTGAACTTGCTTGGGACCCACGACCCCTTTCTTCTTTCCAGTTTCTCCCTATCCTCTGTCTATCTTCTGCCTGTCCCATCAGTGTAATTTGGAAGCAAATAACCTGTCTGGCTTCACAGGTTCACAGCTGGAAAGGAATTTTGCCTTAGGATGAATCATACCTGCAGTCTTGCTCATATCTGAATTAGATAAGATTTGAGACTTAAAGTTGATGCTGGAATGGATTAAGAATGTTGAGCTTCTGGGATTGGGGTAAATGCATTTTTTACGTGACGAAGACTTGAATTTTGGAGGCCCACGTGTAGAGGGTTACGGGCTGAATCCCCTAACAAATTCATATGTTAAAGTCGTAACCCCCAGTATCTCAGTATGTGACTGTATTTTGAAATAGAAACATGTAAAAAGTAATTAAGATTAAGTGAGGTCATATGAGAGGGCCTTAGTTCAATCTGACTGGTGTCCTTATAAGAAGAGGAACTTTGAACAAAAAAGAGGCATCAGGGAAGTGCACACAGAAGAAAGACCGTATGAGGACATAGCAAGAAGGTAGCCATGTGCAAGTGAAGGCGAGAGGCCTTAGGAGAAAGCAGACCTACTAATATCTTGACCTTAGATGTATAGCCTCCAGAACTATAAGAAAATAAATTTCTGTTATTTAGGTTCCCTTATTCACTGCGAAAAAACCAAAAACCAAAAAACAACAACAACAAAAATCCGTGACTTTCAATATTTAAAAAGAACCACAGGTCCCTACTTTTTTTTTTTTTTTTTTTGAGACGGAGTTTCGCTCTTGTTACCCAGGCTGGAGTGCAATGGCGCGATCTCGGCTCACCGCAGCCTCCACCTCCCGGGTTCAGGCAATTCTCCTGCCTCAGCCTCCTGAGTAGCTGGGATTACAGCCACGCACCACCATGCCCAGCTAATTTTTTTGTATTTTTAGTAGAGATGGGGTTTCACCATGTTGACCAGGATGGTCTCGATCTCTTGACCTTGTGATTCACCTGCCTCGGCCTCCCAAAGTGCTGGGATTACAGGCTTGAGCCACCGCGCCCGGCTAGGTCCCTATTTTTGATGAACAAGAGGCTGGTTCCCAAGAAACTAGCTAGTCCCCAAGGAATATTCTCTATCAGGCAGTTAAGGAGGATAATGGAATAGATTATCAAGTTACACGTCTACCCTAAGTAGGAGGCCTTCCGACATTTGCCCAGTGGGACTTTAGAATTGTAAATGACTGCTGTGTGTCTCCCATACTTCCCAATTTTTAGTCAGGAGATGATATTGTGGCATGACGAGGAATGGGGCAACTGAGGGATAAAAAAGAATATTGAGAACAAAAGGAATGAAAAGTTATGATAGGCAGTTAGATTCCCTTTAAAACTATTTAAAGAATAAAGATTGGAATTACATTGAGCTACACTGGCCACTGGACTTTTTCTCAGACCATGACCCCTTACAGATACTGCTCTCAGCGGGGCCTCGGCACTCTGTGAGTTATAGTAAAATAAGTCAAACCTGGCCCAGGTCGTCATTAGTACCTGCCATATCTCTCCTCTGTGTATCAACCAGGCTGATCTTCACAAATGTAAATCAGCCTGTGCTGCTCTCCATTGAAAGCCAGCAAGGGCTTCCTATTCCCTGTACACTAGAAGTTAAGTCTCTTTAACCCACTAGACAGGGCTTCATACTGTGGTCCCTGTTTCCTTCTGCAGCCTCATTTCTTGCTGCTCACGTCCTTACGTCGCATGCTTCAGGAACACCAAAGAATTTTAAGTTTCTTGGTCAAAGCATGATTCTTCTCTTTATTTAAACTTTCCTGGAATACACTTCTTCCTCTCTTTTGTCAACTCCTACTAATTATTTAAAAACTTAATTCAACTCTCATCTCAAAGAAGTCTGTGCAGGCTGTCAGAATGATTAGATGTTCTTGTTTGACATACCCTAAGACCTCACATAATCTATCGTTGAGGTTATCACTTTGCATTAAAATTACATATTTATGGGCCCCACACGGTGGCTCAGGCCTGTAATCTTAGCACTTTGGGAGGCCAAGGCAGGTGGATCACTTGAGCTCAGGAGTTCAAGACTAGCCTGGCTAACATAGTGAAACTGCATCTCTACAAGAAATACAAAAGTTATCTGAGGATAGTGGCTCACACCTGTAGTCCCAGCTACTTGGAAGACTGAAGCAGGAGGATTTCTTGAGTCCAGGAGGCAGAGGTTGCAGTGAGCCAAGTAGGTGCCACCACACTCCAGCTTGGGTGACAGAGCAAGACTCTACCTCAAAATACGTGTGTGTGTGTGTGTGTGTGTGTGTGTGTGTGTGTGTGTGTGATCTTGTTCTTGAGGGCTTTGTAGATACTCAATAAATATTTCTTGAGAAATGTTTCTGGAAGACAGAGCCAGTGATCACAGATGAGAATAAATGAGGAAACTCTTCCTAGAGAGCAAGGTTAGTAGAGGCTTCATAAATGTTTCCTGAGTAAGGCAAGTGAGAAGTTTGTTGTTGAAATAGCAGAATCTGACTGTAATTTACAGTTTTTCCCAGCGTGGCTAGTGCATTTCTGTACCAAAAATGGATATAATTTCTAGAAGCTCTCAGTTTTTACGTGATAGGCCACCAAAACTCTGATGGTATAGACTTTTCCTTGCCAGCTGATCGGAGAAGGCTCTCAAATGCCTCATCCTTTGCCATAACTTGCCAACATTCCCTGCCTGAATGTTGAGGTAAGAAGCCAGAGAAGTAAGAAGCCACAGCAATAGTTATCGTGGTGGAGGGAGCTAGTTGTGTGGTAATTGCAATAATGTCTTACCTGACTATGCAACCATGACCAAGGCCTTAACAGCCTTTGACATAGCTATAACATTTAGAGTGTATTTTTGGACTATGATGTGAAAAGTGACACTTGTGAAGTTTTTGTCAAATGCCAAGGTTATTGGGAATTTGGCAAACTGTCTGCCCAGGAAACCATACCATACCTTCTTGTCCTCTTGAAACTTGCATTGTCTCTTTTTTGTGACTACTTTGGTGCCCTATTATTCCTTTACATGATACCTTGGCCATAATGGATTGGTTTATGAGTGGAAACGTGGACCCAGTTGGACCAGTCATAAAACTCAACAGCGCTAAATCATCACCTGACTGATACAAAGATTATCATCTGACCCAGGACTGATTCATAAAATCCAAGATTGTTGTGCTTGGTAAAAGAAAGTTTGGAAATTATAAGATGTGACACTTGGGAGACTTATTGGAAAAACTCAGATAGCTGTGAGAAAAAATGCAACCAACTTGCAAAAAAAAAAAAAAGAAATGAGTTGTACATAGATGGTGGTAAGTTGACTAGGCACAGTAGCCCCACAATAAACATAATTTAAATGGATACCTCAGCTAAATGACAGATTTATTTTATGTCGTGGACCTGCAGATGATTCTAATATAAATATAGCTATAAAGCTTAGATTATGAAATATGACCCATTATATTTACAGACAGACAGAATCAGAGAAGGAAGGTGGCACCAAGATAATAAATACCTCAGTGAAAGAGGCTAGACTTGAGCTTCAAATTATATCAACAGAGTTCTGATTCCAAATCTCCTGATCTGTTAAGAGAACCGTAGATTTACCTCTATGGTGGAGTAAAGATGGTCACGAAATCTTTGACACATTTCTCATTGTGAGGTGGGGTCTATGTCTCCTCCACTTGAATTTGGGTGGACTCTGTGACTGCTCTGATGGATTTCAGAATGTGATGGAAATGACACTGGACCAGTGTCTTAAGAAACTGTCAGCTTCTACTCCCCATCACTTGGAACACTGATTCTCGAAAGGCAGCTTCTATGTGAGAAGAATGAGTACTCTGAGAGTACCATGTTGTGAGATGCCAAGGCCATGTGAAGAGTCCGTGGAGGATGAGACAACATGTGGAGGAAGAGAGAGACCCAGAAGGATGGAGATGCTGGACAGATGAGTGAGACATAGGAACCCTCTTGGAAGTGAGCACCCAGCCCCAGTGACTCAGGCTGACATGTGAATCAGATGCTGCCCAGCTGCAGTCATCATGAATTCCCAACCCTAAATTTTATGTAAATAATATAGTTGTTTGGTGACACTAAATGATGGACAGTGTATTATGCAGCAATAGATAAAAGGAACAAATAGACACCTAGAAAAGGAGTCCTGCCATCACAAAGATCTAAAACATGTAGTATTGGTTTTGGGACCGGACAGTGGGCAGAGACTGAACAAGCCTCAGAGAAAATATTAATGAAGCCTGGAGGACAGAAGGTCATTATTGTGGGTTGGCAGTGTCATGCCAATAACCTGACACTTACTGTATAGTAGCAGGAGGCTTAGCAAAACTGTCATCTGAGATATTCTGGAAAAAAAATTATAGGCCTAATAAACTGATGAGTTTTGCTAAGTAGATTTCCACATAGAATGTTAAAAGTGTCACCTGGTTCTTTTATCTGCACATGATAAAGTAAGGATGGGGGAGGTAAGATAAGAAATAGTTATTCAAATTTTTTAGCAGAATTCACAGCAAATACATAGGAGCCAGGACTTGTTGGCTTCCCAAACATATGAGAAAACGTATTTCTCATATGTTTTCTTGATGGGGTCTTGCTGTGTTGCTGAGGCTAATCTCAAACTCCTGGTCAATCCCAGCGCTTGGCATCCCAAAATGCTGGGATTATAGGTGTGAGCCACTATAACCAGCCTAAGAAAACATTTTTAAAGCCAGAAATAGCCTCCAGGTAGAGATCAAAACCAGAGCAATAAGGCAAAGACTCAGGGTAAAAGTTAAATCAAAGCTGCAACTGTAAATCCCTTTGATAAGACTTCTGAAAAATTTAAGTTTAAGTTGATGTTTTGTGGACCCTTTCAGCTAGACAATTTTTTTTTGTTGTTTTTTTTGTTTGTTTGTTTGAGATGGTATCTTACTCTGTGGCTCAGGGTGGAGTCCAGGGGTGCAACCTCAGCTCACTACAACCTCCGTCTCCTGGGTTCAAGCAATTCTCCTACCTCAGCTTCCTGAGTATCTGGGATTGCAGAAGACCACCACCACATCCAGCTAATTTTTCGTATTTGTAGTAAAGACAGGGGTTTAACCACGTTGGCCAGGCTGATCTTGAATACCTGATCTCAGGTGATCTGCCCGCCTTAGGCTCCCAAAGTGCTGGGATTACAGGCATGAGCCACCACACCTGGCCAGACAAAAGAGTTTCTAGGATTTTAACAGTGTGCTTTATCTGGCTATCTGTTAAACTAGCAGTTCCCAGCCTTTTTGGCACCAGGGACCAGTTTCATGGAAGATAATATTTTCATGGATGGGGTGTGGGGTGGGAGAGGATTAGGGGTGAGGGATGTTTTCAGGATGAACCTGTTTCATTTCAGGTCATCAAGCATTAGAGTCTCATAAGGAGCATGTAACCTAGATCCCTTGCATGTGCAGTTCACAGTAGGGTTTGTGTTCCTCTGATACCACTACTTATCTGACAGGAGGTGAAGCTGAGGTGGTAATGCCTGCTCACCCCCTGCTCACCTCCTGCTGTGCAGCCTGGTTCCTAACAGGCCGTGATTGGTACCAGTCTGTGACCTGGGGGTTGGAGACCCCTGTGTTAAACAACAGAATCGAATAATCTTAAGGATATTTTTAAGCAGCTTTGCAGAGGGTCCAGGGCAGAGAAGAATTAACCTCAAAAAGATTTGAGGCTATTAATTTTATATAACACAAGAGATTATAATTTGATACACAGGAAGCCCATGATATTTTAAAATAAATTTATCACCTTGGACTGAAAGAGTCAGAGTCAATATCAAAGTTTTAAAAAGCCCTTGGACTCCACCCCAAACTAACACAGTCAGGATTCAGGGTGAGAAATTTATTCTGCATATAACACTGGCTATTTCTTAAGGACAAAGAGGACTGACTTATAGGACAAAACCAAGAGCCCAAAGGTCAGAACCAAAGGCAGCAGGCAATCAGAGCAGAGGTGCAGGACCCGGGCTGCATCCAGGAGCTGGCAACATCCACCAGCTGGATGTCAGTGTTGTTCTGGAGCAGTGACAGCCCTGAGCCTCTTGCTTTCCTCCTTTTTGAAAGGGTGTGTTTACACATTGTTAGAGTGTATGTATCTGTGTGTGTGTGTGTGTGTATCTGTGTGTGTGTATGTGTGTGTGTGTGAGAGAGAGAAAGACAGAGAGAGAGAGAGAGAGAGAGAGAGAGAGAGAGAGAGAGAGAGACAGGGAGTGCTGGGGGAAGATAATTTATTTCTCCATTTTCAGGATTTCAGATTGAGAGGACAGGCACTTGAGGAAACAAACCCAAGAAGGTTTATTTTTACCTGGACCTGAGACCTGCAACCTTGAGCCTAAGATTAATAACATAAGGGGATGAGACTTTTGGGGACTGTGGAAGATGATTAGCACATTTTCACATGGGGAGAATATCATTTGTGACCACGGGGCAGAGTGTGGCAGATCAAAGATGGCCACAAATTCTTTGACAGTTCTCCTGTTGGTAAGTGGGAAGCTCATGTCCCCCTGCTTAAATCTGCTTAGCTTCTGTGGATGTTTTGATTAACTGAATATGGCCAAAGTGAAGTCATGCCAGTTTCTTAAACCAGGTTTTAGGCAGTCGGCAACTTTCACTTTCTGTTTCTTGGAACTCTCAGTTTTGGGATCCAGCCACCCCTTGAGAAGTATGACTGTATTGACACCACCATGCTATGAGATACCCCACCATGCGGAGAGGCCCTGGGGGAGGAGGCATCATGCAGAGAGAGAACCAAAGAGAATCCATGTACCAAGCGTGAGCAGGAGTCATTTCGGAAGTGGATTATCCAGTCCTAGCTGATGCCTCGTGGATCAGCAAGAAACTCAGAATGCATGACGCATAAAACCCCTGAGCAAAATGAGCAGACAGCTTTGAGCCACTACATATAGGGTAGTTGATTACACAGCCACAGATGACCAGAACAACTTCTATTTGGAATTTACTATTTTATCAAAAGCACTTGCTCTTCCAGTCACAAAAATTGTTGGTTATACAAAATTAGAGTCTGTCTGACCTCATGACTTCTGGCCAACAGAATGCAGCAGAAGTGATGATGTCTCCATTTTGAGCCTGGGTCTCAGGAGGCTCATGTCCTTCTTCTCTTGGAAGCTTTGGAGCCTGAAGACATGAGTTATCACAGATGCACCCCCTGGCTGACCACAAGCTTATGAGCAAGCCCAGCTGAGGTCAGCTGAGCCCAGCAGCCCAGAAGAACCCACCCCTTTGGACCCAGCCTAAATTGCCAACCCACAGAACCATGAACTGAAAAATGGTTGTTGTTAAGCTGTAAGTTTTAAAGTGGTTTATTACATAGTGATAGCTAACTTTAGTAGTGATACAACAGCCTTCTATTTGATTTACTGCCAACCAAGAACAAAGTGGAGAAATACTGGTTGTGCTGTCTAGTTTTAGGGAATTTGTTTACTTTCATTTCTTTACACATTGGAGGATGAAACCAATTAACTTTTAGGATTTCTTTGTGACAGAATACGATGAGAACACAACACTTCTGTGACATTTCTGCCAAAACTAAAAACTTGAATCCAGTTATAAGAAAACATCAGATAAACCCAAACCGAAGGACATTCTTCAAAAGTGTCAAGGTCATAAAGGACAAGGAAGCACTAAGAAACTCTTCTAGTTTGAAGGAGACTAAAGAGATGGGACAATAAAAATGCAACCTGTGATTCTGAAGGGATCCTCCGACCAGAAAGAGCATTATTAGAACACTGGGCAAAATGTGGGTGTTTATGGATTAGAGGCGTGCACTAGCATTCACTTACCAATTTTGGTAGTTGTATTGTGGTTATGTAGAAATGGCTTTGTTTATAGAAATTATACACGAAAGTATTTGGTGGTTTTGGGGCATCATGTAAATGACTTATTCTCAGTATTTCAGTTCAAAAGTTTAAAAAGAAAAAGAATATTATAGAAAACAATTGTTTTGTTTTGTTTTGACACAGAGTCTGGCTCTATCACCCAGGCTGGAGTGCAGTGGCACCTTCTCAGCTCACTGCAACCTCCGCCTCCTGGGTTCAATTGATAGAAAACAATATTAATGTTATGGCAGTTCTAATCCCACAAGACAATAAAGAACAGGTTTCTCTCACTTAAGTCAGTAATTTGTTCTTGATCATCAGACTTACTGCCCTCAAAAAATATTCCTTGGGAGCCTTTTTTTTTTATTATTATTTTCCCTTCCTTTATTTATTTATTTATTTATTTATTTATTTTCTGGAGATGGACTCTCACTCTGTCACCCAGGCTAGAGTGTCATGGCATGATCTCGGCTCACTGTAACCTCCACTTCCCAGGTTCAAGTGATTCTCCTGCCTCAGCCTCCCGAGTAGCTGGGATTACAGGCACATGGCACTAGGCCTGGCTAATTTTTATATTTTTAGTGGAGATGGGGTTTCTCCATGTTGGCCAGGCAGGTGTCAAACTCCTGACCTTAGGTGATCCACCCGCCTTGGCCTTCCAGAGTGCTGGGATTACAGGCATGAGCCATCATGCCCAGCCTCCCTCCATTATTTTAAATGAGAAAAATTGTATGCTTGGCATATCACACCAGAGCACTTAATCAATTTCTGCAACCTGGAACCAAAACAGGGTCAAATGCTTATTTATCAAAAACATCAGGCTAGCGTGTAAAACATTTCAAACATCAGTCTCTGATCACCAAATACGTAATATGGTTATTAAAAAATGGTTGCTCTGTGTGCAACATCTCAGCCACAGTCCCACTTGCTGTCACTTGATGTGCTTTTCAAAATGATCTACACATGATGGCAGATGATATGAGTATGATATTCTACCAATTTTGCTTGACTCAAGACTATTCTTTATTTTTATTCTTTATTCAGATTTATTTTATCAATGGTTTTGTTCAAAATATTGAATATTAGAGAAATATATATAATTTTCCAATATAAGCACTGATTAAAAAATGTGCTAAAAATCAGTATGTTTTAGCATTTTTTAATTGTGCTAAAACACAATTGAATTTTAAGGAAATATATACAATTTTCCAATATAAACACCGATTTTAAAATGTGCTAAAAATCAGTATGTTTGATGAAGTTTGTATCGTACAATCCAGGAATCAATCTAGTAAAAAAAAAAAAAGTTACCTACAAAGGCATAGGGCTTGCGGTTGTGCCTGTATATTAAAAAGCCACAATCAGTTCAGCTGTCTTAAATCGATAGCTCAGTAAAACAGAACAGACTTACCCTCAAATGTAAGAATTACATCTATACTATGTAACACTATAAATATTTGGCAAGTGAATGGAATTATTTGCTGGCAATTGGGAAAACAACTTAGTCCTATATAACATTATGAAAATCAGTTTCAGAGAATTTATAAAGTTAAACAGTTTAAACAGAAAATCTAGAAGAAAGTGAAACTGAATTTATTCATTTTATGCATTAGAAGAGTATCCTAAGGGTAGAAGCAACAGAATTCAATAAAAGAAAAACACACAGAATTTTACTTGGTTACAGTAAAATTTTAAAATTCTGTGTGTATGAGATTAAAAGGAAAATAAACATCTACAGCAAATAGGAGACCAAAGCATCAAATATTAAGAACCTACACAAATTAGCTCATTGAAGTGGCTTATGCCTGTAATCTCAGCCCTTTGGGAGGCCAAGGTGGGTGAATCACTTGAGGTCAGGAGTTTGAGACCAGCCTGGGCAACACGGTGAAACCCTATCTCTATTCAAAATAGAAAAATTAGCTGGGTATGGTGTCATCTGCTTGTAATTCCAGCTACTTGGGAGGCTGAGACATGACAATCACTTGAACCCAGGCGGGTGAGATTGCAGTGAGCCAAGATCGTGCCACTGCACTCCCACTTGGGTGACAAAGTGAGACTTTATCTCAAAAAAAAACAAAAACAAAAACAAAAAAAACTCACACAAATCAATTTAGAAACATTAAGACAGTGTAAGAAAGGGCAAAACAAGACCATTTATAAGAGAAGAAATATGAAATTATGGGAAAAATGACTTTGCTTTTAGTCAAAGAGATAAAGATCATAACCCTGAGCTACCATAGCCATCTATTAAATTAAAGACATCATTAAAAATATCACACTATCCTGTGGCAATGAAGGGTGTGGCGAACTAGCTGGTACTCTGCACATAACTAATGTACAAATAAAATAACAGAGTCCTTTGGGAAAGCAATTTGGTATGCTGACCTAAGAGCCATAAATATTAATACATTTTGACCCATTATAATTTTGGAAATTGCTATTATTCTTGCACAAAGATGATCTTTACAATATTGTTTATAATGGCAGAAGAAAATTTCTGTGTTACAGAGGGGCCAGAAACTACACAGCTGGTAGTTAGGCAAGCTGTGCTACCAACACTTCATGTAACAGTATACAGTCACTAAAATGGATTTAAAAATGAACGGAAGTGGCTGGGCACAGTGACTTACAATCACAATTACAGGGACTACTCACCTGTCATCCCAGTATTTTGGAAGGCTGGGGCAGTAGGCTGGGCAATACAGTGAGATTCCATCTCTACAAAAAATTTAAAAAGTAGCTGGATGTGATGACGTGAGCCTGTAGACCCAGCTACTTGGGGGTCTAAGGTGGGAAGATTGCTTGAGTCTGGGAGATTGAGAGTGCAAGTGAGCTGTGATTGCACCACTGCAATCCAGTCTGAGTGACAGAGTAAGATCCTGTCTCGATTAAAAAAAAAAAAGAAAGAAAGAAACTGTCTGGGTGCAGTGGCTCATGCTTGTAATCCCAGTATGTTAGGAGGCTACGGGGAGTGAATCACCTAAGGTCAGGAGTTCAATACCAGCCTGGCCAACATGGCAAAACCCTGTCTCTACTAAAAATACAAAAAATTAGCCAGGCATGGTGACACACACCTGTAGTCCCAGCTACCCAGGAGGCTGAGGCAGGAGAATTGCTTGAACCCTGGAAGCAGAGGCTACTCTGAACCAAGATAGGGCCACTGCACTTCAGCCTGGACAACAGAGTAAGACAATATCATTAAAAAAAAAGTGATGATACAATGTTGGAAAAATAAGTGTATGCTCTGTCTGATTATACAACTTTGTCACATAAGAAACAATGCAGGGATTATATACCAGTATATTAACAATGGACTTGAGAAGTAAGAAATGGAAAAAAAGATTCTTTAAAAAATATTGTTTCTATTTTTCCAAATTAAAAGAGAACACATATTGTCTTTATAATTTAAATATATATATAAAGAAAGAAGAGAGGAGAGAGAATGTTACAGTGCTTGTAGTCACCGGGGAAATTTTTTCTGTACAACTGTTTATTAAGCATCACACAAAGTCCATGAAACAATTATACAGATGGTGACGACTGCACTCTGGAAAGCACAATTGGAACATCACAGACCACTGTAAAAAGCCAGTATCTCTTTAGGAGCTGACGAGAACACTACCTAAGACTGAGGTCATGCACCAACCTGCCCAAAGAGTCTTTCCATGCTGTCACAGCTGCCGTAATACCTTATAAGGCTTCAAAAACACATCAAATGCTTGCTGGCCAGGAAATAAGCCTGGGAGTTAGATATTTTTGTTTATGTTCAACATAAAGTGTGTCTGTGTTTTTTAACCTTTCATAAGGCTAAGATCACAATGTTTTTCCATTATAAAATTGCTCATGTAAGAAAAATTCACACCATACAAGGTGTTTTTGCTATAGGAGTAATCAGTAGAAGTGGGATCCATTTTTTTTTCCCCCAAAGATCATTTTAAATGTTCAGGTTGCATTTGTGCTGGTAGTATTTTAAATCAAGGAAGTACATTGGTGATATCACTTTACTTGTAGTTTTGCTGCTCCTTAGAATAGAGGATGTTTAAAGTGAATGTAATACAGTAGGGGGTAATCTTCCATTTAGCTTGATAATTCTATCAGCAAAATGCCAGGGTAGAAGGAATATCATGTTCTCTTTGAATTGCATTTTTGCAACCTGAGATTCAAGTTCAGGTTTCTTGATGCACCCTTGGGCATTGAATCTGAATTAATTATTGTGTCCAATTTCCTCCACCTAGCCCCTAAGGCAAGTGCAAACAAGCCAGTAACGTCACCCTCATGGCCACTAGAGATCATATCAAAGGAAAGCACAGAGTGACACAATGTTCCACTGGTAAGAATATTTTTTTTTTGGATACAGTATCTCTGTTGCCCAGGCTGGAGTGCAGTGGCACGATCTCAGATCACTGCAATCTCTGCCTCCTGGGTTCAAGGGATTCTCCTGCCTCAGCCTCCCCTCAGCTGGGATTATAGGCATGTGCCACCACACCTGGCTAATTTCTGAATTTTTATTAGAGATGGCATTTCATCATGTTGGCCAGGCTGGTCTCGAACTCCTGACCTCAGGTGATCCACCCACCTCAGCCTCCCAAAGTGCTAGGATTACCGGTGTGAGCCACCTGGCTGGCCCACTGGTAAGGATCTATCCATTGAGAAGGACCAAAGGGATAGTCAGGCTGGCCCAAATTGGAAGCTATTTTATACACTTAATATCTTCTAATTTAATTCACACCTTCCAGGTGTGAATTGCATCAAGTACCACTGTGCTCTAATGATTAAAGGAGTAGTTTCTTTTTTCTTTTCTTTTTTTTCACTGTGGGAGCAATTATCCAAGCATTGCCTATAAAGGGGAAGGCAGACCTCACGCCAGGCGGCATGCATGCTAATGGGGTTGCCACCCATTCTTGGCAGGAAAATGGTTCTTTATGACAGGTGTGAGAATTGGCCTCAAGTAATGACTCACAAAAGCAAAAAGCAGATATAGGCCTTTCTAAAGCTCTTGCTTCTCCAAAAGATTTTTAAAACCCTCCAAGTGTTTTACTTTCTGTGATTTAGTAAGTCCCTAAAAAATAATAATGGGACTGTAATCCTAGCACTTTGGGAGGCTGAGGCAGGCAGATCACTTGAGGCCAGGAGTTTGAGACCAGCCTGGCTAACATGATGAAACTGTCTCTACAAAAATAAGCCAGGCAAGGTGGTGCACACCTGTGGTCCCAGTCACTCAAGAGGCTGAGGCTCAAGAATCTCTTGAACCTGCGAGGCAGAAGTTGCAGTGAGCGGAGATTGTGCCACTGCACTCCAGCCTGGGCGACAGAGTGAGACTCTGTCTCAAAAACAAAACAACAACAAAAAAACCCCAAAAACCCACAAAACAAAACAACCAAGTACAAATGGAAAAAAGATAATGATGGGATTAATAAAGAAATTTCATTATTTTGTCCTCCAAAATGTGTGTGCCTGCTCTCAGCTTGTCTTTTTGGTCTTGGCTGAGATTCTGCATGAAATCTCTCACTGAAGCACTCAAAAGGCTGGTCCTTATGGGAAGAAAAATACAATAGCATTTCTTATTCTCTTTATTAGAGATATAAGAGAAAAATTTCTCTCCTCTCAATGTAAGTTTTAGGGCAAAATTCTTGAGAAAGACTTTATAAATCACCCATGAGTCTAATTCTGTACAAGGGAATATTTTCAGAATAAAATAATAATGAAAGCTACCAGAGAGACTGTACAGTAACATAGTCAAGAGGTGAAGGAGAGTCAGGCAGATTGGTGTAGAATCCCAATCTAGAAATGGTCAAGATTGCAATTTTACTGCCTCTCTAGAAGCCATTATTATTGGTGGTGGTTTGTTTTTTCTTACATGGCTAAGGTGAATATGTAGGTGAAGAGAAGGGAGGTCAAATACCAAGGGAGCGCTGGGGAGGCAGCCAGGACCAGATTATAAAATGCCTTGCTATTGAGTTTGGATTGAATTATAAGCTCGACGTCCACTGGACAAAAATGTATCTTAGAGAGAATGACATATACCTTACATTCTGGCTCATGATGGAGAATGCACAGCCAGGGGCAAGAGTGAAAGCTGACCTGCTAGTGGTCCAGCGAGAGGTCATAATAACTTGGGTTATATCCAAGACAGTAGAGATGGGGACAAATTGGCCTATTCCCAATTTTTCTAGAAGTTAGAATCCACAGGGCATGGAGATTGGCTGGAAGTGTCAAGAATGAGTATTACCTTACAGAATTAAAAGGCAAGGTGTTACTCTCCTGGTGTCAATTCTATATTAACAGGGACCATATGACACATGGTAACTTAATCCAGAAGAAGAGTAAATCTGTGTAGTTCTGTGCAGGCTTTTTGGACTAGACCCTTTTAGGCCCTGACTGGTTACTCAGCCCATTGATCCACAGGGCTGGCCATCAGAATATATTCAAACAACTCACACTTTTTATAAGCTTTGCATTCGTAATTGAAAAGTTTAAATCCTTCATGCTGTCTTTTAAGTACAATACTAATTTTTCTTTAGTAAAAATTGTTAATTATAGTTTCTTTATAAAATCTATATGTAAAAGAGGAAAAATTAATCTTTACTTAAAAATCTTCATACAATGTGTGTGTGTATGTATATATGTATATATATATATATGTGTGTGTGTGTATGTATGTATTTTTTTTGAGATGGAGTCACATTCTGTTGCTGAGGCTGAGTGCAGTGGTACGATCTCAGTTCACTGCAACCTCCACCTCCCAGGTTCAAGTGATTCTCCTGCCTCAGCATCCTGAGTAGCTGGGATTACAGGTGCCCACCACCATGCCCAGCTAATTTTTGTGTTTTTACTAGAGATGGGGTTTCGCCATGTTGGCCAGGCTGGTCTCGAACTCTTGATCTCAGGTGATCTGCCCACCTCAGCTCAAAGTGCTGGGATTACAGGTGTGAACCACTGTGCCTGGCCCTATAAAAAGTATTTTTAAAAATTAAAAGCCATTTAAATATTTAGACAGGTTACCAAAGCTTCCAGTTCATTAAATTGTAAATAGCTGCATGGCCTGTTTGTAGCTTTCCCTTGGTGTGTTCTTTCCAAAGTATAAGTTAATTTTGAAAGAAAAAGCCAATATTTCAAGTGGCATTTACTGAATTCAGAGCCTTGATACAAGTATGGAAACAAGTATGCCATGATTGAATAGTATTTTATGAAATAAAGAAATCAAAATGAACAAATATCCGTTCTGACTTTGCTATAGTTTTTATGACTAATAATATATTTTAAAATCCTGTTTTTTTTCCCCAGAGACTGATTTTTGTCTCTTTCCTTAACTTTATTGTTTACATTAAGAAATAATTTCTTAAAGGTAACAACAACAACAAAAAACTATATGAAGGCTTAAAATTGTTTTAACTTAATATATTACTTTACTGTTTAAGCATTTATTTGTTGATGATAATAAATCAACCCGTCTTTTTGTTTAAAAAAGAAAAATTTATATCATGCTATATATCTTTCTAACCTAGAGCATATGATATAAGTAACACGTAGTTTCCAGAGTTATAAACCAGAATTTGTATATATTAACTTACTAATAATCTTAAATCAATTGACTCTGGACAACGAATAGTTAACGTTAATGCTGATGACCACTTGCCTTTGTGTTATGCTACAGCTTACCTAGTGCTCTTATTTTTTTTTTAATCATATGTATCATCTCAAATATTCTATAACATAGATGAATTAGGTATTAATTCTCTTTTTTAAACATGAGAAAACAGAAACTAAAGAACTAAGTATCTTTCTCAAAAATCAGCTATTGGTAAGGGGAAAAGTCAGTCTTGAAAACAAGTCTCTGGGTAGTGCCTTTTTCTATCACAAACCCTTGTGTTTGTCAGTTGTGAGTTAGTAAGACACAGGATATTAAAAAAAATAAATCAAAACAGATTCAAGATTATCCCTATACTCACATAACTTTTATTTGCATGCCACTGTTGCCTTTTTGAATCAGAGAGAAAGTTTTGGGCTTTTAGTTAATATTTTGCAGAATTGTGGCCAAACGTGCATCTCCCTATTGTTGTGGGTTGAACTTTGTAGCTCAAAAAAGATATATCAACGTCCTTACATTCTGTACCTCAGAATGTGACCTTATTTGGAAATAGGGTCATGGCAGACATGATGAGTTGAGCTGAGGTCTGCTGGAGTAGTGTGGGCTCTGAATCCAATACAATTGTCATTGTAACAAAGAATGCCATGTGATGAGACAGAGGTACACAGGAGGAAGGCAGCAATTTGAAGATGGAGGCAGAGGTTGGAGTTTCACTATCACAGGCCGAGAAATGGCTAGGGCCACCAAAAGCTGAACAGAGGCAAGAAGAATCCTCCTCTGAGGTTTCAGAAGTAGCATGGCCTTGCTAACGCCTTGATTTCAACTTGTAGCCTCCAGAACTGAGAGGCAATAACATCTCTATTGTTTTAAGCCACCGAGTCTGTGGTACCTGGTTATGGCATCCTAGGAAACCACAGGAAACCTAGTGCACATCTATGGAAGTGCACTGTGCTTGGTTGAGTGTCATTTTAAAGAGAATATGGCGAGGAGCAGTGGTTCAAGCCCATAATCCTAGCACTTTGGGAGGCCAAGGTGGGTGGATCACCTGAGGTCAGGAGTTCAAGACCAGCCTGGCCAACATGGCAAAACCTCGTCTCTACTAAAAAATACAAAAATTAGCTGGGTGCAGTGGCACATGCCTGTATTTCCAGCTACTAGGGAGGCTGAGGCAGGAGAATTCCTTGGACCCAGGAGGCGGAGGTTGCAGTGAGCTGAGATGGTGCCACTGCACTCCAACCTGGGTGACAGAGTTAGACCCCATCTCAAAAATAAATAAACAGAATGATCATTTCTTCAAAACTGTACAGAAGTTTGTGGTTGCTGGCTATGAAATTATGTGACTACCTAGACATCTGCAAAGTTCATCATCAAGTTCTTTAATGTTCATTAAGGATCTGAGTGCCTCACCTGTGTAATCCAAGTCTTGGGAGAGCTGTTTAAGATGGCACAAATGTTGGGAGGCCGAGGCAGGTGGATCACGAGGTCAAGAGATCGAGACCATCCTGGTCAACATGGTGAAACCCCGTCTCTACTAAAAATACAAAAAATTAGCTGGGCATGGTGGCACGTGCCTGTAATCCCAGCTACTCAGGAGGCTGAGGCAGGAGAATTGCCTGAACCCAGGAGGCGGAGGTTGTGGTGAGCCGAGATTGCGCCATTGCACTCCAGCCTGGGTAACAAGAGCGAAACTCCGTCTCAAAAAAAAAAAAAAAAAAAAGATGGCACAAATGACCAGAGCAATCAAGGCAATTAGGCAGTGACAAAGGGCCTGAGCAAGGAGTCTGCCTCCAAAGACTGCCCCAAGAAAAGTTAGGATTGGGCATTTCTAGGGCAAGTGATCCCTGACGTAGCTCAAGAATTCTCAGCTGCTAGAGAGGCTCCAGTGGAGCACTGGGATTCTTGGCTATCCCTATATTTCAAGGACATGTCTTGGGCACAGTAGATAGGACAAAAGTGCAGGACTTTGAGGTTAACACTAGAAAGGCAAGCATAGACTGATGGTGACTGCTGAAGACCCAGTGGACAGACTTGTGATTTCATTAATGAACTCATGCAATGACATGGGAATGGGAAATGCTGGTACCACAGGTGTGGATTTGTAGACCCTGAGCTAAGCAGGCCTCCTATAGACTAACAGTTGATGATGGTATTATTTCAAAACAGAATAATTCAGAACATTTAGCAGTTTGTTTATAATTTAGTCCTGGTCTAGGAAAGATTCATCCCTGCAACCACCCACTCACCAGTCATCTGGGGGCTTGTAGCAGTCAGGGTCCTGGGAGAAAGGAGGTGACACTGTCTAGCTGAGTAATTGAGGTGATTTTTAGTAAAAGTACTATTTGCAAATGTGTGGGCAGGATTTAAAAAGAGCAACAAAAGACTGTGCCCTACTTTCAGCTAGTCAGAGCAGGGAGCCATTTTCACACCTAGGTTGGAAGGAAGAGAGGAAGGGAGAGGTTACCAAGGCTGAGAGATAGTCGTGTGGACGAGGCTGCTGCCAGGGGCTACCAGAGGCCTGCACGAAAAACCACAGGGCCTGGATGGAGCAGTGTCAGGGCGATAAATACCAAGCCTCACTCTCCTCTCACTCTATCTCCTGCTAGGGACTTTCATTGCCAAACCCCAACTAGAAGTAGGAATGCAAGGATGTGATCCACACAATTAGCTTTTGGGGATGCAGAGCAGAATGAGGACTGAGGATGGAGGGAACAGCCAAGTCAATGCAGATAACCAGCATAGGCACCCAGGATCCTTCCAACTGCAAGGAACAGAACCACATCCTAAACTAACTTAGATAAAAAAGGATATTTATTGGGAGTTGCTATGGTTTGAAGGTTTGTGTCCTTTTGGAATTCATGTTGAAGCTTAATCTCCAATACAACACTGTTAAGTAATGTGGCCCTTTGGAGGTGATTAAGTCATTAGGGACCTTATAGGAGAGATTAAAGCGAGCTCCCTTCCCTTGCTCTTCTACCATGTAAGGATGCAACAGCAAGGCACCATCTATGGAGCAGAGGACAAGCTCTCACCAGTTGCTGAATCTGCTGGCACCTTGATCTTGGCCTCCCCAGCCTCCAGAACTGTGAAAAATAAGTTTCTGTTCTTTATAAGTTACCCAGTCTTAGGCATTTTGTCATAGCAACCCAAATGGGCCAAGACGGAAATTGGTAGTGAGAAGTAGGGTGTGGCTATAAATACCTGAAAACGTGGAAGTAGCTTTGGAACTTGGTAATGGGTAGAGGCTGGAAAAGTGTGGAAGTGAATCCTAGAAAAAATCTATTTTGTCATGAAGAGGATATTAAGGGTGATTTTGGTGAGGGCTCAGACAAAGAGGTGGGCAGGAGAGAGTTCTTCGGTCTTGTTAGTGATTAAGAAATAATTAGCACTATGTTGGTAGAAATATGGACACTAAAGGCCATTCCGATGAGGTCTTAGATGGAAATGAGAAACATGATACTGGAGATGGAGTAAAAGCCGTCCTTCTTATAAAGCAAAAAACAACTTGGCTGAATTGTATTTGTGTCCTAGTGTTTTGTGGAAAGCAGAACTTAAGAGTGATGAATTAGGATATTTGGTGGAAGAAATCTCTAAGCAAAGTGTTAAGGATGCAGCTTGGCTTCTCTTAACACACTTACAGTAATATGTGAGAAGAGAGAAGCAAATTAAAGACAGAATTTTAATCAAAAGGAAGACAGAACATAATGATTTGGAAAACTCTCAGCTTGGCCAGATAGTAAAGAATGAGAAAGCATGCCTGGCAGAGAACACCAAAGGTATGGCCAAAAGATCATTTGATGAAGAGATTAGCATGAGTGAAGGAAGCCATGTGCTGTTCATCAAGACAATGAAAAAATAAAGCTGAAGGCATTTTGGAGATCTTTGGGGCTGGGAGCTGCCACTCCCATCACAGACCCACAGTGTCAGACCCTTGAGGGCAGAATGGTTCCAATGGAAGAACTCAGAGTGCCCATGTGATCTCAAGTCTCTTGCCTGGGGCCATGTTAAGTTTCTGTTCCCCAGGTTCCAGTGTTGCCCTCCTCAGCTGCCCCATGTGTGGCTCCAGTGGGCCCATGTGCAATGTGGTCTTCTGTGGCCACACCTCCAGAGGGCACAAGTGGTAAACTTTGGCAGCATCCACATGGTGCTAACGCTGTAGGCACACAGAGTGAAAGAGCTTGGGGGCACGGCTACCTCCGCTTAGTTTTCAAAGGATGTCCTGGAGATACTTGGGGCCTAGGCAGAGAACTGCTGCAAGTGTGGAGCCACTACAGAGAGGTCCTACCAGGGCAATCTCTGGTGGAGTCATAGGAGTGGGGCCACCCCTGAGACCCCAGAACTCTAGTGTTACCATTATGCAGTGCCAGCCAGGAAAAGCCGCAGGCACATGACTTCGATGTGTGAGAGCTACTGCATGGGCTGCACCACACAAAGCCATGAGGGTAGGGCTTTCCAGAGCTTCGGGGGGCCCGATTGTACCCCAATGTGTCCAGAAGGTGGGACATGTAATCAATTAATAATTAAAGAAGATATTCTGGAAACAACATTTAATGTTTGCCCTCATGGATTTTGGAATTGGTCGGCATCTGTTTCTTCTTGTTTCCCATTTCTCCCTTTGGAATGGGAATGTCTACTCTACACCCAAGCATTGTGTTTTGTAAGCAAAATTTTTTGACTCCACAGGATCACAGCAGGAGGGGGAATTTGACTCAGGATGAATCATACCTTGAGTGTCACCAGTATCTGATTTAGATGAGACTCTTTAGACTTTTAAGTTGATACTGGAACAAGTTAAGACTTTGGGGGATATTGGGATGGAATAAATGCATTTTGTATGGGAGAAGGACTTGAATTTTAGTGGGCCGGGGTGAAAGGCTATGATTTGAATGTTTGTGCCTCCTCCAAAATTCATGTTGAAAGTTAATCTCCAATGCAACAGCATTAACGAGTGGGGCCTTTAGGAGGTGATTCAATCATGAGGGCCAAGCTCTTGTGGATGGGATCAGTGACCTTATACAAGAGGTGGAAGGGAGGGAGCTCCCTTGGTCTATCACCGTGTGAAGGTGCAGCAAGAGGGCACCATATTGTAGCTGAGAGTGAGGCCTCATGAGACACTGAATCTTCTGGTGCTCCAATCTTGGCCTCCTCAGCCTCCAGAATTGTGAAAAATAAATTTCTGTTCTTTATAAATTGCCCAGTTTTAGACATCTTGTTATTGCAGCATAGACTGAGGCAGAAACTGGTAGTGAGAAGTGGGGTGGTTGCTATAATAAATACCTGGAAACATGGCAGTGGCTTTGAAACTGGGTTATGGGTAGAGACTAGAACAGTTTTAAAGTAAACGCTAAAAAAAAAAAAAAAAAAGCCTGTATTGCCATGAACAGAGCACTAAGGGTGATTCTGGTAAACACTCAGAAGAAAAAAGAGCCTTAGTCTTCTTAGTGATTATTTAAGTGGTTCTGATCAGAATGCTGGTGGAAACATGGACAGAAGAAGCTCTTTTGATGAGTTCTTAGACAGAAATTAAAACAAGATATTGGAAACTAGGGGAAAGGTCATCCTTTTAGCACATGGCCAAGAACTGAATTACATCCATGTCCTAGACTTTGTGAAAGGTAGAATTTAAGAGTGATAAACTAGGATATGTGGCAGAAGAAATTTCGAGGCAGCATAATGTTCAGGGTGGTGCATGGCTTCTTTTAATTGCTTATAAAGATGTGAGAAGATGAGAAAATGTGAGAAGAGAGAAATGATTTAAAGACACAATTTATCACTAAAAGGGAAGTAGAAGTTAAAGATTTGAAAAATGTTTAGCCTGGCCATGTAAAGAATGAAAATCAGTGTGTTCAGGAGAGAACACCAAGGGTGTGACCAAGGAACCATTTGATGAGGAGATTAGTATAGACAGGAGGAAGCCAGGTGCTATTCGTCAAGAATATGAATGGAAGAATGACCCTGAAGGCATTTTGGAGATCTTTGAGGCTACCACGTCCATCACAAGCCAGAATGACAGGGCCTTGGGGGCAGAATGGTTTCCAGGAAAGGACCCAGGATTCCTGTGGAACATAACATTACACTTAGGCCATCTTAAACGTCTCTGCTCCCAGCATTCTTTTGCAGTCCTTCTCAACTGCCCCAGCTGTGGTTTAAGCAGGCATGTGTGGCTTGGAATACCTCTCTGTAAGGTACAGGTCATAAACCTTGGTGGCATCCGTGTGGTGTTAATTCTACAGGCTAGCGGAATACAAGAGCTGTAAAGGCATGGCTGCCTCCAGCTAGATTTCAAAGGATGCCTTAGAGACTCTCAGGGCCCAGGCAGACAACTGTCACAGGAGCAGGGGTGCCAAAGAGAGCACCAACTAGAGAGTTGCTTATTGGAGTTAAGAGGGGAGGGCCACTGCAGAAAGCCACCTCTAGGGCAATGCTCAGTGGAGCCATGGGAAGAGGGCCGCCCCTGAGACTCCAGACCTGTAGAGCCACCAGTGTGCAATACCGGCCTGAGAGAGCCACAGGCACCTGACTCCAACCTGTGAGAGCTTCAGTGTGTGTGGTGACCAGCAAAACCATGGAGACAAGGCTGCCAAGAGACTTGGAGGTCCAACCCCTGCCCCAGTGTGTCCAAAAGCCAGGACATGGAGTCTAAAATTTAATGTTGTTTGCCTTGATGGGTTTTGGTCTTACTTGGGACCTGTTACCCCTATTCTTTCCTATTTTGCCTTTTTGGAATAGTAATGTCCAAATTCTATTTAGGAAGCACATAACTTTTATCGTTTTGCAGGCTCATAGCTGGAAGGAAATTTGTCTCAGGGTGAATTGTGCCTTCAGTATTATCTATATCTGATTTAGTTGAGACTCTAGACTTTAGACTTTTGAATTGATGCTGGAATGAGTTAAGACTTTGAGGGCTATTGGGATGCAATGAATATATTTTGCATGTGAGAGGGCCATGAATTTAGAGGAGCCAGAGTGGAATGCTGTGGTTTGAATATGTCTCCTCCAAAATTCAGGTGTTGAAACTTAAGGTCAATGTAATAGTGTTAAGAGGTAGAGTCTTTAAGAGGTGATTGGGTCATGAAAGCTCTTTCTCTCATGAATAGGATTAAGACCCTTGTGAAAGAGGCTTCAGGCTGGGCATGGTGGCTCATGCCTGTAATTCCAGCACTTTGGGAAACTGAGGTGAATGGATCATCTGAGGTTGGGAGTTCAAGACCAGCCTGGCCAACATGGCAAAACCCCATCTCTTCTAAAAATACAAAAAATTAGCCAGGTGTGGTGGTGCATGCCCATGGTTCCAGATACTTGAGAGGCTGAGGCAGGAGAATCTCACTTGAATTCAGGAGGCAGAGGTTGCAGTGAGCTGAGATTGCACCACTGCGCTCCAGCCTGGGTGACAGAGCGAGACTCTATCTCAAAACAAACAAACAAACAAACAAATAAAAGAGGCTTTACAAAGTGTTTGCTCCTCTTGCCCTTCCACCTTCTGTCATGTGAAGACACAGCATTTCTTCCTTCTGGGGATGCAGCAACAATGCACCATCTTGGAAGCAGAGAGCAGCCCTCACCAGACAACTGAACCAGTGGCACCTTGATTTTGAACTTCCTAGTCTCCAGAATTGTGAGAAAATAAATTTATGTTCTTTATAAATTACTCAGTCTCAGTTATTTTGTTATAGCAGCATAAACAGACTATATTATGCCATTCTTGCATTGCTATAAAGAAATACCTGAGACTGGGTAATTTATAAAGAAAAGAGATTTAACTGGCTCACAGTTCTACAGGCCTTACAAGAAGCATGGTGCTGATGCCTGCTCAGCTTGGGTGGAGGCCTTAGGAAGCTTACAGTTGTGGCAGTAAGTAAAGTAGGAGCAGGCACTTCACATGGTGAAAGCAAGAACAAGAGAGAGAGTTGGCAGGGAGGTGTCACACAGTTCTAAATGACCAGATCTCATGACAACTCACTCAGTGTCACAAGGATAACACCAAGGGGATGGTGCTATCCCATTCATGAGAAATCTACCCCTATGATCCAATCACCTCCCACCAGGACCCACCTCCAACATTGGGGTTTACAATTCAACATGAGATTTGGGTGGAGACAAATAAAAAAGTTATATTGCAGCTGATATGGTTTAGCTGTGTCCCCACCTAAATCTTATTTTGAGCTGTACTCCCATAATTCCCACATGTTGTGGGAGGGATCCAATGGGAGATAATTCAATCATGGGGATGGTTTTCCCCATACTGTTTGCATGGTCGTGAATAAGTCTCATGAGATCTGATGGTTTTTTTCAGGGGTTTCTGCTTTTGCAACTTCCTCATTCTGTCTTT
Source organism: Saimiri boliviensis (assembly GCF_048565385.1). Taxonomy (NCBI): domain Eukaryota; kingdom Metazoa; phylum Chordata; class Mammalia; order Primates; family Cebidae; genus Saimiri; species Saimiri boliviensis. The sequence goes on from NC_133463.1 coordinate 18,417,982, forward strand.
ACCTGCTGCCATCCATGTAAGATGTGACTTGCTCCTCCTTGCATTCCATCATGATCATGAGGCTTCTCCAGCAACGTGGAACTGTAAGTCCAATTAAACCTCTTTTCTTTGTAAATTGCCCAGTCTCAGGTATGTCTTTATTAACAGCATGAAAATGAATGAATGTAGTAAATGTGTACCAGTAGAGTGGGGTGCTGTTCAAAAGATACCCAAAAATCTGGAAGCAACTTTGGAACTGGGTAACAGGCAGAGGTTGGAACAGTTTGGAGGGCTCAGAAGAAGACAGGAAAATATGGGAAAGCTTGAAACTCTCTTGAGGCTTGTTGACTGGCTTTGACCAAAATGCTGTTAATGATATGGACAGTAAAATCCAGGCTGCGGTGTTCTCAGATGGAGATGAGGAACTTGTTGGGAACTAGAGTAAAGGTGACTCTTGTTATGTTTTAGCAAAGAGCTTGGTGGCATTTTTCCCCTGCCCTAGAGATTTGTAGAACTTTGAACTTGAGAGAGATGATTTAGGGTATCTGACAGAAGAAATTTCTAAGCAGCAAAGCATTCAAAAGGTGACTTGGGTGCTATTAAAAACATTCAGTTTTAAAAGGGGAGCAGAGCACAAAAGTTTATAAAATTTGCAGCCTGACAATGAGGCAAAAATTGGCATAAGTAACAAGACAAAATGTTAATCCTCAAGACAATGGTGAAATGTCTCTAGGGCATGTCAGAGGTCTTCACAGCAGCCCCTCCCATCACAGATCCAGAGGCCTATGAAGAAAAGGTGGTTTCATGGGCCAGGTCCAGGGTCTCTAAGCTGTGTGCAGCCAAGGAACTTGGAGCCCTGTGTTTTGTTGCCCAAGCCATGGCTGAAATGGGCCAATGTAGAGCTCAGGCTGTGGCTTCAGATGATGCAAGCCCCAAGCCTTGGCAGCTTCCATGTAGTATTTAGCCTGTGGGTGCACAGAAGTCAAGAATTGAAGTTTGGGGACCTCCACTTAGATTTCAGAAGATATATGGAAACACCTGGATGCTGAAGCAGAAGTTTGCTGCAGGAGTTGGGCTCTCACGGAAAACCTCTGCTAGGGACGTGCAAAAGGGAAATGTGGGGTCAGAGCCCCCACACAGAGTCCCTACTGGGGCACTGCTTAGTGGAGCTGTGAGAAGAGGGTCACCATCCTCCAGACCCGGAATGATAGGTCCACTGACAGCTTGCACCATACACTTGAAAAAGTTGCAGACACTCAATGCCAGCCCATGAAAGCGGCTGAGAGGGAGGCTGTACCCTGCAAAGCCATAGGGTTGGAGCTGCCAAAGACTATGGGAAACTACGTTTTCATCGGTGTGACCTGGATATGAGACATGGAGTCAAAGATGATCACTTTGGAGCTCTAATATTTGACTGCCTTGCTGGACTTCAGACTTGCATGTGGCCTGCAGCCCCTTTGTTTTGGCCAATTTCTCCCATTTGGCATGGCTCTATTTAACCATCGTCCCCATTGTATCTAGGAAACAACTAGCTTGCTTTTGATTTTACAGGCTCATAGGCTGAAGGGACTTGCCTTGTCTCAGATGAGACTTTGGACTGTGGACTTTTGAGTTTATGCTGCAATGAGTTAAGACTTTGGGGGACTATCAGGAAGGCATGATTGGTTTTGAAATGTGAGGACAGACATTTGGGAAGAACCATGGGTCACAATGTTATGGTTTAGCTCTGTGTCTCCACCCAAATCTCATCTTGAATTCTACTCCCATAATTCCACATGGTGTGGGAGGGATCCTGTGGGAGATAATCATGAATCATGGGGGCAGTTTTCCCCGTACTGTTCTCAAGGTAGTGAATAAGTCTCATGAAATCTGATGATTTTATCAGGGGTTTCTGCTTTTGCAACTTCCTCATTCTCTCTTTGCCTGCTGCCATCCACGTAAGATATGACTTGCTCCTCCTTGCCTTCCATCATGACTGTTAGGCTTCCCCAGCCATGTGAAACTATAAGTCCCATTAAACCTGTTTCCTTTGCAAATTGCCCAGTATCAGCTGTGTCTTTATCAGCAGCACGAAAATGGACTAATACACTCCCCATACAAATTGTGTCCCAAGAGTGCAATTCATTTGCTGTTTCCTGGGAACAGCCCACGTCACCATGTCTGGCTGACTCCTTTTCCTTCATCTCCTACCTTTATTGAGCCTACTAGTCATGTGAGACACTGCTCAAGCCTCACCATCTCCATCAGCACATCCCTGCTCCATCCAGGGGGAAGGAAACTTTCTGCCCCTGCCCCTGATCTTCTGCTATGTATCAGATAACTATTTACATATTTATCAAGGCCAGCTTTTCATCATGACTCATGATCTACATCAGTCACCCTCATAAGACTGCAAGATCCTAAAGGGAAATCTATATTCTGGACACACCGCCATACCCACATGCCCACACCCACACCCGTGCTTGTACCTGGCACTGGGTTTGTGTGTTTCTGATGGAAGGAATCTTAGGAGCTGTGGGAAGGAATGAGGACTTGACTCTCGTTTTGCACCCTCCCCCCCAACTTCACATACCCTCACTTGCTTTCTCCTTCTTCCCATTCCTCCTGTCTGCTCTTGGCTTTTCAGTGGTTAGTTATAAATATGGTCACTCTTCTTATCCACATGGAGATAGATTTAAGATTGGACTTTCGCTTTTAAAAGCATGTGCTTAAGACACTGAGCTTGTAAATCTACTCTGGTTAAACATGTGATGAGCATTGTAAAGCAAATGTGACTGTATTTCCTTTTAGAAACTGATGTTCCTCATAACTGTCAGAATTGAAATCTTTTAGGGAACAATATTTTTACAAGAACTTTTAGAAAAGTGTCGATTATTAAGCCACATTAGTCAAAGGTGCAAAGGATCAAACATCATTTGCCTATCCAAAGGAAGAGCTTAGTCTGACCTTGGCAGCTATGGTTGTGTTATAATTTCTTTTGTTCAGAGACACTTTGCTTTGAAAATGGTTTACACTTCACTGTTCAGAAACAGAAGTAAAACTGTTCATAGAGTGGATTGAGGGTCAACGGGCTTTTCTTCTTTCTTTTTTGGTGTTAACCACAGATGTCTTTAACTGAACATGGCCTTTCTAAATGACCCTTTCAGTTTCTATAGCTATACTTGGCAGACTAAAGTTCAACAGTTTGTGGGTTGGCCAATTTGACTTGGTAACCCCCTAAGCAATTCTTGGAAAAAAGTAAAAGACATAACATCTCTGTGAAGAGAGCTGCTAAAATCCAGGTAAACAAGTCCTGAGTTTTATGACTACTAGTTAATAGTACATATGTTCCAGGCCCTAGTAATCAACCAAAATGCAGCTTCTAATTATTAAAGACACCTTCATTTATCCAACTAGATAAAAAAGAGAACGTTAGCCTTTCTGTCACTTCCAGGACATCAAAGAAGCAATTCCCCCTCCCTCTTATTTTCACCATCAAATGAAGAAGGAGAAAGAAAAGAAGGAAGGAAAAAACCTGAATATTTTCTACAATCATATGAGGGAAATTTCAGCAACTTTTCAAGAATAAGTGTAATGTTTCCTAGACAAGAATCTTTAATATAGTTGAGTAAACCAGAAACTCTAAACTATTCCTCTTTTAGCACTCAGCCCCCATCATGACATATTATTGAATCTCCATTTTGACACGAATTATGATAATTTTTCTAGAAGCAAAATGGAGCAGCAGTACAACAAATGTGATGCCATTTGAAGTGGTTGAGACGTGTTGTCTGACAGAGGACCAAGAAGGAGAATTGAAGATGGCTTTGCAGGTTTAAGCCTAATGACTGGGAAATGTGTAACTGAAGTAGGAAATCAAACGGGGAGCTAGTTTTATGAAGCAGTTGCTTAGTTCAAGTTTAGATGTTGAGTTTGAGGTAGAGACAGCAGTATGTTTAGTGGAAGCTTATTGGGGCAGATAAAATGGAACCTACAGGATACTGGAAATAATGTATAATGCCCCTTCTGATGCTGCTCCCTAAGATATATTTTGCATAAGAAGTGCAATGGCCTTTCTTAAAATAGGGCATATAGAATGTTTCAGAGAGGCAAACAATTATGTATTCATGGTCTGTAATTGTCAAAACTGAGGTCTGAAAATTTTGGGAGACTGGTAATAATGGCCCCATATTAATTATTTTTTGCATCACTATGAAGAAGTACCTGAGGCTGAGCAATTTATAAAGAAAAGAGGTTTAATTGGCTCACGGTTCTGCAGGCTGTGCCTGAAGCATGGTGCCAGCATCTGCTTCTGGTTGGGACCACAGGAAGCTTCCAATCGTGGCAGAAGATGAAGCAAAAGCAGGTGTATCACATGGTGAGAGTGGGAATGAGAGAGAGAAGCACGAGGTCCCAGACTCTTTTAAACAACCAGATCTTAAATGAACTGAGTGAGAACTCACTCATCACCAAGGCCATGGGGCTTAGCCATTCATGAGGAATTCACGCCCATGATCCAATCACCACCCACCAGGCCCCACCTCCATCATTGGGGATTATACTTCATCATGAGATTTGGAGGGGACAAACATCCAAAGCATATCAGTGTCACAAAACAAGAAATTAACATTTGACATGCCATGCCAAGAAGGATAAAAATACCCAGAAGTGTACCCCTTAGCCAGGAAGAAGAGAATCTAAGCTGGATAATGCTGATACAATTCCCATAACCACACTGGGTGTTGCCATCAGCTTCTGAGCAAGAAAGAAGTTGCGTATCCAGAATCACCTGCACATTTACATCCAAGTTACCCGTTTAATAAACTAGATGTAGTTGTCATTTCCAACCAGTCCTTTGCCATGTCCCTAAATTAAGGAGTCTTGCTATAAATTACGTGAAGCTTGTGCTGCATTAGGGATGATCCCCATGCCCTCGTTCAGCTGGAGGTTGAGAAGGTAAAGTTTTCAGAGGTAAAGAGAGTATCTACGTTTCTCTAATTTTCTGCATGGAGTATAATTATGTGTTTATTTAAAAACACAATTATTGAGAAAAGTTATTTAACTAGAAAATCTTTCTGACCACAGAGAATAAAAATATGCTTAAATTAAAAAAGAAATGTTAGTAGGATAGAACAAGGTGAATGCAATCCTCCTTATAATAGTATAGTTTTGTTAAGTTAGTGTGAGCATATGACCTTCTTTCCAAGAGTTTAATCTCCTCAAAGAGAGGTTATCTGTACACTGGGTTGCCAAGGCAGCTGAGAAACATGCAGTAGGTTTTAAACACTGGAACTAATTATATGAATGCCAGCTATCAGATTTCTTTTCTTTTCTTTTCTTTTTTTGAGACAGGGTCTGGCTCTGTCACCCAGACTAGAGTGCAGTGGTGCAATCTTGGCTCACTGCAACCTCCGCCTCCCAGGTTCAAGTGATTCTCCTGCCTCAGCCTCCCAAGTAGCTGGGATTACAGGCACCCCCTGTCACCAAGCCCAGTTATTTTTTTGTATTTTTAGTAGAGACAGGGTTTCACCATGTTAGCCAGGCTGGTCTCAAACTCCTAACTTCAAGTGATCCGCCTGTCTCATCATCCTAAACTGCTGGGATTACAGGCATGAGCCACCACACTTAGCTCAGCTACCAAATTTCTTTTACCATGTACAAAATATATATAAGGCCCTCAGCCCAGCATTCACATTCTATTTTCGTTTATGTTTTGAATACTGTTGTCCTTTCACAGATAAGGACGGTTATGAATGTATACTAGGTATGTTCATGTATGAAGTTACAGGATCCACTCCTCATACAAAAGGTGTATGGCTTAAGTATCCATGTGCAAGAAAGAAAGTATAAGTGTGCCTCTTTTAAACACATAAATAGAGAAAGAGCTACTCAAGGAAAAAGATCTCCAAAAACATATAATCATGAAACATCTTGATTATTCACATTTGAATTGAAATGAAAGCCCAAATGCTCTGGATTTTTCTAGGCCCTCTCCTACAAGAAAAAAATACATTCGAAGTCCACCTGATCTGAGAGATTTACCAGAAATGTCATTGCTTTGTGCTCTGGCACTTTCCGCAATGAGAGTGCTTGTGTCGGCCCGGCGCGGTGGCTCAAGCCTGTAATCCCAGCACTTTAGGAGGCCGAGGCGGGTGGATCACGAGGTCGAGAGATCGAGACCAACCTGGTCAACATGGTGAAACCCCGTCTCTACTAAAAATACAAAAAATTAGCTGGGCATGGTGGTGCGTGCCTGTAATCCCAGCTACTCAGGAGGCTGGGGCAGGAGAATTGCCTGAACCCAGGAGGCGGAGGTTGCGGTGAGCCGAGATCGCGCCATTGCACTCCAGCCTGGGTAACAAGAGCGAAACTCCGTCTCAAAAAAAAAAAAAAAAAAAAAAAAAAAAAAAAAAAAAAAAGAGAGTGCTTGTCAATCAGCGGGGGCAGGGGTTGGGGGGTGGGTAGCAGAAGGCGGAGGAAAGAGGATACAGATGAAAGAGGCAACTGGCAGTGGGGGCTCAGGAGGACACAGTGCTAGAAGGCAGATGGGGTCCAATTCAGATAATGAGTCAGGAACCACGAGATCCAACTCAAAGAGCAGCCATCACCCAAATTCCATGGTGAGCAATGTGGTTCAATCCTGTCTTTGCCTTTTCAACTTGTGGCCTGGGCACAATGGAAAAATGGAGATGTTGTCCTTTGGCCCTGACAATAATGCTTGAAAACTCTCCACACCAAACCTTGAGTGCAGTGGCTGAGACACAGGCTGTTTCAGCTCCTTTCTTGCCATGGACATCTGCTGCCTTTCACATATGCCACCTGCAGCTGCCTGAGGTACTTGGCTAGAATTCCTGCCTCCCAGCCCCCAACCCTGGTGGTTTGCGGAGCCCTTGGCCTGCAGGTCTGCTCCCTGCCTCCTCCTCTGCCTCCTCTCAGGCTGTCTGCCCATGAGGCCCTCCTGCTCCTCTTCTCAGTGCTCTCCCGTCTTTCTTTCTGACTGAACTCTCAATCCTGGTTCCTAAATCTACCCACACTGGATCATGAGCATGAAGACGGTGAGGTATTGCAAACTCTTCAACACTCCACATTTCTTGGAGGTGGGAATATGTCTGTGGTGTTTGTCACACTTACCCAGCTTCTAACAGCGTCCACATGTACCTGGCACGGAGGGAACACCAACAAAAGAATAAAAAATTAAAGTGAGTTGATTATGTAGTATTTATAGGGAATAAGAAACCTGGACTTCTTTCTTTTTTTTTTTTTTTGAGCCTGGGTCTCACTCTATCATTTAAGCTGGAGTACAGTGGTGCAATCACGGCTCACTACAGCCTGGATCTTCTGGGTTCAAGTGATTCTCCCACCTCAGTCTCCTGGGTAGCTGGGACCAGAGGCATGTGCCACCATGCCTGGCTAATTGTTTTATTTTATTTTTTTGTGGAGACTGGGTTTCACCATGTTGCCCTGGCCGGTCTCAATCTCCTGAGCTCAAGCAATCCACTTGGGTCAGCTTCCCAAAGTGGTGGAGTTACAGATGTAAGCCACCGTGCCTGGATGGAAACTTGGATTTTTAATATAGATTGAAACAAAAACATTTCTCTGCTTAATGAGAAAATTAAGAGAATGAAATACTATGAAAAATTACAAGAATGAAAAACCATATTTATGGTTGATTGAGATTTAAATCCCCAGTATTTCATCCTCAATGTCCCTTAAATATGCCAAGAGCCTCACACTTCAAGGCCTTTGTGTTTGCTGTTTCTCTGTCTGGCATGTCCTTCCGTCAATTTTCCGCATAGCTCCTGTGTTCTGCAATGAAGAAAAGGGAACACGTATACACTGTTGGCGGGAAGGTAGATTAATACAATCTCTATGGAAAAGTGTGGATATTTCTCAAAGAAATAAAAATAAAGCTACCATTTAATCCAGTAATCCCACTACTGGTTATCTACCCGAAATAATAGAAATCAGTGTATAAAACAGATACCTGCACTCATATGTTTATTGCAGCACTATTCACCATAGAAAAGATGTTAAATCAACCTAAGTGTCCATCAATAGATGATTGGATAAAGACAATGTGGTAAATACATATAAATTCCATGAAATACGACTCAACCATAAAAAGAATAAAATCATGCCTTTTACATCAACACGAATGGAACTGGAGGCCATTATCTTAAGTAAAGCAACTCAGAAACAGAAAGTCAAAATACTGCATGTTCTCACTTATAAGTGGAAGCTAAATAATGTGTACACATAGACACAGAGACTGGAGTAATAGACTCGGGAGACTCAGAAATGTGGGAGGGTGAGAGCAGGATGAAGGATGAAAAATCACTTAATGGATACAAGGTACACAATTCGGGTGATGGTTACACTAAAAGTCCAGGCATCAGCACTCCACGCAATATCATGTCACAAACTGCACTCATACCCCTATATTTATAAAAATATTTTTTTAACTATGAAAGAAAATAGCCCGGTATATTTAATGTTGTTGAACTTAAATACAAACTGACTTTCTGTTTATAAACATTGTGACATGGGGGTACATATTCCTCATTTTAATATACCCTTTTGATCCTCATTAACCTATTCTAAAATGTTACTGCTTACTTATTCCACAGTAATTTATCTGTGGGCTAAATAAGACAGAACATCTGCCTCCTAGATATATATATAATGAATCATAAAAGTTCGTATTCAGCTTATGTACAGCAAAAGCAGGGATCTTCATACACACTCATGTTTAATCTTTAAATGTATCTTTTTTTTTTTTTTTTTTTTTTGAGAGGGCGTCTAGCTCTGTTGCCCAGGCTAGAGTGCAGTGGCACAATCTTAGCTGACTGCAACTTCTCCCTCCCAGGTTCAAGTGATTCTCCTGCCTCAGCCTCTGGAGTAGCTGGGACTACTGCCAGTAGCTGCCACCACCCCCGTCTATTTTTTGTATTTTTAGTAGAGATGGGGTTTCACCATGTTGGTCAGGCTGGTCTTGAACTGCTGACCTCGTGATCCACCCACCCTGATCTCCTAAAGTGCTGGGATTACAGGCGTGAGCCACCGCACCCGGCTCCTAAATGGATCCTCTAATGGGGCTTTTGGCACTCAAATGGCCAAAGTGCATTTATGAATTGTTTTTTAAAGCAGCTCGCTACACTATTATGAATAATTCTATTGAAACTTTTTTTTCATATCTAATGGGAAGTTTCAAGCCCACACCATGGGAAAGTATACATTGAATTTGGGGATCTGTCGTGGTATCATGTGTTAGACACCAGATTCTAATCTTTGACTTCCCTGCTAAGCCAGAGAGCCCCGAAAAGTATAAACACACTTGTCATTCCTGGGAGATTGCTGTTCAACAGGCATATAAAAGGATTATAAACAAAGATCAGGATAATCAGTGCCAGCAGGGTGGTGAGGGTCAGGTCTGGGAAGTGATGATGATCTACAATGCCCAGGGAAAATGGCATGGGCCATTGAAAAGGGGCTGGGTCCACAGATTTTTTTTTTTTTTTTAGTGTCCGAAGCAAGATTTCGACTTTTATCTTTTTTTTTTTTTTTTTTTTTTTTTTTTTTTTTTTTTTTTTGAGACGGAGTTTCACTCTTGTTACCCAGGCTGGAGTGCAATGGCGCGATCTCGGCTCACTGCAACCTCCACCTTCTGGGTTCAGGCAATTCTCCTGCCTCAGCCTCCTGAGTAGCTGGGATTACAGGCACGCGCCACCATGCCCAGCTAATTTTTTGTATTTTTAGTAGAGACGGGGTTTCACCATGTTGACCAGGATGGTCTCGATCTCTTGACCTCGTGATCCACCCACCTCGGCCTCCCAAAGTGCCGGGATTACAGGCGTGAGCCACCGCACCCAGCCCAACTTTTATCTTTAGTTATTAAAACATAAGGCAGAATCTCCTGCTGTTTCTTCTCAAGAAAGAACTGTTACTAAAGCTTCTACAGAGAAGCCTAAGAGCTCTCCCTCTCTTTCCAGAAGTTAAACGTAACAAATCAGAACCCTGGTCTGCAGTCAGAAAACCACTGCCTTGGCTGCAGGGGAGTAACTCAACTTCTCTGAGCCTTGGTTTCCTTACTTGCTAAATAGAATAATAACGCATATCCTAGGTTACCATAATATTAAATGAAGCCGGGCATGGTGGCTCATGCCTATAATCCCAACACTTTGGGAGGCTGAGGTGGGAGAATCACTTGAGCCCAGAAGTTCAAGATCAGCCTGGGCAGCAAAGAGAGATCATACCTCCACAAAAAATGAAAAATTAATCAGGCATGGTGGTGTGTGTCTGTGGTCCTGGCTATTCACGACGGTGAAGCAGGAGGATTGCTTGAGCCCAGGACCTCAAGGCTGCAGTGAGCTATGATGGTGCCACTGCACTCCAGCCTGGGTGACAGAGTGAGACCCTTCCTCAAAAAGAAACCAAAAAAACAAAACCAAAAGAAACCCTCCAAATTATTAAATGAGATAAGGCACATAAAGTGCTAAGCTTGGGACTTGTAATTTAGTAAGTGCTCAAGCAGCTCATATTAATCCTTACTTCTTCCACATTCTTCCTGTTCCCTTACTCCTTCTCTTTGCTTCATTTCTCTTTCATTTGTTTTTCTCTCACTATAGAGCCTGATGGTAATGATTGTAAACATTTGTTGAATATCAATGCATTATCATTAAGTAATAGTTCAGAAGAGCCAATATGTGTGTGAGGATTTACTAAGCAATTTTCAGAAGCAATGGGCTGAAATACACAGGTCAGAAACTGTGTGTTGGGTCCACCCAGTGGGTGCATGGTTTTATGGAGACGCAATGCAGGGTGTTATTCCACAGGGAGGGCAACATCGCTGTTGCATGCCTGAAGGTGGCTGGCCTTGATAAAAAGTAAAGACCTAAAGTAGTCAGAAGACCTGCTGCCATTTGGAAGCCACAGGCTCCTGGGTAAATTTTTTCTAGAGAGGGGACGTGGGAGGAGACTAATTTTCCTGCATCTTAGAGTCCCTGAGACACTGGAGAACAGGCTTTGTAAACTCTGAGGCAGTAACTCTCTCAGGGCTGTTGCTAAGAAGAGGGCGTACCTGGGAAACGGCTCTGTCCCCCAGTGGCATTTGGATCCATTATAGCTGGATGGGGATCTGAGCTGGGGAGGCTGCCTCAAGAGCCCCCTCTCTGCCCTTTTTCTGCTCATACCTTTGTCCTACCTGGTCTGCTCCCTGTCCCTGGCTGTGCTCTTCACAGGACTGCCACTTCTTGTCTCCATGTGTCTACTTCAGTCATACAGAAATCCTTCCAGTTTCCTAAATGGCTTCGTTATTTATTTATTTATTTATTTTGAGACAAGATCTTGCTATGTCACCCAGGTTGGAGTGCAGTTGCATGATTTCACTGCAACCTCCATCTCCTGGGCTCAAGTGATCGTCCCACCTCAGCCTCCTGAGTAGGTGGAATTACAGGCACATGCCACCATGCCTGGCTAATTTTTTGTAGATATGTGGTTTTGCCATGTCACCCAGGCTGGTCTCTAACTCCTGAACTCAAGTGATCTGCCCTCCTTGGCCTCTCAAAATGCTGGGATTACAGGCATGAGCTACTATGCCTGGCCGTCTTCTTTATTTATGAAAGGCAGAGCTGCTTCTTCTGCCTTTAATATTCTTTTTGGCCTCTATCTTCTATTTATTCTCAAGACTCACCTCTGGGCAGCCTCCCTTCATCCCTATCCCTTCCACAAGGTTCCCCTGCCATGTGCATGGTCTCGGTACTGTGCTCTTGTGGCCCTCATCAGTCAGTGTATACTTGCTAGGACCTGCAACTCTCCTGGAAGACTGTAGAGACTGCATTCATTTCTGTAATGTTCTGTGTCCCTAACACACAACATGATACCTTATGCATAGAAAGTGCCTAGTAAGTGTTGGTGGAGTAAATTAATAAGAATCTCCATCCTCCCTACATTCCTCCATCTGAAAGTGAGCTGCGACGGCTTCCCCCAAATATTTAAGTTGTGTTGAAAAGGCACACACTTGGCTGGGTGTGGTGGCTCATGCCTGTAAACCCAGCACTTTGGGAGACGGAGGCAGGTGGATCACCTGAGGTCAGGAGTTTAAGATGAGCCTGACCAACATGGTGAAACTATGTCTCTACTAAAAATACAAAAAATTAGCCAGGCATGGTGGTGGGTGCCTGTGATCCCAGCTAATCGGGAGAGGCTGGGGCAGAAGAATCACTTGAACCCAAGAGGTGGAGGCTGTAGTGAGCCAAGATCACTCCACTGCACTCCAGCCTGTGTGACAAGAGCAGGACTCTGTCTCAAAAAGAAAAAGAAAAAAAAATGAAAGGAAAAGAAAAAAGAAAAAGCACACACTTTCACCTTCCTCCTTGGGTGTTGGAAAGATTAACGTCTATTTGGCAATGAAGATTTTGTAAGGAGACTTAGACCCTTGAAGGAAAGGGGCCACGCATGTTTTAAAATACAATAATGAGTTTGTGCCCTGGTTATTGCCACATCCGTCCTCATACTCTGCTTGTGAAGAATACAAGTGTCCGTCACTGCTAAGGAAAGTGGCACAACCTTTTTAAATGACTAAAAATGACCTTATATTACCTTGGGTTCTGGTCAGATGAAATAATTTTTTAAACATATTCTGACCAAGCAAAACAAATAACATGAACTTTATTCATTTATTATCTACCTGCTAACAGGGGAGAACCAACTGGTTTTTTTAAAAAACAGTGTGAGTTGCCAAACATTTCTTTTTTCTATCCTGAGATATATGTTCAGACATCACATGCCACATTGCCATAGGCAGCAATGACAGAAGATGAGTAGAATACAGGTTCAGAAATACATGCCAAAAAAAGAGATATTTACTAGGTATCGGTGGTTACTCTACTTGGCTTCTGAGAAATCTGTAGGGAGGTCCTTGCTGAGTAATTGTGAGGGTTTATTGAACTCAAAGCATTGTTCCTCTAACAGCGAGTTGTGTCCCTTAATTTTTTTCAAAATAAACTCTTCCACTTACTCTCATTCTAAGGCATCCCTTGCCATTGAAGATTGGCCTTCCCTGAATGACAATAGGTGGAGACGAGGGAGTCCAACTTTGACCCACTTCCCAATAATGTCATCACCCAGGATTTGTCAAGTAAGTGCTGAAGGAAAGGCTTAAAAAGTTTGAACCACATGGGGAAACTTCAAAGATAAGCATAAAGATAATAATTGTTGAAATGCTTCTTGTATCCCTGAGATGCCTCCAAGGAAATGTCCTAAAAATGTCACCATAAAGAGACAAATTATCACCATCAGCAAGGAAAATATCTACTTAAGTTTCTAAACTACAAGATTAAAGCTTTGACCAGCTAAGAGACAGTGTGATGGTAGTGAAAGAAAAGCGTGGACTTTGTAGCACAGGCCAGGCTCATACCCTGCTCCCTGACTTAGTGGCTGTGTTATGCTGGGTAAATTACTTAACTTCATGAAGCCTTTCTTTCCTATCTTTACATATGGGTTCCTAACTACCTCATACATTTATTGTTTATTCATTCAAGTAATTAATAAATGTTTATTTATTGAGCTGGGTGCTAGAGATTTAAAAATAAAAGACAACGTTCTCCCTCAAGTATTTCGTTGTCTTGGAGCAGAGACTGTTGAATACATAAAATAATTGTAGCACATTGTGAAACTGTCTTGATGCTAATAACTTTAAGGTGGTACAAAGGAGAAAGTGATCAGGTCTACTTGGGACAATTAATGAAGGTTTGAGAGAAGAGAAATTTAGGCATCATCTAATGATTAACAGATGAATAGAGAAATGGAAAGACATCAAGTGCAAAATCAGCAGAATGCTCAAAGGCATTGTAAAGAAATCCAGAACTTCAAGAGTTCAGGAAATGTCAAGTTGTTCAGCATCTCTATATGTTTAAGAAGTGGAAGAATCTTGGTGACCATCTGCAGGAGAAGACAGAGCAAAAGGAAGAATGACACCCAATTTTCTGTATTAAGTGGCTCAGCTGAGGCTGATGTCCTTTACTGAGGGACATAAGAGGAGATGATAAAGATAAAGAGATAACATTGGGATGAGTTGGGTGTGAGAGTTCCTTGAAACATCTGCATGAAATGTCTTGTAAGCAGGTCAATGTAGTGTCTGAAACTCAGAAGAGAAAACTGACCTGGAGATCCAGGTTCAGACTCAGAGCATTATTTCTGGGGCCAGATGAGCACTTGTATCTTCCCGCTTACACAGGATGGCTTCAAAGCAACAATATTAGGAAGCCTGGGTTTTAGGGGCAGTATTCAAGAGAGAATCCACAGGTCAGAGTCTTGTGGAGAGGAGTGATATACTTATCCATCTTTAGAGTAGAACTGCCATCAAAGAAAACCTGCCTGAACCCAGTCAGTGCTGTTAAAATAGTTAAAGTTATTTTTGTTTGTTTGTTTTGTTTTTGTTTTTGTTTTTGTTTTGCCTGGGTTTCTTTAACATTTTGAATGGCTATATAGACCATAGAAACACTTAAAACCCCAATCTCTTTGTCATTTACTTCTCTCTCGTCACAAACTGCTCCTCCAACACTCCTACATATTCTGCAAAGACTTCTTCCAGTCCTAGTCCCCACATCTCCTGTCTCTACCTCCTTCCCACTTTCTCTTTATTCTGAATCTTGAAGATTTCAAAGAAGAAATCTTTGGAAATGTTTGGAAAGAAGATTTTCAGTCTGGTGTGAGGCAAGAAGAGGCTTTCTGAAGAGTGGGAAAGGAGAAGAAATGAAGCCGGCGAAGTCAGGATTCTTTTAGAGGCCAGGAATCAGGGAAAGGTTGGAAGGGCTCTTGCATTAATGTTTTTGTTCCTGTCACAGGGGAATCAAAAGCCAGGCTGATCTTCTAAATAAGTCATGCATGCAAAGAGGCTTAGCAGAGAGCAAGGACCCTTGTACCAGGAAGTGAATGGCAATCAAGTGAAAGAAGAAGGTTCTGATCAGTGGGTGAAAGGTATTGCCCAGAGAAATTCCCTGAGCTGCAGAGAATGGCCAAAGCAGCTTGTACAGGTTCCAGTGGTCTCTGGCACAGGGGAAAGGAGCCTCTAAAGTGCTACTGCAGCCTGGACATCATTGGAAGAAGGAAGGTATAGTCTGAGAAGAAAACAAGAGTCAGGACAGATGCTTAGGGAGCAAGTGGGAAAAAAGAGTTGATGAAGGATTCTGATAAGAAACCGTCAGCGATATGGATGCAGACCAGGAGTGTGTGGTGTCCTGGAAATCAGAAAGTAATTTTTAAGGAGACAGTATTGAATGTTTCATAATGGTCAAGTTTGATAAGGAATGGAAACTATTCATTGGGCTTGCCTTAATGAAAACATCTTTAGTGGGATGATGGGAGCAAAGGGCAGATGGCTCATGGATAGTGAAACATGACAAACTCCAGACATGAGGACAAGTCACCTGAGCAGACTGTCTGAGGAGTGGTACAGGACAATAGCTACAGGAGTTGCTCCCCTTCCTTCCTCCCTTCCTCCCTCTGTGTCTCCTTCCTTCTTTCTCTTCCTTCTGTCTCTTCATGATAGGCAAGACATACACTTTTTTTTTTTTGAGATGGAGTCTTACTCTGTTGCCCAGTCTGGAGCACAATGGTGCTGTCTCTGCTCACTGCAACATCCACCTCCCAGGTTTAAGCAGTTTTCCTGCCTCAGCCTCCTGAGTAGCTGGGATTACAGGCCTGCATCACCGCACCTGGCTAATTTTTGTATTTTTAGTAGAAATGGGGTTTCACCATGTTGGCCAGGCTGGTCTCAAACCCCTGACCTCAAGTGATCCTCCCACATTGGCCTCCCAAAGTGTTGGGATTACAGGCATGAGCCACCGTGCCCGGCGACATACACTTCTTTAAAGGCTGTTGAGTCGGATCTTGTGATAAAAGAGTCTGAAAGTCTAGAATGGAAATGGCACAGATGGAGGCATTGACTTTGAATAAGAGAAGAAGGAAAGGAATATCTGTTCTTTTGAGGATGGAGGGAAGGGACTAAGGGAAAGGTGTACATAGGAAGGTTTTGTGAGAAAGCAGGAGGTGAACAGTCAGCAAGTTGAGGGAGTTTGTCTGTTAGCCTCCAGCCCCTATGTTTTCTGCAAGGGAGCTAGCAAGATCATTTGCTGAGAGCAAAATCAGGAGGCAGGGACAGGATCAGGGCACATAGAGAGAGGTTTGGAATAATGACAGCAGAAAATGGGAGAGGGGGCCAAAATAAACGACATAGAGGACTATGTGTTTGTGATACCAAGTGTATTTGAAACCCATAATACATTTTTCCCTTGCTGCACCTGAATGAGGTGCAGAGATATTCATGTGAGATGTGCTCAGGCGTGGCAGGTAGAGGCAGACGAGGTGTTCAGTAAGTATCTGCTACCCCACTAGGCAATGCAGGTTTTTAGTACAGAAACATGCAACTGTAACTTTCCAGTGAGAAGAAATATTCCCATTTGATGAAGTTAATGTCAAGGATATGACAGTCTTCTAAAATTGTTGATTTCAGGCTGAATGCAGTGATTCATAACTGCAATCCCTGCACTTTAGGAGATCAAGGCAGGAGGATTGCTTGAGCCCAAGGGTTCAAAACAACCTGGACAACACAGTGCAACCCCACATCTACAAAAAATAAAAATAAAAAATTTAGCTGAGTGTGATGGCATGTGCCTGTGGTTGTAACTACTCAGGTGAGAGGATCACTCGAGCCCAGGATTTTGTGGTTACAGTGAACTATGATTGTGCCACTGCACTCCAACCTGGATGATAGAGTAAGACCCCATCACTAAATATATATATGTGTGTGTGTGTGTGTGTGTGTGTGTGTGTGTGTGTGTGTGTATCTATACCTATATCTAATTGTTGATTTCAAGTTTGGGAAGGTAAATAGCAAAACACCAGGTGGTGCTACTTGATTATTGGACCTGGGATTGTGACTGGCCTTATCTTGAGAACACAAAAGAAGTAATTAACTTCATTCCTGCCCTACCCAAGTCAAAGAGACAAAATAATTTCCTGAATCTTGACTTTGCAGACAACCTTCAAAGGAAGTAGCAGGACAGTGAATTTTGGGAACATACTCATGAAGTGTCCAGCACATGAGATCATTTATTATAACAATTGCATGAAAGCAGAAATACCTTTTTTTAGAAAAGATATCTGAATTCAGATAATGCAGAAGCAAGAGTAAGAGAACAAGAGCCTAATGAAATAATTTGTCTTTTTTGCCTGGTTGAGAAAGCAAATCAATCCTCTTGTAGGTAGGAATCAAAGCAGGAAAAGGATATGGGGAGTATAGCATATCTATGACCATCTCCACATTTCCAAGAATCTCCTTGAAACTGATGTTTGTGTAAGATTTCAGAAAGAAACCCACATCTGAGCCAGAGCTTCTCTTGTAGGATTGATTTTGATTTGAACTGGTAGCACAGCTCCCGTGTGAGTGTGTGTGATGTAGTTAGGAACTGGGCTGCATGGCAGGAGGCAAGCAAGCAAAGCTTCATCTGTATTTGCATCTGTGCCCCATCACTTGCATTACCACCTGAGCTCCACCTCTTGTCAGAGCAGTGGCAACATTAGATTTTCACAGGAGCATGAACCCTATTGTGAACTGTGCATGCAATGTCATCAGATCTTGGTTGGGTCCTCCTTGTGAGAATCTAATGCCTGATGATCTGAGGTGGAGCTGAAGCAGTGATGCTAGCTCTGGGGAGTGGCTGCTAATACAGACTAACATTAGCAAACAAGATTGACTGAACAGAGACCATAATAAATCAATTGCATGCAGACTCACATCAAAACCCTATCAGTGGGTTGTAAGTGACAGTTACGCTGCATCTGGTGGCAGCCTTGAAGTTAGAATCTGACACTCATTTTAGTCTGCATGTGGTCTGCCTATTATTTTATTTTCCACTTCCATCTGTGCCTCTTTCCTGCACTGAGCACTTGTCTAACGCACAGTTCTGGTAAGCCCACAAGCTAACCTTAGCCAAGATGAGAAAAAAAATCAAATGTCACTGGAGAGCTTCTTTGAAAAGGGGTAAATACCCAATGATGAGGCAGAAAAAGACTCTAAGATTGCCAACAAAAAGAAAGATATATTTTTTAAAAAATACCAAGAGTCCTACTTAAATTATGAGTTCATTGCAACAGGCAATTCACATTCTCCAAGCCCGCTTATATAATATGTGGTGACCAGATATTCAATAAAGCCATGAAGCCTTCAAAACTGCTTGAAAGGCTGCACCCTGCATTAAAAGCACCCTGCATTAAAAGGCAAGACTTTGGAGTTTTTCAAAAGAAAACAATGTGAACACAAAGGATAGAAGCAATTATTGAAGGCCAACAATTCAGCAAATATGTCTGCACTGACAGCATCATTCTTAGTGGCTAACCACATGGCTAAAGCTAATTCCTTTAGTATTGAAGAAGAATTGATCCTGCCTGCTGCTAAGGACATTTGTTGTGAACTTTTAGGAGAGGCTGCAGTTCAAAAAGTGGCACGTATTCCTCTTTTGGCTAGCACTGTAACTAGGCAAATTGATGAAATAGCAGAGGATACTGAGGCACAATTGTTAGAGAGGATTAGTGAGTAACTGTGGTTCACAGTCCAGGTTGACAACAAGGCAATGATACTTGCTCTGTGCAATCTATTTTTCAGGGGGATGTGCATGAAGATGTGTTATGTGCACTTTGGTTACCAACTGACACCACAGCTATAGAACTATTCAAGTCTTTGAATGATTACATATCAGAAAAACTGAATTGGTCATTTTGTGTTGATGTGTGCCCGAACAGAGTGGCTACCATGACTGGATGGCTTTCTGGTTTCACTACTTGGATCAAAGAGGTCGCTTCTGAATGTAAGTCTATGGACTGTGTCGTCCATAGAGAGATGCTGATTAGTTGAAAAATGTCATCTGAACTTAACAACATTTTGCAGAATGTGATTAAAATTATCAACCACCTTAAAGTACATGCCCTTAACTCACATCTGTTTGCTCAGCTCTGTGAGGAGATGGACACAGAGCACATATATCTTCTCTTATACACAGAAGTAAGACAGCTTTCTAAAGGTAGAGTTTGACTCAAAAACTGGCCAGAGTTTTGAGTTACTAAAGCTGCACCAGAGATTTCTTTTAGAAAAACCGTCACCACTGGCAGCACATTTCAGTGACACAGAATGGGTCACAAAATTTGCTTACTTGTGCAATATATTCAACCTGCTCAATGAACTCAATCTGTCACTTCAGGGGAGAATGGCATCTGTGTTCAAGTAGGCAAATAAATTGACTGCATTCAAAGCCAAAATGAAATTATGTGAGTGATGAGTGAAAATTGGAATTTCTGACATGTTTGAGACATTAGCAGAGATTTTGAAAGACACTGAGCCAGGGCCTTCTTTCTCCCAGCGGACGCATGACCACCTGTCTTAACTTTCAAAAGAGTTTAAGTATTACTTCCAATCACAAAAGACCCTCGAACTGGGAAGGAACAGGTCTATGCCCCATTTCTGAATAAGCCAAGTGAACCAACTTTGTCTGTGCTGGAAGAGGGTTAACTGCTTGATACCACAAATGACAGTGACCTTAAAAGTATGTTTGAGACAACTTCAAATCACCACGCCTTCTGGATTAAAGTCAAGGCAGAATATCTTGAGATTGCTACAAGAGCATTGAAAAGCCTGCTTCCATTTCCAGCATCCTGTCTTTGTGAAGCAGGCTTTCTCCAGTGAGAGCAACCAAAATGAGATTATGAAGTAGACTGAACATAGGCAACACACTTCAGGTATCACTGTCTCCCATCACCCCCAGACAGAACTGTCTAGTTGGAGGAAAACAAGTCAGGGCTCCAACTGATTCTACATTATGGTGAGTTGTGTAATTACCTAACCATATACTACAATGTAATCATAATAGACATGAAGTGCACAATAAATGTAATGTGCCTGAATCATCCTGAAACCATCCCCCATCCCTTGTCTTCTTGAAACTGGGCCCTGGTGCCAAAAAGTTGGGGACCACTGATGTAGTGCAAAGGGGAAGGAAATGACTAACATTTGCTGAGTTCCTACTAACTGCTAACAACTCACTTTTCCCCATGTGATTAACATAACACTGTGCCATAAACATGGCTTCCTACATTTCACAGAGGAAAGAATCTGGGGCTAAGAGGAGTATAAGAACTTGCCCAAGTTTACATGCACTGACCGTCCTGTGCATCTCAGACATGGACCATGGAGACAGGCAGAGCAGGCTTGGGAACTGGCTCTGCCACTAAACGGCCCTGTGACTTGGGAAACCAGTGAAAAGTAGTACCCAGGATGTTGGTTTTTATATGTCAGCTTGGCTGGGCTACTGCCTCCAGTTATTCATTCACAGATGCTATTCCAGGCATCACTGTCCTCAATCAGAGAATGTGTTTTGTAGATGTCATTAAAGTCCGTAATCAATTGCCTTTAAGTAAGGTATGTTATTCTAGATAATCTGGGTGGGCTTGATTCAATTAGTCAGAAAGACTTGAAAGCAGGGCTGAGACTTCCCTGAAGAAGGAAGTCCATCTGTAGACCAGCTTCCCCAAGTACCTCAGATTCCAGCCTGCCTTTCTTAATAGCCTGCCCTTTGGATTCCAGACTTCCCAACCAACCCCACAATTACATAAACCTACACATAAAAATTTCTGAATATCTCTTACTGATTCTGTTTCTCAGGTGGAACTCTGATAGAGGACCTCCTGAGTGTGTGGTGAAGGTTAATTGAAGTCATGGTATTACCGTATGGGAAGCATTTGACATGGTCCCAGGAGCATGAAACCGGGTTTAAAACATGGTTGTTATTAGTGTGAGGACTTGGCAAACACCAGGTTAAGCCTACATCTAGTTGGCTGTCAAGCCTGACACTTTACCCAGCACCAACTTGGTTAATAACTGTAGTTAACCGTTCTATCACAAATTCAATAGGACCTATCACAAACTCAGTGTGACCTTGAGCCAGCTGCAACCTTAATGGGCCTTGGCTTCCATTCTGTAAAGTGAGGGGATTGTGTACCAAATGATTTTTGTATAAACTCTTTCAGCTCTGATGTTGTCTGGTCAGTTTTGACCTAATTGATCAGATTTTTATTAGGCCATGTCTACTTCCTCCAGCTATCAGGCAAGACTTGTTCCATTACTGGCACATTCATAGCTCCTCCTTCATAAATGGTCCTCTAATTACTGAGTGGTTTATGGCCCAAGAAAATGCAAACTGAGCTTAATATTAACTTGAGCACAGCATTCACGTCAATGTAGTCGCTGGTTCTAAAGCTCTGCCCAAGATGATGGGCCACACAGTATATTAAAAAAGCATTAAATCTGGTCCCTGCCCTTAAGGAGCATAGGGAGACCTCCAAAAATCAGATCCTACTGTGAGGGAGTATATAATTAAGTCTAAGCACTTTAAGAGTTGAGAGTAAGGAGTCAGTGACATCATTCTGAGCTGGAATGATCAGAAGGCTTAGCAGAAGAGGCAGGAATTTAGATAGGTGGGACGTACATGCAAGAGGTAAGAAAGAACAACTCTTCCACTTTTCCTGTGCGTCATGCATCTCAAAACCCAACGAATCTGATTTGGGAAGCTCTTTACATTACTGTTCTTCTTTGCTGGCAGAGAACCAAGAAGCAAATGCCACGAGATTTCAGCCTTTCTCTCCTATTCTCCTTAACATCCTCATTAACCACCATTGTTCTGTGCAAAGATGAGCAGGCACAGTAACCTCACTACATCACACACATTTATACACACATATCTGCAGATGCCCTGACAGTCCCATCATTTGTGCATTTGGAGCCCCCAAAGTAGAATAAGTTTCATTAAGGTAGATGGGTCCTAATTCATGTTTCTCTTATCTACTGCATATATCTTGCATTCCACAAAGCAGGCCTCAGGAAATATTTATGGAATAAATAAATGAAAGTATAATCATTCTCCAGACCAAGGGAGACACAAAGGGAAAGTTTCCCTGTCTGAAACTTTCAATGGCATTAAAACCCTAATAATGACAATTCTTACACTTTGAAGTTTCTTTGATTTTTCAATGTCAGCCCAATCTGACTCCCTGCTCCCACTTTTTTAAAAATGTTCCTTATATCCTACTGTCAGGGCTTCTTATTCAAAAAGCCATTGATAGAACCACAGCCAAAAACTTGCTGGAGCTGAACAACAACAACAACAACAACAACAACAAAACAGTGGGGGTGGATAGAAGAAAACTTATGCTTGAATGACAAGCAAACACCAGAAAGATTAATTTTACAAGCTCACATTTGCAATCAGATAAAGGCAGCTTGATTTTTTAAAGACAATATTTATTTTGATCGATTTAATAAACAGCTCTTAGCAACATTGATAGTCATCCTTCATGGACAAAAACAAAGAGGGCTTATGAACAGTTAAATTTAAATTGTTAGTGTTACTTCAGTTTGTTGCTTCTTTCGTGATGTTTTGCTAAGTGAGTCTTAAAAAAAAAAAAAAAAAAAAAAAAAAAAAACTTGGTGATGTGTGTAAACAAGCCAGAAATTCTCAAGACTGTGGTCTAATGAGAGCAAATAAATAGAGTTTACAAAATAATTCAGAACACTGAAAGATGCAGTGTTTGGGTTGTAAATATAGATTTCTACAAACAAGCAGTTAATAATCATAAGTCAACATTCATAAGGATCACTCTAAATACTGGAAGTGGAAAAAATATCCCCTGGATTCAGAAGTCTTCTAGCCAATTGCAAAATAATTCTGTCCATGGAATTCTAATTTGATGATTATTAATGTTTATATTCTGACAAATTTCTTTGAAAACATGTATTGAGCATCAGCTATGTGCAATGAATAGTTCTCAAAACACTGCATCCAATCAATGCAATTAGTCGTTACTTATTTACCAAGGATTGTACTATGAGTAGTACGGACAAGGTAATGTACACATGCTGTTTTTGGCTGACCAACCTCTATGAATTCCCCCTTCTTATGTTAACAGTGCCTAAATTTTCCTTTGGGCAGCCACTCTCTTTTATTCCACACACCGTGCCTGATAAGACTGACCTCATCCTCCTAGTTCCAAGGTTCTTCAGGTGATCATGACCTGCTCAGTCCTATTTTGTCCTGAATGATTGATTAAGAGATGGGCATAAATACAGATTGAAATAGAGATGGGTTTGGTTATATAAGCCAGGCCAATAAGACTAAATTTGGTGGCAGGGGATGTTACTTGAAAAACTCGGGCAAGAGATGCTCTCTTCCTATAGCTTGCAAGCTGTGAGGCTGATAAGCAAGACCCTGGTTAGGAAGAGGGTGGCGAGCAAGACTGACTTTGTGATGGTGCTGCGTATCTTCCACCTGCCACAGGTCTACCCTCTCCTCCTCTCTCTCGGCTGGCTACATAGACTCTTCTTCTCTGCCTTCCAGGTGGGAGTGCTGACAGAAGATGAGAAGAAAATTGGGTTATTTATTTCCCTCTCTGTGATTCTCCTGGCTGTGTCTCACTATCGAAGCCTCTGCTCTGTCAGGGCACTCTCTCCACACTGCTCTTGATCTTCAGATTCCAGCAGCCACTCTTGCTTTGCTCCTTCAGGGGCAGAGACAACAGTGCCCCACTATTACTTAATGTGGTACTTCAGTATCCCTTGAATTTCCCAAACCCTGCCCTCATTTTTGTAAGTTGTCTTCTTCTTAAAACCCAGTTGGATGGAGCCATCTATTTCCTGCCAGAACCCTGACAGATACAACACCAGCATTTGCGTTCTGAATCGAGCCATGCCTAAAGATAGTGACACCCTTAGGTTTTTCAGTTACTCAAGCCAGTAAATGCCCTTTTTCCTTAAGCAGGTTTGGTTTTTCTGTTGCTTACAACAGAGAGTTCTAATAGACTCTGTTAGACTCTTTTGATCACATAGACTCATACAAGACACTCTTTTAAAGGGAGAGGGCATTGTTTATGGACTGAATTGGGTACCCCCCAAATTCATATGTGGAAGACCTAACCCCAAGTACACTAGAATATGACTATATTTGGAGATAGGATCTTTAAAGGGGTAAGTAAATTAAAATGAGGCCTTAAGGTGAGTCCTAATTCAATATGACCTGTGTCCTTATCAGGAGAGGTGATTTGGACACAGACATGTTCAGAGGGAAGACCATGTGAAGACACAGGAAGAAGGCGGCTATCTATGAGCCGGGACAGAGATTCCCTTGATCTGAGACTTCCAGATCTGTGAGAAAGTGAACTTCTGTTGTTTAAGCCATCTGGTCTGTGGTACATTTTTTTATTTTTATTTTTATTTTTTTAGTCAGCTCTGACAGATTCATCCAGGCACCTATGGACTACAACTGGGGGTGACACTTGCAGAAGCCAGCTGCTACCTCCAGCTGTCTGAGCCAGCATGGCCTCCTAGCTGTGGCTGAGGTGTTTCTCTCTACGTTGGGTCCATTTGCCTTGGCTACTCACTGGCTCATCTTCCATATTTCCCAATTCGAAGTAACCAAAACGAATTGGCTTGGTTAGCTACTGTCGTTACCATTGGGTAAGACCTTTGCACCGGCCCACCTCACGGGGTTTCTGAGCAGCAATGCATAAGCTACCTTTGGGTCATATGGCCACATCTGGTTCCACCAGTGGCTGCCATGTGTCAGGGACGGTTCCACAATGGTTCCCTGTGTGGAACATGGTGGGGGCACTCAGCTTCAGTGTGAAAGGGATAACAGACATGACTGGCATTTGACAAGTCCAGTATTGGGTCCCCTGAGCGAGTGGCATTGCTAATTGCATGAAAGCATCAATTCCAACACACTCTGCTCAGATTTGGCTTCAGTTTTTAACTGTGCAGCCAATTCCTCATTCCAGTTACTCACAAGGTCACGCTCTTGACCTTGAGTTTTGTGAGATCTCCCAAAATTCTTATCCTAGCCACTCGGCTGGCTGGAGTTAGTCTGATGTGAGTTGACGTTACTTTGAAACAAAAAAGCCTTGAATAAAATAGTTTCCAAAGAAAACAGCAATTTGGTCCAGGAAAGAGGGATCTGTTTATGAGTAAACATGAGTGTTACAGATTATTTACAGATTATTCCTGACAATGCCATCAACTGTGTGACTGTGTGCAAGTAGTCAACTCTTCATCTAAATGAAATGGAAGGAATAATGAACAGTGTTTTCCACATCCCAGGAAGGCTGCCAGCAGGTCTGCAGAAGGGATCTCATGAGGTCTTCCCCTCCTTTCTCAGGCAGGAATTCTTTTCTTCTAGTTCCTTGATCCCCAAAAAGAAAAATTATTTCAAGTTTCTTGAATTGATCAATTGATTAATTGATTTTTTTTTTTACTGCTCCACTGACTTTGCTTTCTTTACTTTCTTTCTTCTTTACTCACTTCCTGATACCTCAGAGACAGAGGCATCACCTAGTACAGGATTTAAGCGGGTGCAGGATTTCAGTTTCATGATCTCTGGCACAGATACCATGTGTTCGACGGTTTAATTCATTTCTGTCATCGGCCATTTCCCCTTTGGGGGAGTTTGAGGCTAGTACATGGCGTTGGTTTGGGGTGGAGCGTGATCTTGTAGGGTATTTTGGCTTTCAGGCCTGCTCTGCTGCCCAGTGACCCATCCAGCAGAATGTTTGCCCAGTAGGATTTCACAAGTACCACAGAACAGTGACTGCTTCCCCTTTTGGCACAGGATGCTGATTTTTGTTAACCTATCTCTGTTCCACTCTTGTATGTTTAGTGGGGGCGCTGTTAGCAAATACTCTGTCTCCTTTTCTCACCTATGTTAGGAGTATCGCAATCTCTCCATTGATGTTGGGGCTGGTCATGGAGTTGTTCTGGCCAATGAATGTGAGCAGAGGCTTTGAATGTGCCTGCATACTTTGCATTGACCTCTGAGTCTTTTGTGTTCCTTTCTATTCTACCATTAAGAGGAGTTTGCCCCAGGTAGCCACTGTTCCTCCAATGTAGATCCCAAAATGAGAGACTCATGGGACAGACCTGCACCTCACCCACAGCACAGAGCAGGGCTACTATAGCTGACCAGCCAAACTGTGGGCAAGAAGTCAATGTCTGTGTACTGCAAACCACTGAGAATTATTATTTTGTTTTTGAGACAGGGTCTCACTCTGTTGTCCAGGCTCACAGCTCACAGCTCACGGCTCACTGCAGCCTTGAACACCTGGGTTCAAACAATCCTTCCACCTCAGTCTTCCAAGAAGCTGAGACTACAGACATGTGCCACCACACCCAGCTAAACCCAGAAATTTTGTTACACGACATTATCACAACAAAATTGATTAATACAGCTGGTAAAGTTTCCCAAGGAAGAGAGGAATGGTTCTATTTGGGATTTGAAAGCGAGAAAGTGGGTGGGAAAGAAAGTTGAAGGCCTTTTTGGATAAGGAGGCACTTTATAACCAAAATCAGATTAAAGTATTCCCAACACCATACCCCTGAGAAATGTTAGAAATGTTTCCAAATGACTAGAGTTCAATAAAATATTCTTTATGAAGTGTTTTGTATTAAACTTTAATAATTAGTGATACTATTAAAACTCAGGCAATGATATGCAGAAAATGGAATCTGGACCCCTTCCTTACACTATATACAAAAATTAACTCAAGATGGATTACAGACTTAAAAACTACAAAAACCCCAGAAGGAAATCTAGGCAACACATTCAGGACATAGGCATGGGAAAAGATTTCATGATGAAAATGCCAAAGCAATTGCATCAAAAGCAAAAATTGACAAATGGGGTCTAAATAGACTAAAGAGCTTCTGCACAGCAAAAGAAGCTATCATTAGAGTAAACAGACAACCTACAGAACGGGAGAAAATTTTTGTAATCTATCCATCTGACAAAGGTCTAATATCCAGGACCTACAAGGAATTTAAACAAATTTACAAGAAGAAAGAGCCCCATTAAAAAGTGGGCAAAGTACATGAACAGACACATCTCAAAAGAAGACATACATGTGGCCAAAAAACATATGAAAAAAAGTTCAACATCACTGTTCATTAGGTAAATGCAGATCAAACTCACAATGAGTACCATTTTATGACAGTCAGAATAGAGATTATTAAAAATTCAAGAAACAGATGATGGTGAGGTTGCAGAGAAAAAGGAATGCTTTTACACTGTTGGTGGGAGTGTAAATTAGGTCAACCATTGTGGAAGGCAGTGTGGCAATTCCCCAAAGACCTAGAGGCAGAACTATCATTTGACCCAGCAATCCCATTACTGGTTATCTATCCAAAAGAATAAAAATCATTCTATAATAAGGATGCATGCATGCATATGTTCATTGCAGCACTATTCACAGTAGCAAAGACATGGAGTCAACCTAAATGCCCATCAATGATAATCTGGATAAAGAAAATGTTGTACATATACACAATGGAATTCTATGCAGCCATAAAAAGGAATGAGATTATGTCCTTTGCATGTACATGGATGAAGTTGGAAGCCATTATCTTCAGCAAAGTAACACAGGAACAGAAAACCAAACACTGTGTGTTTTCATTTATAAGTGGGAGGTGAATGATGAGAACGCATGGACACATGATGGGGAGCAACACACACTGGGGCCTGCTGATAGGGTAGGTGGGGAGAGAAAGCATCAGGAAGAATAGCTAATGGGTGTTGGGCTTAGTACCTGGGTGATGGGATTATCTGTGCAGCAAACCATCATGGCACATGTTTACCTATGTAACAAACCAGCACATCCTGCACATGTACCCTAGAACTTAAAATAAAAGTTGAAGGAAAAAAAATCCAGGCAATAATTATAGTCCCAGACAAGGTTCTATAATAAAGAGATACCTTGGGAATCAGATTGAGATATAGAATGCTAATAAATGTTAGAATCTTATGTTCTAGAGTGACCTATGTTAGATCATTTTTATGCAGCATACACAAGTGTTAAGGGCACACTTTCAACAGTGTTTTTATTATAAATACCTTGAAGACAATTGTTAAGATGGACATCTGAGTCAAAAAATTAACTTTTATATTTATAGAACAAGATTGAAAAGTTACTTGTTCATTTTTTGAACCATAAGTTTGCACCTGTTAAGATGAATATAGACAGAATTAAAACCCTTCATATAACAGTTATTAGAGTCTGCCAATAATAGATTAACTAATAATAACATTAATATTCATTTCACTCTGATACAAACTATATATTTAATTTCATGTTAAGCAACATTTGATGCAACAAAACACCAACATAACAAAATAATTCTGACTTACTCATGGAGTTCATTTTCATAGGAGCTGATCTACGTTCAATGACTGCAAACCACTTGAACAAGTTTTACTTGTGTTTCTAAGAGACATGTTTTAAAATAACATTTATTTTTTATTTTTTCCTGGCATTAACTGGGGACAATCTTGCCACAATTTTACTTTACAAAACTACAAGGAAGGAACACCCAATTGATGTTCATGTGAAATATAATTACCCACTTTTCTTCCTTTACAACATGTACTCCAGAGACAGAATGACAAGCCAGAGGCACATAATGCACTGCCTGTCATTAATAACAAGTACATGCTTTTGAAATGATTTCACAGTAACACTTATTCAAAATGCCCTTTATTTGCTTTTTTGACTATTTTATAAACATTATAGCCCTTCAACAAGTATTACCTGTTTCAAAGCAATAATATAAATAGGAATTTATTGAATTTGAAAGTTCACCAGGTATAATTATAAACATTATAAATTTTAACATGTACAAAGTGTCATCTCTGCCCATGACTTTCAAGGTGGTCAAGCTGGTAGGCTTATGGTGCCTAAGTCAGGATTGCAGAGAGATGGGAAATGTGGTTCTCCACCTTGCCCTAAAGAAGTATCATTCACCCTTCAAGCCTCCTCCCGAGGACCACATGTTAAATGAAGTCTTTCTTGTGTCTCCCGAGAAAACATGATCTCTTCCTTCTTTAAATCCATAGACCATATATTTTTTATCTATAATAAAGCAAATAATAGTAAAAAAATCACATTGCCTTGTCATTGAGAACTTCCACCCCGCATCAACTATGCTAACGTCTGCAGTCAGTGTCTCCTTTCTTCTTTGCAGCACTCCTCCTAGGAAGGTATCACTCTTTCCTCTTTATAGATGAAAAAATTGGGCAAA
Source organism: Saimiri boliviensis (assembly GCF_048565385.1). NCBI lineage: Eukaryota > Metazoa > Chordata > Mammalia > Primates > Cebidae > Saimiri > Saimiri boliviensis. The sequence goes on from NC_133463.1 coordinate 18,447,098, forward strand.
GATTGTAATTCAGGCTGTAATTGCAAAAATACTAGTATTAACAATGCTGTTTTCACACTTGATTGACAGTTGAGTTGTGTGTGACTTTTGTCTCCCCACTCTGTGGGGTAGTTCTTCCAGCAGGTACTACTGCGTCCCTTTCTATCCCATGGGAGTGTTTGGTATAGTAAGTAGTCAGCACAAATAAATACTGTATTTCTTTGTTTCTTTCTTTTTTGAGACAGGGTTTTGCTCTGTTGCTCAGGCTGGAGTGCAGTGGGGCAATCATAGCTCAGTGTAACCTCAAACTCCTGGGCTCAAGTGATGCTTCTTAACTCAGTCTTCTGAGTATCTAGGACTACAGGTGCACACCACCAGGCTCAGATAATTTTTAAAAATTTTTGTAAACATGCAGTGTCTCTGTGTTGTCTGAGCTGATCTCCAGCTCCTGGTCTTAAGGGATCCTCCTGTCTTGGCCACCCACAATGCTGGGATTACAGGCCTGGCTCTGGTGTCTGGCCAATACCGTATTCCATATATTCCAAACAGCAGCCCCTTTTTCTACACTAAAGCGTCTCTTAAATTGGAACATATATTCAGTTGATGCCTTGATTTATATGGTAGACGTTTCTTGTTTTCTTTTCCTAAAAAGCTGTTATTAGCTCTTAGTTGTCTCCTAACCAATTTAATCTTAGAATCAAGGAGAAGTTATGGAAACGAGCTGGGTAGAACTCACCCTAAACTGCTCAGAGAAAGCATCAAGGTAAACTTCTTTAGATTTCTGAATGCTATCAGAGTATTAAGCATAGGAGGAATTCAGAGGATAATCCATCTGAAAATGAAAGGGAAGGTGATCAAAGGTGGCTAAGTAAAAATAAGAAGTCAGTGATTTCAAGGGAACATACAGATGACACCAAGATTTCGTGAGGAGAGGACACTTCCACATGCTTACTTTCCTGTGATTCCAACATAGAGGTGAGCCAGAAACACCGCTGGAAGGTAACTGGAGGGAACCCCGAGTCTGTCTGACTACACATACTCCAGTCTCAGACACCCTAGTAACAGCATTATAATGAGAAAGATTACATCAAAGTGCTGCAAACAGTCTTTGAGGCAAGGACGTGGCAGTCTGTCTTCTAGCTGTAGCTTGAAGGAGTCCTGGGAAAGATTTTGGTAGTGACGCCATAAAGGGACCTGGTTAAGTATAAAATGATTAACAAGCCTGTGTTCTTCTGTCTCCTCCTTGTCTTGTTTTGGACACTGGCTTCGTGGCTTGAAAAGGAAATGTAGTAGATTATCATTTTTTTTCCCATTAGCTAAGCTTGGAAGAGAAGAGAGAACTTCAAGTAGCTGTGCTGGGGAGAGGGGTTTGGGGTTCAGGGAGGTTTTGTGTTTTTATAAATAGAAAAGACTTGAGAATGTTTTTATGCCGAGAAAAGAGAGCCAGAAAAGAGAGCAAGAGAGACAGACAGAGACACAGAAACTGTGGTAGAAATTAGTTAAAAAGAATAATTAGTTTAAAAGAATACTACTCAAAAGTAGCAGTATTAAATGGGCCTCAGCACACATAGAGAGATATTAGCTTTGGTCTGAAAGAGAATGCCTTTCCACTGAGCTGCAGGAAGGTGTTAAGAGTGGGTACAGATGTGGAGGTATTTAAAGTAGGGTAGGGTTGGAATTGAAAAAGGGAATAGTTAGTGGCTTCTGAGTTTTTTGCAGAGATGGGGCTCACTGCTAAGAATGAGAGGGACACAGATGAAAGGCTTCAAGAGATTGGTGACAGTTTGCAACGAGTGTACAGTGGACAGTGGGAGAACTGCCCAGGTTGAAGGCATGATTAAGGCTGGAGACTGTCTTGGTCCATTTATGCTACTATAGCAAAGGACCACAGGCTGGGTCATTTATATATAACAGGATTTTGTTTCTCACAGTGCTAAAGGCTAGGAAGTCTAAGACCAAGGCACTGGCCTTGGTGAGGACTGCTCTCTGCTTCCAAGGTGGTACCTTATTGTCACATCCTCTGGAAGGGTCAAATACTGTGTCCTCACATGGAAGAAAAGCAAAAGAGAAAAAGGGCCTCAGCTAGTTCCCTCCAGACATTGTATAAGGCACTAATCCATTTATGAGTGATATGGTTTGGCTGTGTCTCCACTCAAATTTCACCTTGAATTGTAATCCCCATAATCCCCATGTATTGTGGGAGGGATCCAGTGGGAAGTGATTGGATCATGAAGGTGGTTTCCCTCATGCTGTTCTTGTGATCATGAGTGAGTCTCCTGAGATTGATGGTTTTATAAGCATCCGGCATTTCCTTTGCTTGCTCTCACTCCATTCTGCCACCCTGTGAAGAAGGTACCTGCTTTTCCTTGGCCTTCTGCTATGATTGTAAGTTTCCTGAGCACCCCCCTACAGCAATGTAGAACCCTGAATCAATTAAACCTCTTTCTTCATAAATTACCCAGTCTTGGGTTATTTCTTCATAGCAGCATGAGGACAGACTAATACAATGAGTGACTTAGTCACTCTGCAAAAGGCCCCACCTCTCAATACCACCACAATGGAGATTAAGTTTCAACATATGCACTTTGTAGAACTTTCAGACCACAGTGGAGACCATCTGTACATGGCGTGATCTGTACAGCATTATGTGTTTTGTCAACTGTGACTGCTTGGGGGTAAAGAATAAGGAGAAGAGACAAATTTCCATCATGGATGGAAAAAGTAGAAAAGTTTTCTGAGACAGTGACTCAGTGGGAAAGTTAGACCAATATTATCTGCAGTCTTTGGGAATGTAGGTCTTCACAGTGTGTCTCATGTTTGGTTAAAGCACTTCCAAAATATCAGACAGTTATGTCTGAATGGAGTCACACAAATTTATCAGAAAGCCAAATATAACCTTCTTTTTTTTAGTTTCTAAAATGTGTGGGTCCTATATATAACTTTCTGTTCTTCAGAGATGAGCCACATAGAAAGGGCAGGCACTGGTCTTACAGGGATCACCTTATAGGATCTAAACCAGTACATGCTTTACACTCTACTTACGATACAGCCTAAAATGTCTCTGCTAATGACTTGAGCATTGTATTTCTTGGATCTGTGATAACTTATTATTTTAACCTTTCAAAGCCAATAATTTTAGAGCATTCAACTCAAATGACTTTTATTGGCCTGAAAATGTTTTATTGCAGTTTGGCTGACATTTCTTCTAATAATGTCATTAGCACTCCTTAAAAATGAGTTCTATTGGGGCATATAGTACTACCTTTGTTTCGAGAAAATGTTATGATTTTGTGTATACATGAGGTGGGTCCCACAGCTACAAACATTAGCAGTATGTTTCTGATTCAATGGAAATATCTTTCTGATTCTACAGGCATGCTCTCATTTCCATTAAGCATAAGTCATTTGGTTGGCAAAAAGACCTGAATTTGGATGCAGTTTTTCAGAATTATGTTGAATTCTCAACATCTTTTAAGAAGGAGCACAGCTTCAGAGTCCGTAGGCTTAATTAAACTCTCTAGCACTTAGCCTGTTTATATTCCTTACCTACTTTGTTGGTTTAGCTCTGGTAATTGCTGTTATGCTGACACTGGTTTCCAGTAGGTCATTGAAATCAAATTAATGCAGGCATCTGAAAAATCAGACATCAATTGTGTTCATTCATTAAGATTTCCATATTTTAAAAGGTACAGAATAAGGAAAAGTGATTCGGATTAGCCTTGAAGAATCCTGGATGGATGGACGTAGACTACAAGCATTTTAGCGAGACAATAAAAATTATTTGTAGGAAAAATCCTAATTAAAGAACAAAAACCAAAAGCAAAATGAGACCACAATTCCTTCCTATACCAATCTTTTTCTGAAGACATAAAGATTCAAGGTCCAAACTCCATTTCCTAGGCCTTTGGAAATGCCTTTAGAATTTCCTCAGTTTTCTGGTCCAAGTGCAGTAGTTCTCAAAGTCTGGTCTCCCTCTTCAGGTCTAGGAACGTGTTAAAAATGTCAAGTCTTGAGCCTCACTCTAGACATCCAAAACTAGGAACTTGATGGACAGAGCCTGCAATCTGTGTTTTAATGAGTCCTCCAGGCACTCTGTTGTTTTGCTGTAAAGTTTGGGAACTTCTGGCCTAGGGCATTGTTCTCAAGCGTTTGTGTACACCACAGCTCCTAGAGGAGCTTCACTTAACCCGAGTCTTTCACTCAGCTCCTGAAATTTGGAGGCAGTAAATGCAGGAAGCTGTGTGAGAATCTGCAATATATACATACGAAGTAGGTGATCCTGGTGCAGGTGGTCGGTAGAATACAATTTGAAAAATCCTGCCTAGAAGTGGGATTTAAATGTTGACAAAATTAGCACTTCGCCCTGCAAAATCCTCCTCCATAACTGAGTAAAAACCTTTGAACTCTGACTTACAAATATCTATAACTTTCAGTTAGCCTGCAAAATGCCTGCTTCTGAAGAGGTGTGCAGGCTTCCCTCATCACTGCCATGGGGGGTTGAAGCCTCTGTGTGTTCCAGGTGTGAGGCTTTGCCTGTCTCTGCTATAGGTGTGCACCTGTGTCATGACAGAGCACATGGTCAAGGGATGCAACGTTATCCACAGCTCCACAGAAAGTACAGTATTGAGTACGCTCGGCCAAGACAAAACACAAGGGAAGATGTCGTTTTTATTCGCCCTGAGATGATAGCTGGAGGAAGACTGCTTTGGGCAAAGAGATCTTGATCCCTGCATGTCCTGCCAGGGGAATACCCTGTTCTAAGTAAGGTGACCTTTCAAGCAAGTTTTGAGAATTACTGATTCAGTATGCAAGGTATGCATAAATATATCTAACCGTGATTTGGAATCAGACCACTGAATTTCTTTTTTCCATTGAACCTGTTACAGATCAGTGGTGAAAAAAGAGATTTTTAATACAGAAAGGCGAAATTTGTGATGGCAAAAGGGTATTAATTGTGATTTTATTAAATCAGTCATATGTTTTCTTAAAGGTACTGGGACCAAATTAATGCATTAATAACATTACTTTGTTTTGGTTGTATTTGTTTTTATTGTTATCTGACATTTAAGGCAACTAATACTGTATTTCTACTTATGTTAATGATTAAAAATTAACTTTAAATAATTTTATTTCAATAAAATATGTGAATTAATTTAAAGGAAGATGCTGAGTAAATATGAGTGCAGATGGAAATTTTCTGAAGATGCCACATGAATAATCAAAGTGTGGGAAACTATTTTCATGAGTTCAGAATAAACCATTTTATCACTTTTCTAATGTTGAGCTTTTTATTTGTTTTCTGTTATAAATAATGCTTCAAAAAACCTCTTGTAGCTAAATATTTTTCGTATCCATAATGGTTCTCTTAGGAAAATTCACAGATTTGAGATTGTTGAATGCAAGGGCAATACTTACATTATTTTAAAGTTTAAAATCAGTGTCCATTAACCATTTCTCTAAGTTTGTATGTAGACATTTAGGAAGTCAGTACAGCAGTATTTATGACCTATGGGAATCCTTTCTTCCTTGTTATTCAAAGGGTTACTTAAGGCCATGGTCTCCAAATGTGTTCTGGGACCAAATGACAATTTCTTCCCAACCGGGGAAGCCTGTGGTGGGGAAAAGGCTTGGTGGAAGATCTGGTTTGTAGTTAATGTTAAGTAACCTTTCCACTTAATTAGCTTTGCGATCTCGTGCAAGACAAAACCTCTCTAAGCTATAATTTTCTCATCCATAAAATTATACTAAAAATAACACTCTGTTTATCTCACCAAGTTGTGAAGATTATAGAGAGTGATGTGAAAATGGCTTGTAAATGCTAAAGCATGATGTAAAAGGTTAGTTGTTGGTATTATAAAAGCCCAATATATGTTTTCCTCTTGTGAGATTCTTAGAGTACAATTCTCTGATTTCACAGATACATCATCTCAAGCAAGACAGATAATTTTTTTGTACCATATGGGGTTAGTGTCTAGAAAAAGTGAAGGGTATGAAAGAATGAAGAACGAAGTTCCAGTGAGAGTCTATTTCTTTATAGATTGCTCCTGCCTGTCCCCTCCTCAATGCTAGAACCTGGCATAGCGCTGTAGTCAATATTGGATTTTGTTTTTGTGCATGTGTGTTTTTTAGACAAGGTCTCATTCTGCTGCCCGGGTTGAAGTGCAGTGGTGCCATCTCAGCTCACTGCAGCTTTGACCTCCTGGGCTCAAGCAATCCTCCCTGCTCAGCTTCCTGAGTAGTTAGAACTACAGGCATGCACCACCACACCTGGCTAATTTTTGTATTTTTTTGTAGAGATAGTGTCTCACTATATTCCCCAGGCTGGTCTCAAACTCCTGTGCTCAAGCGATCCTCCCACCTCGGGCTCCCAAAGTGCTAGGATTACAGGGATGAGCCACCTCGCCCTGCCAACAATAACTCTGGACTTTTATTTGAGCTTTGCTGCTTATCATCAAATCTCAAGGAAAATATTAGTTACTCAGAAGTCATCTTACTTGTAAATCTAGAATTGGTCTGGTGGCTCAGGATTTCTGAGTCTGGGCTAGGACCAGAGCCAGCTACTCCTGGCACCTACATTGTTGGGAAACTAATGATCTTCACGGAGACTCTGTTCTCTTCCCATAATGTACATTATCCAAATGGTTTCTTGTGGGTGGATTCCAGTAAAAATGGTCTGATGAGCTGCCTACCAGAAAACTGTGATGTTGACAAACTCCAGAGAGTAGACCAAGATCTGAGGGCAGAGTGGTCAGAATGGCAGGGGCTGACACTGAGAGCACCTGGGCTCCAAAACCAACTGTGCCACTTCGCCATGTGGGGCCTCAGATTACTCATCAGTAAAAAAAGGGAATTAGACAAGAATCTGGTCACTAGCTGGTCTTCTAGGTCTCTCCCCCACAGTTAAGATAGCATAATTCTGCAGGTCAGTTTATGACCGGCAAGGGCATTCTTTCCTGAGGGTTTGAATGGCAGAGCAAGTGGGAATTGGGGGAATGTCCTTCCCAACCTCCCACCGTGGGCAGGAAAGGAAGTGCTGTCCAGGAGGGCCTTAGCTGGACCATAGGGAGGAGTAAGGATTCCACTCTGTGACATCACAATATCCAGCCAGGTTTATCCTTGGCAACCAGGAAGGAGAAATAGCAGGAGGTGCAGTTACTATTAATAGTCGAGGTGGGACGCTACTGGAGGGAGCTATAAGGGATCAGCCAGACATGCCGCCAGTTCAAGTACGTGGCATTGCTAAGCCCAGAGCAGGTCTTGCCAGTGCCTAAAGGAAAAAGAGGAGAGACCTCAAGGTGAGTGTGTCACCAAGCTTAGGAAGAACAGTATAAGCACAGACAGCATGTGTCCCAGCTGCATGAGGGTAGCGTTATATTCCACACAAGCAGAAGCAGAGCTGGGCACATCTTGCCAACAGCCAAGCTGCTTGTCATGAAGCTGGATCATGAGGACATTTCTGAGGCTGTAGTCCATATGTGCTGCTGGTGACATCCTTCTATTCAGAGGAGTTTTCTTCCAATAGCTTCTCCGCGGAATGACAGGGAAAAGTAAACAAAGGTAAATTAACTGAAGGAAGTATTTTAATAGAAGCCAGTACAAAAACAAACAAAAGTAATAAAGGGCGAAAAGTTGTATTATGGGTTAGCAACCAGGATTGATTCTAAGGTCAAGTTTTGAAAGTTCAGGTCTCGAAAGGCAGAAGGCCACTCCTATAAATAATAAAAGAGAAGGACCTTTTGGTTGAGAAGTAAGTAAAACAGTTCTGCTGGAACCATATACCCCATTCTGCCCCCAGCAGCTCCTGCCAGTGAAATCATTGCTGGGGATGCGGACAGTTCTGTTTTCTTTACCTTGCCTTGGGGTTTTGGCTTCTACAATACTTGTTTCTTCCTGGCGTCTTGGGGCCCTGAGAGGCTCTGAGTGACGGCAACGAACTGTTCTGTTTACCAGTGGGGCGGAGCACGGGGTCAGCGCCAGGCCCTGACTCATCCCCATGTGGACTCCCTTGGGTCTTAGTACACTGCCACCCCAGAGTCAGAGCACAGGACAGCTCAGGCAGGCACACTGAGCTCTGCCTGCAAGATCAGAGTTGATCACCAGTCCATGTTCTGACAGGTAGGTCAGTTACCCACGTGGGACCCCAACAACCATCAACAAGAGGAGGAGATGGAATCTCTATCCACAGGACACAATTCTAATTCTCCTTGGCTCCAACACATCACAAATAAATATGTCACAGCAGTGAGGCCAATACTCTCACACTCTGTGAAAGTAGTAATAGCCTTCAAAGCATGTAAAACTGGGAGACCCACATAAAAACAAAATACACTTGCACATTAACTTTATAGCACACATTCAAATTCTGTCTACAGGAGTCTGCGATTTTCACAACTGGGTTATGATCTCATCATAATCACTTAAGACCTTGAACATTAAAATCTCATTGGTCCAGTTTTTAGGTTTCATTCAGTGATAGCCATTGAAAACTCAGTTTAAGCTGAACCTCAAATAATACGCACAAAACACAGAATGTTTTAACTCATCTCCATTTGCATTTATTGACTGTAATGTTCCCTGGCCCTTGTGTTAGTCACATGCTGCTGCATCTTTCACGTACTGGAGAATTTTAGAGCTGGATGGGAACTAGAAGATCATCCATTCCACAGCTTCATTTCCAGAAGGAGAAACCACACAGAGAAGTTAAGTGTCTTGGCTAAGGTTGTTAGCCGGGGACTAAATTTAAGCCCCCTAACTCTTAGCCTGGTGTCCTGTTCAATACACTCTGCCCCACAATGAATGAATGTATTGGTTCATATTTGAACTAACTCTTTGATTTTCTAAGAATATTCTAAAAGGAGGAAATATTTTATCACCTTGGTGTGGTTATTAATAAAAGCAGATATTCTCTTATTTTGTATGTAGCTGCATACAAAATAAGCTTTGGTGAAGGACAAGTGAAAGTACTGAAGACCCCACCCAAAAGACTGAGACAGCAGTGAAAATAAATCCAGGGAAATTGACCAGCTGCTGTACATTGAGGGCTGATTATAAGTAATCATTTTTTCTTAAAAAAATTTTCATACAATCTATCAGAGTTTTACTTTATAAAAAATATACAGTCTTCCTGTGGCCTTGCCTTTTCCAGTTTGGGTAGATAATAACTTGTTTTTGAATGTGTGTGTACACCCTTGAATGTACAGATGAGTAAACACTTTATCTGGCAGGTGTGGGGCTGGCTACTACACCCATCCTTAGTAACAAACCTACCCTTATTACTTAATACATCTTCTATATGAGCCTTTTCTGACTTATCCCATGAATAAGGGATAATATTCTATTTGGAATTAACATGATAGTTAAGAAGCCTCCTTAGACTTGTCCAGGATTTGTTATATGTGAAGCTATATTATATTACGTCTTGCATCCCTAGTTAATGTGCAAGTTGAGTCCAGGCAGACCCTGGGTGCAGGTACTCAGAGTTTTTCCAATTAAATTTATTGCAAATGTATTAATATCAGCCCAAAGATCCAAATTATAAAAGAAAATGAAGTGAAGAATTTTAAAACTATAAATAGAGACCTAATTTTTATAGTCATCAACTCCGTCATTACCCTTAGAAAGGTCTGATAAGTATTTTCTAGGCCATTAGATTGGTTTTTTGCCAACTGAAATGTGTGCTTCCTGTAAGGATTTTCCATGTGTTTCTGATTTTATATGCAGATTGTCTTTACTAAAAGAGAATTATGAAAAAATTGCCCACAGGAAAGAGCATAAGAAAGAGCATTCCATCACGGCATAGGCTTTACACAGTGCTGTTGTAATACCTTTCAGCTTCCATATTAATTTTAAAAGTTGTGTAATATATTGAGTAATTTTGCACACATTGCAGTGTATTACTGCAGGAGAAAGCTAATTGTGAAAAACAGAGGGATAAAAGGAGTTTTAGTTTCAGAATTCTTCACTGTGGTTTTGAAGTTTCAAATCTCTCTGGTAAAATGAAACCCAGGTATGCCAAGCAAACTTCTGAAATATTTTCTCTTGAATTATCAGAGAAAATGTAGCCTTGACGAATCTTATTTAAGAGGCTTGGAAGGAAACAAAGCAAAAGGAAGCTACCTCTTCGCAGATCCTGAGACAAAAGTCTCCTTGCTGTCGTCCCCTGAGGCACCTTGGCAGGCGGCCACGCTGGATCTCTGACACGCGCAGGACACTGCCTGTCATTCCAGCCCAGCCCCATGTCCACCCTCCCAAGAATTGTGCAACAGGGCCTTTGTAACCTGAGGCCCATGAAGTCTTTGAAGGAATGTGACACAGAGCCAAGGGGCGTTGGTGCCACCAGGGCTGAGAAGGAGCTCTCCTGCTGTTTACGCTGCTATTCTGTGGGAACCTCAGAAGGGGGAAGGTATGCTCTAAAATGCATGGGGAGTCAAGTCCTTGGCACAGCTGTAAAGCAAGTACTCTAGTGTCTTTTCCCTCATCTTTGCTGACCTCCGGAGGTATGCTTCATACTGCTCTAGAGAGTAGAACCCGCTGTGCTCTAATTTTGATTGTATTTGTATAAATTTATGGGATACAGGTGCAATTTTTAAAGATGCATAGATTGTGTGGTGGTCAAGGTTGAGCTTTTAGGATACCCATCACCGGATCCACTCTTCCTCCTTTCAAGCCACTCCTCCTCCTATTCTTAACTGTGTCTCCTGCTGAAAGCTACAAGTTATGGTCCCATTATTCCAATGCCCTGTAAGCATCTGGGGAGCGGGATCCATATTAAAGAATGATATAGACGGTGGAGTGCCAGGCACTGGTGTCAGGACAGCTCCGGAAATCTTTGGGATTCATCAATCTACAAAATGAGCTTCCTACCTCCTCTCCTCACTTCTCCCATAGACATCTTCCTCCAATATGACAACTACACAATCTGGCCACTGTAATACTTGGGGTTTTCCCATCTCATCTGCCTGGGGAAAATGTGACAAGCTGAGTCGTGCATACTCTCCTTTTAAGTTGCCCAAACATCATGATGGCCACACAAATGGAGCTCTAACCAACAGGAATTGAAAGATTCACCTCAGCCTTGCTATTTGAGTGCTGTGAAGTGCTATGGCATGTAATTCACTATGAATGACAAGGTTCATATTTTATATTACCAGTATTGTTGATCACAAAAGGTGGTCTCAGAAAAACAGACGTTTTAGCCAGTGGAGAAGACAACTTACTTGGCAACTAGAAGACCAATATTCTCGTCCTTTAAAGTATATTTAGAATGCAAAATCATTATTATTACAAGAGAAGAAAAGCCTTTTTTTTTTCTTTTTGTTTTTGAGACGGAGTCTTGCTCTGTCGCCCAGGCTGGAGTGCAGTGGTGCCATCTTGGCTCATTGCAACCTCTACCTCCTGAGTTCAAGTGATTCTCCTGCCTCAGCCTCCTGAGTAGCTAGGTGCCAGCACACCTAGCTAATTTTTGTAGAGACGGGGTTTTACCATGTTAGTCAGGCTGGTCTCGAACTCTTGACCTTGTGATTCACCCACCTCGGCTTCCCAAAGTGCTGGGATTAAGGCGTGAGCTACTGTGCCTGGCCTGGGAAGCCTTTTTTAATGTTAGAACAGGTTCCTCTACATGATAGGAACGAATGCTATCTCTCTCCCCTCATCAACCTCTCATGGTTTGAGAGGAGATACCTCTCATACCATGTCCTTTCAAGGAGGTTGTTTTCCACTCTCCTTTCTACACCAAATAAATTCAATGAGTTTCAATCCAGTTCGTATTGTCGAAAACTTAATATGCACTTGGGACTTTACTAGGCACGGTGACAACTGCAAAATAAAATGTTTGACGTAAGTTGGGCTCTTTAAGAGTTAAGAATTTAGTTAAGGAGAAAAGATGCACACCTGCAAAGAGTTCAAAAGCAAAGAATAAACTACATAACTATGTGAAAAATGTGCGCGCTGTGAACTTCAAAGTACCCCAGGGGCTCCAAGCGAAGAAGCAGTGTTGTCCGCGGTGTTCAGGTTGCTCATGAGGGCAGGTCAGCGCTGAGACTTGGGAGGGATCTTGAAAGGAAGAGAAACAGAATATGACTGCTTGACACAAACTTAGGGAGAAAAACAATTTCCTAGTGAAAATTTTGGCCCCGGCATAACCACGCTTCTCCCACTGATCAGCACTCATGTCCACTCTCCCTGTGCTTTGTCAATTCGTTCTTGGTTTGCAAGGCAAACAATTCACATTACTTCATTGGGATATGAAAAAGAGGAGTCATGGAAACATAAGGACACCAGGAAGGATAAAACAAACTCTAACCGGTGGTTTCTGTGAACAGCTCTGCACACTGAAACCAGGGCTGTGTCTGATTTTAATTGTGCATGTGGGCTTCTAGAGCCTACACCCTGAAGTCAACATGTTCTAAAACTAATCATTATCTTCCCCAAACCTGCTCCTGCTTTGGATTCCCACCTCAGTCAATGGGCCTTGCCATATTCTCAGTTTCTCTGGCGAGATCTCAAGTCCTCTCTGATTCCTGGGTCACTCTCTCCTGCTGCATTCAGTCATCGAGCATTGAGCCTAGGGGCTTAGCTCTCCACATCTTTTCCAAATCCACCGCCTCGGCCGGTTCTGCCTGCTGCTACCCTGGTCCGTGGTCCCATCTCCTCATCTTCCTCTAAGGTCACTCACTTCCACAACTCCATTCCTCTACACTTGCTGGCCACACCTTTTTAAAATAAAAACTGGCACTATTCAACTTCAAGTTTTTCCCATTGTTTATAAAATGAGGACTAAACTCCTTTGCTTGGTTTTCGAGGCCTCTCCCTTCTTTAGCTTTACTGACCTAGCCTCGCCCCTTGGCCACTCATTCACCCATTCTTCCCCCGCTCTTATGCACCAGGTGGATCTGTCTGCCTTCAATTTTCCAGCTTGCCCAGTACTTTTCTTGCCTCCATGGTCTTGCTCATGCAATTTTTTCAGCTTTTCTGAAGTTGAACTCCTCATGTGGCCTCCTCCAGGATTCCTGCTTCACAGGGGCCACAGCTTTCTTCTCTCTGTTTCCTAACTCCATCACTTGTGACATTCTCCTGACATTTAAAAAATCTTGACTCTTTGTGCTGAAGGAGTGAGCTGGGTAGGATTGGGAGACCACTGTGAAGGGAGCAGAAGAATGTCTTCAGACAGGGAACAGCATGTGTAAAGACTCAGAGGACAGCGAGAACGGTGTGTTCATGGAGCTAAACAGTGTACTGTAATTAGTAGAAACGGTCTGAGTGGATGGGAAGGCGTTGGGAAGAGATGGTACTGGAGGAAGAGGCACAAGCAAGTCCAAGGGGCTGGCCCTGCTAAGAGGCTGGACTAGCTAAAGATCAATGCACAAGTTTGAAGAGTTATCAGCAGGGTAGTGATGGTATAACATTCGCATTTTAAAGGAATGTAGTGTATGGGGACCGGAGAAAGACTGGAGAAAGAACTGTCAGTTAGGAGGCGGGCAGGGTAGTGACCAAGTTCACTACCTCTATTCAAGAACCAGAGGGAGAGAGTGGACTTGAGAGAGCTTTTGAAAGGAGACATGATTAGGCCTGATGAACTGATCAGGCATGGTTTAAATGGAGAGAGTGAGTAAAGGGAAACACCTGGGTTTCTGACAGGGCCCAGATATGATACCTTCCATGGCAATGGCACAGTATCACTTCCTGCTGATGCCCTCTAAAGAGATTGGATCTCTCTCCCTTCTCAGAGATGAAACGTTTGACAGTGGGGGTGGTCGAGAGCTCCTCAGACATTTGCTTTGTAGAAGACACTTCCAGCTGATATGGGGCCTGGATCTCATTTATTTGTTATAGTCTCCAGAGCAACTGGTTAGTCAATAAACCTTGGTGAATAAACAGCTGAGCCTATAAATACTGTTCCTGGTAGTCCTCCTGCTATGTTTTCTAAGAAACGTTGGGTATTTTATCTTTTATTACCCTTCATAGTATAAATGTAATGGAGCCTGTCTTCCTCTCCAACTCAGATTTCGGTTGAAAGTCTTCATTAGGAGGTGAGTCTTCTGCCAGCTGAGTTATTTGATAGCCTTCGTAGTCTTCATGGTGCTCCTTGATGGCTATTGATGTCTGGTAGCTCAGACTCATCACCAGAAGATCAGCTGTGTCCTCTGACACCATCTCGGGCCAACAGTCCACCTCCTGCAACTTCCTTTCTATTCAAAGTCACGGCCTGTACAAGGCTGTAATAAAAACCTCTGGAGACCTATGTCCTTTATCCCACCTAGAACTTTAAAGGAACTAAACATACCGTTTCTACTGACTGCATCTTTTCTTACGAATCACTTCAAGGTATACTTGTGCTGTCAGAAAGCAGCTCATCTCCAGAATCATGGGTCATGATGGACTTGCTCTGTCCCTCCCCTGCCACCACTGCCCGCTTCCTCTGCTGGTAAGCCCAGCTGCTAGAGTGGGGAGGTCTCCTTCTCTTCCTCCTCCACCTGTAGTCTGTGCTTTTGTAGTACGTACTTTCTTCTTCTTTTCTTTTCTTTCTTTTTTTTTTTTGAGACAGTCTTACTCTGTCGCCCAGGGCGGATTGCAGTGTCATGATCTCTGTTCACTGCAACCTCTGCCTCCCAGGTTCAAGCGATTCTCATGCTTCAGCTCCTGAGTAGCTGGGATGATAGGTGTCTGCCACCATGCCAAGCTAGTTTTTGTATTTTTAGTAGAGACAGGGTTTCGCCATGTTGGCCAGGTTGGTCTCAAACTCCTGACCTCAGCCACCCAAAGTGCTAGGATTACAGGCATGAGTCTTTCCTTATTGACATCTTGAGGCTGCTCACAGTCCTCCCTTGTGCCCTGAATCTTGTAGTGATGGCTTTCTCCTGGGCCCATGCTCATGGGAGTCCCTCACCACCTCTGTAAGCTGCAGAAGCAATCACTGAGCACTTCCTTCACCCTCTTTAGCAGACAGTCAGGTTTGCATGTCAGTGATTTCGTCATAACTAAGGAATGGTAAAATCATAGTACAGTTAATATAATTCTCAAATTTTAGAGAGCTATACAAATAGAAGGTAGTTACTGATATAAATTTAAAATGTTTTTCCCAGAGTTTAAGAAATGATATTGCCACAACTGATACACACATGTTATTACAAAGGCTCATTTTAGAAGATCAAATGTACCTTCTGAACAGCACACAAATAATAAGTGCTATTTAGGTTATTATTGGCATTTCCTCCTACCTCTTAAACAGCATAATTTCAATCCGCTTTACATTTGGAAGTCATTTCTTGCTTAGTTTTGAAATAACAGAAATAGCAATCATTGAAAGTGACCTTTTTTTTTTTTCAAAGCACCTACTGTATTAGTCAGGATTCTTCAGAGAAACAGCACCAGTAGGAGAGATGGATATATGTGTGTAACATATTTTGTATATATACATATATAAAATAATGAGTTGGCCCATGTGCTTATGGAGGCTGACAAGTCCCAGGATCTGCACTCAGCATGCCTGAGACCCAGGAAGAGCCAATGTTTCAGTTTAAGTCTGGAGGCAGGAAAACAAAACAAAACAAAAACAAACAAACAAGCAAACAAAAAACAATGCCCCAGCTCAAAGCAGTCAGGCAGGAGGAAACTCTCTTCTACTTGAGGGAGGGTCAGTCTTTTTGTTCTATTCAGGCCTTCAGCTGATTAGATGAGGGCCACTCACACTGAGTGGGGAAAGGGGGCGGCAACCTGCTCTACTCAATCAACTGATTCAAATGATTCAGATGTTCATCTCACCCAAAACACCCAAGCAGACACACCCGGAATCATGTTGGACCAAATATCTGGGCACCCTGCAGCCTAGTCAAGTTGACACATAAAATTAATCATTGACCTACCATGTCATCAGTTGGCCTAGTAATTATCTCATTGCCACAAAGACCCCCATATGGAAAGTAGTCTTATTCCCATTTACTCCACAGCTATTTACTCAACAAATGTTTGCACATTTTAGAGATGAAGAACTGAGGCTGAGAGAGTTGAAGTAGCTTGTCTAAGGCAGCACAGCTAGTAAATGGCATGGCCGGGATTTCAACACAAGTCTAGAAGACTCAGCTGTGTACTCTGAACCAGTATGACCACTGCCTCCCAGCACTGGTGCTGTGCTTCCCACAGGTCCTGGGGCTTCCTCTTAGGTTGGAGGAGAGCTGAAATCATTGGCTGCTGGCCCCCACTCGGGGCAGCACTGGGACAGGTGCTCCTGAGCATGTGAGACCTCAGTGCAACGGGGATCCTGGAGAAGGCTCCCCTTTCCTTTGTCTTTGAGATGACCCACAGAGCACGAATAGTTGCTAGCATTTGTTGAAAGCTACACGCTCGTGCTTTGTGTGGATATTATTATTTAACATTCACATTTCTGTGTTCCTCCCACCACCCCACTCTGCTTGGGAGGGAGAGAGTGACAGCATCCCCATGAGGCAGCCATGGGCAAAGACTAGGAGGCATCCTTTTAAACTACTGTCCTCAGAGCCACCAAGAGTGCCCTAGGTTGACTTAAATGGCCCCATGGGCCAGTCCAATCCTGTTCCACCTCTGCTCAAAATCTGCCCATAAAAACTGCTTAAAATGTGCATGAATCAATGACTCTGCAGGTGTGTGCTATCTGCTGATTCACCCACGAGCAGGCCTGGGCTTTCCCCTCTTATTTGCTCCTCCTCACCTGACACATTGCTGTTCCTCATTTTCCATTTCCACTAGAGCTCAGCAAAAACATTGTCTAGTTCTAAACCTAACTACGAGTCCCTAACTGGAGTCCCCTTCGTCGTAACAACATAAGCAGTCCTCATAGCATTGCCCAGTTAGCTTTGCCCATAGCAAAACTCTCATTTTGCAGAGGAGGAATCAGAAACTCAGGAGGGCATGGGCTTTCCCCAAGTTCACACAGTTGGAAGCCAAGCCATCCGTGTCCCAGTCCACTGCTTCTGGCGTACCCCACAGACATCGGTTCTTATGGGGTGCGGTGGCATCAGCCCCCTGGGCTGACCCAGTGCAGGCAGGTCAAAGAGAAAGACATCCCGGAGGTGGCCTTGCAGGAAGGCACACAGGCTGGCCCGGGTGCTAACGGGAGGTCAGCACCTGTTTTGCATATTTGCCTCTATGTACAACCACGTGGGTGCAACACAAACAAAGGGGCTGGAAGAGAAACTGGGTTAGAGAAGTACTTTTTATATTGACAGAAGCAGATTCCTTCTGGTCTGCATCCTTTGTTGGAAGACCCGGGCAAGAGCTGAGATTCCTAATTGACTACAGTGTGACTCACTTAGGGCTCCCATTCCCAGAGGAAGTGGCTTTGCCTCATATCATGTGTTTACAGAAAATCAGCTCATCCATGTAAGCCCACAGCACTGGATCCACCCGGTGGATTCTCCTCCATGACACCTTAGTGGGTCTCCAGACATGCATTTAGCTTCCATGGGATGATGTTCCCAGATCAGACCTTTGGTCTGCTCCTGAGCTGTGAACCAGCCCACAGGAGCAAAGGGTGAGCTATCTTGTTTCAGCCGAGGACTCAGGATAAATACTCTACCAGCCAAACACTTCCACAAGGAAACATAATCGGTGGTAACAACTCTCAGAGGAAAGGAAAATAAAACTGCTTCTTGCTTTCAGGATCATTCTGCTTTCTTTTTGGTAGTATAAAGGGTAAATAAACTTCAGGTGCCTTCAGAGCAATTGAATCATAGTTGAGAAGGCAGCACACTCTAGAGGTGAATAGAGAGATGTGGGAGCTTGTTCTGTCTACCAAGGCCTCACTGGTAAAATCACTGCCCTGCTTGACCTGGGATTCTGAGAATTGGGAGACCCTTGTTCCTACCCTTGCTCCATTAACAACTGCCTGATGTGTGCATGAAACCCCTCTGAGCCTCAGTTTCTTGATTTATAAAGTGGGAATGCTAACACTTGCCCTGCCTACCTGTCCCAGGTGTGTGGGTCAAATGACCCTATGTAAACACACTTTGTTAACAAGGGGGTATTCTCTCTATATTTTTTCTGGTGATATAGGTGGGGATGTCTTTTGCTGAAAGTGAGACAGGAGAGCTGAGGAGTGGTGGAGAATGGTAAAAGGTCTTACTGGGACACACAGAGGGTGCTGGGCAGGGTTGTAGCCCCCTAGTACTGGAGACTCTGGGTCTGCAGAGACAGCATTCACCCCAGCAGCAGATGGACATGCAGTCAGTCCAATGTTGGCTGAGGTGGTGGATGGAGTTAGGGATATTGACAAGGGAGCAGTTACAATGGTGATCCCAGAGATTTCACTGAGCAGGAAAAGGGTTAGAGAAAGGGTCGCAGCAGGTAGGCTTGGGGAGCTCAGAGGTATCATCAATATGTAAGCACCACGTGCATAAGGGAGTTGTTGGCAAGGCGGCAGCCGTGGCAGAGAGGCAAGGCTGAAGTTTCAGATCTGAGAGGTGGAGGGCATCCAAAATCACACAAGGGAGGGCGTGCCTTCTCCGAGAGGGACACATGGGTGCTGAAGGACCTCAGGCCAATGACGGAGTTGGGATGGAGAGAGCAGAAGCTGAGTGCCAGGGTCACCTCAAAGAATATGGTTGAGTTGTCACACCTGGGGAAATGGGAAATCTGTGAGTGGTGGGGATATCAAAGGTGGGGCAGGTGTCTGGAAGGGCTGAGAGGAGAAGGCTGATGCTGCTTTAGGGTAATGGAGACCCAGAAAACAGATCTGCCCGGACCCCCAGATGTATGCTCAGATTTGAAATTGGATTTGAATTACATACAAATTCATCATTTTACATATAGATAATGAAAAGTTGTCAGGGCATCTTGTCCTCAGTAATATAAAATATGCATGAAAACTGTAGTAAATAACTCCTTTTAGCTATTGACATTTTTCATAAAATAGGCCCAAGGGCATGTTTAATACCAATGAAAGACAGCCACACACTGGTGAATTTTCAGGAGTTTTGCAAGCCAGGTGTTATGTTGATAGCTTGAAATAGGCCTGGGAAGGAACTCAGCAAACATTACAAACCAGTGCTTGCCTCCACTAATGTCCCCCAATCCCCGGAAATCTAGTTATTAAACATTTCCCAGCACCACTGACTAGGCCTAAATAAAACCTTCAACTGTTCCCAGTTTTAGAGTCCTATTGTGGATTGAATGTGTTGTGCCTCTAAAAGAGAGATGTCCTAATCTCTAGTACCTATGGATGTGGCCTTATTTCAAAGCAGGGTCTGTGAAGATGTAATTAGGACCTAAATTAAGATGAGGCCATACTGGAGGAGGGTGAGTCCTTAATCTGACTGGAGTCCTCTTTAGACGAGGAGAAGAGATACAGAGAGATACACACAGAGTGGGGAACGCCATGTGAAGATGCAGACCCAGGGCTGAACAGCATGTGACATCAGAGGCACACCATGGTGACACACACCAACGATTGCTGGCAGCACCAGAGGCTAAGAGGAAGGCATGGGATACACTCCCCCTAGAGCTCTGGAAAGGACCAACCCTGCAGACACCTAGACTTCAGACTTCTGGCCTCCAGACCCGCAGGAGAAGACATTCCTGTTATTTTAAGCCACGCAGTTTGTGGTACCTCTTTAGGCAGCCCAGAGAAACCGACAACCCCGCCCCAGCCTCACATTTGGGCAGGAGGACACAGAAGTTCTTGCCTGTGAATGGCAAAGGGAAGGTCGGCATTTACCTTTCCCTGTCTCTGCTCCCAGGGGAACTTCCCTCTTCCCGGCACCTCCAGCATGTCTTTTCTTTACCATGTTCTGGTCCTTCCCGTTAAGTGCCAAGTATTGTGGTCATACTTCATGCTTTCCCTTGTAAGTGGCAGTCAGGGGTTGTAAATGCAGATGTCCCTGTGGGTCAGAGTTGTTCAGCGTGACGCAGGGAGAACCTTTTCAAATTGGAAGGCACATCTGTGTTTAAATAAAACACCCCAGTGAACTGGCCAAGGAAAGCCTGGCAGAAATCTGACATTTTGGGAACTCTTTGACATGCTCTGAGAGGTAGAGGACATCTCGTAACCTTGGCATTCCCCCAGCAGCACCCGGCAGCATTTATTCACTGCTGCCGAACTGGCTGATTGTCTCTGGCTGGTTCCTGGGTTTTTGTTGTCATTCGCAACCTGGATCTCTCAGGGGTCTTCTGTCTCGACCCAGCCAAGGAGTGGATGGAGTGGAGATCTCAGAATTTCCACAGCTGCTCCAACGTTTCTCGCTTCAGACAGAAGCCTTATAGAAAACCAGATTTTTGTAGGTTGCAATATCAATCCCCCAACAGATGAGCTCTGGGATGCTATTGCAAAACTCCAGTTTCAGAAGAAAGCACCCAGAGGGCGGCATCCTCTCCAGACATGACCTGCCCCACTCGGATGTTTTCCGGAGTGTTTTTCTCAGCAACTCTCGTCATCTTAGGGGCTGGGGGACAGGCGTCAGGGACACGGAAAATCAAGGGTGATTTGGGGTGAGAAATATTTTGAAGTTGAAACTCCTGTTTACAGTTCCTTTATTCCTGAACACCAGAGGGCACCACAGTCATATGGAATGGTGGGTTGGCCTTGCTTTAGGATTGAAATTCTGGCACCCAACTTTTTTATTCTTTTTAAGTTTAAGAACTAAGAAGTGCTGAATTGAATATTTATTCATTTGAATATTTTGCTCAGACTGCTAAGAAAGTTGCAGAGGAGGCTTTTGGGGTCACTTGCTGGATGTTCATGCCCAGGGCCAGAGGCAGGGGGCCTGTGGGGCAGCACAGGTTGCCTGCCTGCCCACCCAGTCCTGTGATTGTCCAGCTCTGATCAGTTCTGCAGCAGGGCTGGGACTATGTCCCAGGTCAGAGCTACCTTGTTCAGGGACCCAGCTCATCACTTTGTGGCTCATCCTTTAACCTGGCTCTGTGGGTTGTTCCACTTCGCATCTGGGGGGGAGGCCCGGCCCTAGGAGAATGGAGGATTCCCCAGAGGAGAGTCGAGGGATTGCTGGGGTTGCATGGTTGTTGCCTCAACAGCAGTGGGGCTTCGGCGACAGGGGCCAGCTGACCAGGGTGTGTGTCTAGGGTGTTGAACAGTTTCCCACTTATGCCCTCTGGTAGCTTCCCATTGACAACAGAGCATTTATGGTTCTGGAAAAATATAGAAAAGTTTCTATAGACTCCTAAAAGGCTGTGGAAGGAGCAGGAGCAGAGCCACTGAGGATATGGGAGGCTTGGTGGGTGCTGGGGGCCCTGTGAAGGGATGGCTGGGCTGATCTCCAGGGAGACCTGAGGCATGGGAGGAGAGCCCGCGTAGAAGAGGTGCCCTGCCAGAGGTGGGCAGCAGAGGGAAATGCTACTAGCACGATAGCCTGTCCAATCATGAGTGTCTGGGCCCCAAGGGGGTGTGTGTATGTTTGTAGAAGAATCTGCACTAGATGATACAACTCATTCAGACAGGGGCTTTTCCATTCTCATCTGTGTGTGGGACAGGCCACTCAGCGTTACTTAGCAGAGAGCAAGACTGTTCTTAGCAACAGCATGTTGTAAATAGCAAAGGAGCACTCGCTCTGTGGGAAAGCAGAGGACCCTGCAGACCAGAGGCCCTACTAATTAGCTGATGGCAATTTGGTGAGCCTTGGATGCTCATATGAAAGAGAAAACTTCAACAAAATGAGGGGAGAATGTATATCTATAAAAGAGCTTATGGGGGACTCGCTGTGACCTCCACAAGCAAGTTGAAACATTCCACCAAGAAGATCCACCGTGGATACTGGGAATTCATGCAAAGCCATGATCTGCTTGGTGCAGTGGGACCAGAAGGCAGACAGAGGGACTGCCCTGCTTCCAAGACGAGAGGCCACTGCGAGGACTGTCTGGCTATGAGGGGTTCCCTTTGCTATTAACAATTTGCTTGCTCATTCAGCCTTTTTATTTAACTGGGATCAAGAAGGACATAATTTGGGCCGGGCGCGGTGGCTCAAGCCTTTAATCCCAGCACTTTGGGAGGCCGAGGCGGGTGGATCACGAGGTCGAGAGATCGAGACCATCCTGGTCAACATGGTGAAACCCCGTCTCTACTAAAAATACAAAAATTAGCTGGGCATGGTGGCGCGTGCCTGTAATCCCAGCTACTCAGGAGGCTGAGGCAGGAGAATTGCCTGAACCCAGGAGGCGGAGGTTGCGGTGAGCCGAGATCGTGCCATTGCACTCCAGCCTGGGTAACAAGAGCGAAACTCCGTCTCAAAAAAAAAAAAAAAAAAAAAAAAAAAAAAAGAAGGACATAATTTGGTAGCAGATCACTGGGATTCCAGCTCCAGATTTGTGACCCTCATGACTGATGTTCACGCTTGGCAGAAGTCACATGATCACACCTAACAGGTTACCTTTCTTAAAATGGGCACCTATTAATAGTATCAAACAATGTATATGACCTGTGAAAGCACTTGGGAAATGATCCAGTGTGATGTAAGCGGTGTTATGAAGCTCAGGAAGGAATCTTCAGCATTTCCTTCTCTATCAAATGTATGTCTGTTTCTTGGGCTGAGTGAGGCTCCATTTGAAAGAGGGCTTAGAGTTAAGATACAAATATAACTTCAGGCCCATGCTGTTACCATCACCAAACAAATAGGATTGGAAAGTATTTTGAGTTCTGGGTACTCACGGTTTTGGAGGCTGCTTAGCCATATTCAGGCAACAATTTCCAGAGCAACCTCCGTATTAGAAACCCCACTAAAAAGGACTTGTCCTGAGCAGAGTACCATCCTTGTTTTGGTTTTCTACCTTTTTTTTTTTTTTAAGTTAACATTAGAGACATCTTAGGCTAATTGGAAAGGGAATAACTACTGGCAAAATCAGGGCTCAAGGCTCTGTTTACATTTTGTCAAACAAATACATCTGTTTGACCTGAAGTCTCCTTGGTTTATTACAGCAATTGCTTACTGTAAGTAAGCAACAAGGTGTTTAAATTTTACGCAAGTGAAATACATATTATGTTTCCTAGCAGGGGCCAAGATTCGGTCAATATTTTTTTTCTGTAGCATTGTTCTCAGATTCTGAGCTTTACTTAAGCAAAAGTTTACTTAACCAAAGGAAGCAAGTTCTTAACCTTGACACTAGAGCTGTGAGTTGAACTTCATCAGTGAACAGGCTTATTGGTAGTTCCTTGTTTAAGTCCACTACCTCAATGTTTTTCTTGAGCTTTTACACATGCACCACTTGGCACAGTCACAGACTGATAAGCAAGGGAATACAGCACCCAGCAGTCCCCTGCAATTATAGGCTCATGAAGCAAAGCTCTGTAATGGGTGACAGCTTGAGCTATGGAATCAACCAGCCAGATTTCAAAGCCAGAGTCCACTGTTTACTGGCTGGTCACCTTGGGCAATTCATTCAACCTCCTCAATCTCAAATTCCTTCTCTAAAAAATGAGGACATAAAAACATCCTCTTTATACATTTTTTTTTGTTTTGTTTTGTTTTTTGAGATGGAGTTTTGCTCTTGTTGCCCAGACTGGAGCACAATGGCATGATCTTGGCTCACTGCAACCTCTGCCTCCCAGGTTCAAGTGATCCTCCTGCCTCAGCCTCCTGAGTAAGTGGGATTATAGGCACCTACCACCATGCCCAGTTAATTTTTTGTATTTTTGGTAGAGACAGGGTTTCATCATGTTGGCCAGGCTGGTCTCAAACTCCTGACCTCAGGTGATCCACTAGCTTTGGCCTCCCAAAGTGCTGGGATTACAGGCATGAGCCACTGCACCCAGCCCACTTTATACATTTTAGGGCTTCAATGAGATAATCTAGTTAGTGTTAGCTACGATCACTATCATCATTATCATCATCATCATCATCATCATCATCACTGCCTCTTAGTCTCCCAAAATACCCAGTATAGTACCTTGCTCTGTGATAAAGAGGGAGCCATTTCCATTTGTTATGTAACTCATTCCATCCACTGATGCATTTTAAATTTGGAATGAAATCTATCAGGATTACACATTCAAATTCTTAAAGCTTTTCCAATGTACTCAGTTCCCATTTGAGGGATTGGGGGAGAGTATCTTCTTAAAATTTTTCAAAATACTTCAACCCTAGAAAATAATCTATGTATATAAAAGTTCTTTGCCAGGCGTGGTGGTTCACACCCGCAATCCCAACACTTTGGGAGGCCAAGGTGGGTGGATCACCTGAGGTCAGGAGTTTGAGACCAGCCTAACCAACATGGAGAAACCCCATCTCTACTAAAAATACAAAATTAGTTGAGCATGGCGGCACATGCCTGTAATCCCAGCTACTCAGGAGGCTGAGGCAGGAGAATCGCTTGAACCCAGGAGGTGGAGGTTGTGGTAAACCCAGATAGCACCATTCCACTCCAGCTTGGGCAACAAGAACAGTAAACTCTGTCTCAAAAAAAAAATTAAAATTAAAATTAAAAGTCCTTAATATATAATTCTTGGCACATTTTAGTAGACATATGATAACAGTTCTCAGAGATAAAAAGTAAAAAGGGTTCATATTTTATGATAGTCTTCAGGGACGACAAAGGCTTAAAGAAAGTGACTTGCAGCCAGGCGCAGTGGCTTACACCTGTAATCCCAGCACTTTGGAAGTCCAAGGCAGACAGATCACAAGGTCAGGAGATCAAGACCATCCTGGCCAACATGGTGAAACCCCATCTCTACTAAAATATAAAAAATTAACCAGGAGTGGTGGCATGCATCTGTTGTCCCAGTTACTCAGGAGGTTGAGTCAGGGGAATTGCTTGAACCCAGGAGGTTGAGGTTGCAGTGAGCCAGGATTGCGCCGCTTCACTCCAGCCTGGTGACAGAGCGAGATTCTGTCAAAAAAAAAAAAAAAAAAACAAAAAAAAAAAGTGACTTGACTTATGTTTAAGAAATAAAAATGTTCTTGGATATGCTTTTTTGAATTAAACTGAATTTTATTTTGTGTTTTATCACAAGGATGCCATTATCTTCAGTAAATGTTTTCTTGGGAAACCCAGGCAGTGGGAAATTCCTCCAGAGAGCTGCTGGTTGGCAGGTGTTTTCCACATTACCTAACTGGAGAACTGTCAGCGCTCAGATCTCTCTGACATGGGGTAAACAGTGGCTCTCACCCCAAGCAGCTCTTTAGAATCACCCCAGGAGCCTTGAAAAGTGCGCAAGCCCAGCCCCACTGAGCCAGATTTTTGCTTTGGGATAGTCTGGGTGGGCCCCAGGTGTCAGAATTCTTAAAATCTTTCCAAGTGTTTCTAGAGAGAGTTATAGTCTAGTTCTCCCTGCTTAGCCTTCTATAATTCTATGTCTTCTACATGTTTATAGATTTCAGCTCATTAAAGTTCTCTCCTTTTTGTAACTTCTCTTTAAAAGGGGCTTTTTAAAAAAAAACTTTGTAAAATGATAAAACATAATAGGAATTATCCAGTTGGTTCTTCTGAAGCATATAAGCACTTGGTTTTACAGAAGAATTGGCAGAATTGCTCAGTAGCAACCTCTGAGATACTGGCATGGTAGTGACGGCTTTTTCATTTTATACAATCAAAGCAGCCACCTGTATTTTCCATTTTCAAAGTACGTTAACACAATGAATCTTGACCAGATGATTTAGCTCTTTGAAATTTACAAAGTGATGGCTTGAGTTCCATATATTGTAATAATAATAACAAATGATATAGAGAAGTAGTAAAAATAGTAATACTAGTAATAATAATACCTTTGTTCATCATTTCCTTGCACATCACATGTTCAAAACGAGTTGTGTTTGAGCCTGCTGAGATATGAAAATTAAAAGAAAGACTATGTATCTTAATGCTTATGTGTTAGACAGTTTTGGTTGAATATTCAGATAATTCATCTGGTACCTGCTGTAGACTCTGTGCTGGTGCACCAGTCATTTCTTAAAATAACCCTAACCATATGTGGCAACCGAAAGATGTGTATAAAAGGTCCCTAGGAGCCCCTAAGTGAACAGTGAAGACCCCTTAAATAGAGGAAACAAGGAAAATAGCATGTAAAACCCTCCTCTCCATCATAGTTCTATCGTCAGTTTCCTACCTCACAGATAGGACTCTTTCATTCAGTCTTGGAAGATCTACTAAGTTCTCTTTTTCAAAACATAAATGATCCACTTGGAAATGCTTTTACAATACATTTAGTGCATTTTGAATCAAGGAACTGTTTAATGTGCTTACCATGAGTAATTTCCTTTTACAAAAAACATTTGAAACTCATCATTTCTAGAAAGCCTCACCTGGTTATGTGGAATATGATCCCATTGATCTCTGGCTGTATCTTTTGATGATATATTGGAAGCCATATGCTTATAGGCATGTAATGACGTCCTATGTACGAGAGCACACATCAGACAGAATGTCCCTTTAATTTCTCCGACTTAAGCACATAGGACCTTTGAACATGCTCTTCCACCTGCTTGGGATATATTTGCTTCTACCAGCAACTCCTTTATCTAGCTCTTTTCAGATAAAGAACTAGGTAAAGCACTAGTTGCCCAGTTGTTTTTGTTCAGGGAAGCCTTCTCTGATCTTCAACTGTTCACTGATTCTGTGTTCTTATAGCATCTCTCCAAAGTCTTACTTTTCCACTTTTCGAGTGACCATTTTGATTGTTCTTTTGCCTGTCTCAGAGGCTGTAACTCTTTGACTCACACACTCAGCGTCTGTGTTGACTTTTGTTATCAGTATATTTCTAGCACTTAGTCCAGTGCTCGAATTCAATAGGTGACTAATTGTTGAATGAATACTGCGCTTTCTCTTTGAAACACAGCTACAGTTCCACTTTGCTGAAGCGTTTTGCACTACTTAACTTTTTGAAACTAACGTTCCAGGTAATACTTTAAAACAAAGATTAACGGTTAAGGAGAGTGATTAATTGTGCAAAAAGAAGGACATTTACTCAAAGCATTTCTTACTACATTTGAAACATAAACTAAAACATCAGTTTTTAAAAGCTATTCATAAGTTCACCATATTTATATAGGAACTATTTTCATTTCACCAAAGGACACTGTCCTTAAGTTGAAGTGATACTGGAACTTGGGTATTTAGTTCTAAATTTGATTTTCTTCTCCTCCTTCTTCGTGTTTCTTCTTGTTTTTCTGTGATGATGGGCTGCTTCATAAACTCTGGCTGGAAATCTGAAGGTATCTTAAAAAAACAGTGCCCTCTAGAGGCAAGAGTGCTCTGAATCATTCACACAAAATTACCTGAAGCTTGACTTCTTGTCTTGGTAAGCAGCACACTTAAACTACTCCTTCAGCCTCCAGGACCCCACTGTGCCAAATTCAGGAATAACACCTGTCTCATGTAAGACTTTTTCAGTCTGTAGGATCTTACTCGAAATCATAGGAGTTATTGTCTCACAAGACTTTTAAATGTCTGTGAGAGTGCGAGCATTGCTTTAGCAAGAGATGCCTTAACCCTTAAAACCACCTCAGTCAGTACTGTGACTCAATGCCTCTTAACTAGAAGAGTGTTAAATATGCAGATTTGAAAATATTGGGTTAATAAATAATGAGCAATTAAAGTTTTCCCTTATTAATGTTGCATGGTCTTTCCAGTAATTTTAAATCGACTGATCAGTACTAGTCTTAAACTAAAAAGAAAATAAAGTTTGAAGGAATGCATTTCACATGTCAGGAGATGAGCTTATTCCTTAATGGAGAGTCCTGGTGGAGACTCTGGAGTCAGTTCCTCAGTGGTGTCTGGTTGAACCAAGCACCAGTCAACAAAGGATCAAAAGTGGGATGTGGCATATGCTTTGGTATCAGTTGATGCCTTGTAATTGCAAGCTTTACAGTCATGCATGTTTTATTCTCTCTTTGTTGTGTTTTCCAGAGGGATAACCAATTGGCTGACAGAGTAACAAATGAAAAGTAACCTGACTCTACTGACCTGCTTAACCCCGCACGGGGGGAAGGATGGAAAGGAGCAACTGTTTGCTTTAAAACAGTGGAACAGGTATGGAACAGCCGCTTTTGTTGTTGCCTTCTTTTATTTCCTTGCACATCTACTTCCAGACCAGTTGAAAACAGCAAGTTGTTCCTGTTTGTGGACACAGAATCAGGGCTCCGGGTTCCAGGAACAGGTACTGGGGATTACTAGTAACATTTTAAGTTGCCCCATCTTCAGGTTGCTGTTTGTATAAGGACTAGTGCAATGAAAAGACCATTGTTTTCTTTTCTTTTCTTTCTTTCCTTCCTTCCTTTTTTTTTTTTTTTAATACAGAATCTCACTCTGTGGCCCAGGCTGGAGTACAGTGGCGCGATCTCAGATCACTACAACCTCCACTTCCCTGGTTCAAGCGATTCTTCTGCTTCAGCCTCTTGAGTAGCTGGGATTACAGGCACCCACTACCATGGCTAATTTTTGTATTTTTAGTAGAGACAGGGTTTCACCATGTTGGCCAGCCTGGTCTCAAACTCCTGACCTTGGCTTCCCAAAGTGCTGGAATTACAGGTGTGAGCCACCATGTTCAGCTGACACCATTGTTTTCAAATAGCAAATAAGCAATCATGCTAGGGAGAATTATTACTTTTAAATATAGGATTTCTATTTCGGATGCGCATTTAGCTTTAAGATACATTATTTGGGCTTATGGGAATTTTGTTCCATTAAATGAATTTCTATGGAGGAATCATAGAAATAATGACAAAATGGTAAAGTGTGTTGATTTCCCCAGTGAATGCCATCGAAAGTGTGTTTGCTGTGTTTAATGATCTAATCTCCTCTGCCCACATTCATTTTCTCAGTTGTGAAAAGACTTTGCCAAGAAAGGCATCGTTTGACTTTTTCAATTTTTTCAAAATGCATGTAATAGATATAGGTGCAGTTTCTTTTGTTTTGAAAGGAAGACTTCATATCAACATGAAAAATTTAGATCAGCACTCTTAGGACCCCTGGAATTAGAACCTTTAAAGTTTTTGTTCATTTTGAGTCAGTGTTTATTGTCACTGGGGGGCTGTACCTTCTTTCAGTTATATCCATTATCAAGAGGCACGTGATACCCGGTTTGGTAGTCACTCTATAGAGGTCAATGCTTTTTGTGATATTAATGGCTTTGTCATGCAGCTAGAAAGTAATTTTAAGTTCAGAAGATTAATATCATGTATTGGATGTTCAAAATTAAATCACTTAATGACTTTGCTCAACAAGATTTTTTCTCCCCATTGGATGCTTGATAGATGAGGAACTATAAATAAATAATAAAGACTTGAAATTTGCATAGAAATATTATAATTCAAAAGGTTACAGAAAAAAAGGAGTTTAAAGAGTTGCACTTTAGATAAGGAATTTTAAAAAGGTTATGGCTCCACTATTTAAGGTTACTTAAGGAAGAGTTTTTATGTTATTATGTTCTCAGGACATAACATCTTTACACCATTAAGGGTTTCAATGTATTATTCTATTGAATCTGAAACTAAATATCATAGAAATCAATAATATATGAAGATCTGGTTTCTAGCTTAACCTAAACAGGGAGGCAGGAAAAGTAGTGTGTTGTTGTTGCTTAAGGTACAAAGCAACCTTATGGTCTTTTGGTTCCTTCATGTTTCAGTCTATAGAGTCAGCCAACTACTAACCACATAGACCAACTATCTTTTGCTTGCATTTTAGTATAATGCAAATAGACTTTTTAAAAAAAGTTTCTTCATTAAAAGATGTTGTCTGTCTAAAAGGAAATCTTTGAGAATAGGGCAAAAGAAGATGAAACACAATAAACTGTCTATACCACCCATTCTGAATATTGATCAATCCATATCGTAAAACAAGTTGGCTACTGGATTTTGTTTAGCAGGAATAGATTATAATGTGATTCAAGTTCTAAATGAAGTGATGATTGGAAAAAAACATAATAAACCAAAGGACTATGTCTTCTTGGGTGTGAGTTTCTATGTATGAAACTCTTTGAGAAATGGAATCTGCCCCCTTTTTCTCCCACTGGAAAAGGAAGAGTAGAGAAGCAAAGGTCTAGGGAAGGGAAGGATGCGCTCCAGGCTGTTTCCAGGACCGTTCTCTGGAAGGAGCTGGGAGCAGTCCCCACCTGAACCCATCTTCTCTTTTCTACACCTGGGATAATTTTAAAGGAGGCAGCTTTGGAGAAAAATGTCCACAAAGGGCGCCAGAGGTCTTTGCAGGCTCCTTGGGGCTGCTTTCCTTACCCTGGAGAGGATACTGGACCAGGTCCAGGCACCCTCACCTCCAGAAACCTCGCAGTCTTCCTCTGAAAAGCATGAATGCTGACGTTAGGTTGCTTTCCTCACGGACATCGGTGTACCCAGTAAAAGTGCTGCCCAATGCCAAACCTAACATGCTGTCACCACCCAGTCAGCAGGGAAATAAGAACCAGGAGTTTTGGAATGGAGACGGGAGAGTGTTTCTTCACAGATGGTAGGAGCAAGTTTAACAAAGACCAGAAGCCCTCAGGGCTATGGCTCTTGTGGTTCCCACAACCCTGAGCCACAGGGCTTCCTAGAGGTGCCACAGGAGGTTTTGGCTCAGAGGCCAGGAATCTTCTTTCCTGTGTGGCTTACAAACTGGCCTCCCTGCAGAAGTTCTGAAATTTTTGCATAACCCACACATTCCTCTACTTCCAGCTAACTCTACTTTCCTAACTAACTCCTTCAGGAACTCCTCTTAGTCCACATGCGGGCTCAGTGGCTGTGCAGAGGGAAAACACTTGCCACCGTAGCCCTTAGCTCCCACTGCGCCCTCCTGTAGCCCCTCACCCTGGACAGAGACGCAGGGCCCCTCACGATCTACAGCTGGGCACTAGTGCAAGGCTGCTACAATTCAGCATCACCACTATTCAGAGTTCCTGTGAGGATCAGATGAAATACTGGTTGGGGGAAATTACTTGTAAAGCATCTTACAAATGTCAAGTGTTACTTCATATGACACTCTAGTAAGAACACGGGCTTTAGAACCAGATAGCACTAAATTCAAAACTCACCTGTGTGAACCTGGGCAAGTTGCTTTACATCTGGGAGACTCACTTCCCTCATCCATAAAATGAGACTGCAAAGCAGAGAGGTATATGCCTGTTGCCCCTCAGGGGCTACCGGCCACTTGTCTTCTAAGAGACTTCCTATGATAGCATTGATCACCATATCATGAACTTACCGTGGTCAAAACAGTAAAAGTCTGTCCAGTTCTCAGCCTTGGAAACTCAACCAGCTGAGTTGGCGGCAGCCAGAGAGCAGGGCCTTGCTGAAGGCCACACTCCCTGCAGCCACGTTCTCTGGATCGGGCACAAACTCTGGATGTCTGTTATTTTAAGAAGGGAAACAGCTATCCTTGGAACCAGACCACTTGTGTCAACATGACCAATTCATGCCCTCCTTGTGGGTGGATCTTGACAAATCATCATCAGATGCCAATTTATTCATTTACCAGGAGACAGAATTGTCCCTGAGGCCAGGAAGAAGAACTGAATCCATGTGACTAGTGCCTTCTCTTCCTTGAGGAAGGCTTATATAGAATGCCAAATAATAACCAGAAGGAGGCTTGTGAGCATGGAGTTAGATGAGTCCAAGGTTTAACAACGAAGGCTGAAATCCCCAGATGAGCTTCTCTCAGAAGCAACCGCCTGGCCAGTGGGGCCTGAGTCCTTTCCCTCCTTCCTTGCAATAGCACTTGGATGGCCCAGCCAGCATCGCCCTCCGCATTTGATTTTCTCTGCTTGCCCATGTCTGCTCATCCTCCTGAATAACTGACACAAGAAGAACCTGACACTGTCAGTTACGAATATGCAGTTAATCAGGTTCAATCAGGTTCTATCAGGTCTTGCAGGCCCAGGAGCAATTTCTCTCTTAAAGATGATTTTATGATAAGACAGCTTTTTCCTGATCCAGCATGCACCGATCTCCCATTTTAACTGTCAAAAAACCATTCTGTTTATCTTACTCCTAAGCTTTTGGGGGTCTCTCTCTGATGCCCCCCAAGAACTGATAACAGGACTAAATGCTACGACATAGGAAAGTTGTCTTTCTGGCGCGTAGGAGGGGCTCAGCCAAATCGAATTCCCTGTTCTCCTTCCCTTTCATGCAATAAAACAGCTCTTAAGACTTTTTATTATAAAGATTAATAGAAAATAGTATTCCAGCCCCTAAGGAGCTCAGAGTATGAAGAGACATGTGAGTGAATAATGTTTTGTTGGGCATAACAACCCTGTTGTTCCCAGGCCCACTGGCTGTGGGAACAAATCTGGCTTTCCTGGTATTCATGTAATTCATTCTGCTGTGCTGCTGGACCTCATCTGTTCAAATACAGGCCCCCACCTCCCTCAAAATCCTCCCAGAGACATACCAGTGTGCAGGTAGAGTTGCAGAGAGCAGCTTTAGTGTCTACCCTCGATCCCCACTATCTCCATTAACATTAGTCCACATCATCCCCATTTTAAATTTGAATCAATGATGTTTTCTTAATCCCAGCTAAAGCATACACAAAGCAACCTAAAGGCACCCCACCACCCAGCTTCCCACCCTCACTCTTCCTGCCCCTTGCTGGTACTGAGTCTTTCCTACATTGTGATTCTGGAGCTTCCAAACACCGCAGATATTTCTGAATATCCCTATAGGGTAATTGCAAATGTTTTCTGAAATGACTCTGAGCATTCTGTGACCAGCCCTTCTCCTGTCAGGCCTGGAGCCAGGGGAAGGGGTAGGCAGCAGTGTTCCCTGACTGTTCTGCCACTTTGTCGCTACTTTTTTGGTAAGAAAATGTTGGTCTGGCCTGGCCTGGGCGCTGTCTCTCCCTATGATACAGTTTCAAAGCTGGACATCTTTGCTCCTTTTAATTTTTATGGAGGGCTCATGCAAACACCTCTTCAGTCTCTAAGTTCTCCCCCCGGGGAGCTCAAAAACATGATACTGGGCAGGGCCGGAGACCAGTGGGCATCATCTGGTCTAGACTCCCCTCTTCTTCTCTCAGAGCTACATCCCAATCACAATTTCCTTCCTCCTCTTTCAGCCCCCAAACCCAGAAGTCCTCTTTCGTGTTAATTTATGCAAATAGATGACCAAGAGAGTCACTGGCCACCAAGGCCGTAAGATCCAAGGTTAGAATAGATAAAAGGGCTATAATAGAAAAATACGAACCAAATTCTACAGTAGCAAGTGGTAGTATTGCTTTCAGTTCAGACTTCACCTTTTCCGTGAGGCTGTCCCTCTCAATCTCACTCAAGTTAAGCACTTACTCTTGAATCACCCAGAGGACATTTGCCAAATACCTAATATGTGCCAGGCACAAAGTGAGGCTTCTGATGGCACGATTCCCAAGTAGAATCCTCTTTCTTCTGTTTGATCTCTATACTTGGTACTTCTCTGATTCTAAACACTAGTTTCATTATGGACTTACACATTTGAATCACATATTAGTCTGCAACCTCTCTGAAGACCTAGCCCACACTTTAGGCTTTTGAATAAATACAGTCATCTGAATAACAACCTTTCGGTCAATGTCAGACTATATATACGATGGTGGTCCCAGAAGATTGTAAAGGAGTTGAAAAATTACTATTGCCTAGTGACATTGTAGCTATCATAATGTAGTGTGACCCATGACTCGTGTCTGTGGCAATGCTGGTGTAAAGAAACCTACTGCATTGCTCAATATATAAAAGTGTACAGTGATGTCCCAGGCCTTCATATTCACTCATCCTTTACTCACTGACTCCCATCCCAAACAACTTCCAGTCCTTTGAGCTCGATTTGTGCCAAGTGCCCTATGCAAGTGTTTTTTACCTTTTTAAAAAAATCTTTTATACTACATTTTAACTGTACCTTTTCTGTTTTTAGGTATGTTTAGACAAACAAATACTTACCATGGCATTAAAAAGTTGCCTGCAATATTCAACACCGTAACACACCGTACAGATTTGTAGTCTAGGAGCAGTAGGCTAGACCATACAGCCTTGGCGTATAGTAGGCTCTACTATCTAGCTTTGTGTAAATACGCTCTGTGATGTTCACACAGCGACAAAATCCCCTAAGGATGCATTTCTCAGACCATAGCCTCATCGTTAAGTAGTGCATGACTGTAACTGAATTCTTGGCTGTGGCTGTTATCAGAATTCGTGTAGTAGATTATCTTCAGTAAACTGTGTATCTCTTTCCTGGATTAGCGACAGCAAGATCCGAGTAGGAAGCAAACAAAGTGAGTCATAGGGCAGGATGCTCACAAGCATGAAAACTGTCCTTCTCTGTGCCTTGTTAAAATTGATTTTATGACTCTCCATTGATTTATGGGAATCATGACATCTATCTTATTTCATGACATAAATAATGAAAAGGAAATACATTTTTCCCTCAAATTGAAACTATCAAAATGGGTTCTTTTGGATGTTGCATATAGAGAAAAATCGATAAAGCAGACATAACTCTTCTTATCTGTACTAGAAATGTCAACACAATACATTCGAATCTATTGGGTTTGAATATCTTAGTTTATCACTATTACTTCCCCACAGTAGTCTCTCCCAAGTACCCAGAAGGTGCATTCAACTTAAAGGTAGAATAGGTGCAGTGATTTAAGAAAGAAACATCTACAATAGTTAGTCTGGCTTGGCAATGCTCAGGGGAGCTGCCACTGGTGTTTAATTGAGAGAGTATAATGGCACTTAGGAGTCCTGGTTGACAGTGACCAAAACCTAGCTGAAACACACAAGAGAAAATATGCATGCACATTTGTACATGGAGAGGAATTTTATTGACTCAATCCAAGGAAGGACTGACGGGCAAACTGTGGTAGGGTAAGAGTTGCAGGTGGACCCAAGAACAACTGGAACCAGGAACTGAACACCACTGAGGCTTTCACTCTCTCAGTTGAAGCCAGCCAACAATACACAAATGTTACATTGTATAGGTTTCACCATCTGAGAGATTGTTCTACGTTTTTAAAATCCTAGGGAAGGATTCTAATTGGTCTGGCTTGGGTCAGGTACTTCCTCCTGGTCGACTAACTGACATCAGGTAAGACTGAGGTGGGTCTCAGGAAAAGCACAAGTTGCAGTGAGGACCTATCCACTCCCCAGAAAAAGGAGAGCTAAACGGGTAACAGGAAAATTATCTACTACAATGAACTCTGGCCAGAACATCCCAAAAGTCGTTTGTTAAGTTGGCCTAGATGGCCTCTAACTCTATATTCTGTAGTCTTAGGATGTGAATTATTATGTTGACTTATTTATTTGACAAATTAAAATTGTGTATATTATGGTGTACAGGTTGATGTTTTGACTTATATGTACATACATTGTGGAACGGCTAAGATAAGCTAATTAGCATACACATTAGCTAATTTCTCATTTTGTTGTGTGGTGAGAACACTCAAAAGCTACTCTCACAGCAATTTTCACATACATATGTAATATATTGTTATTGGCTATTGTCACCAAGTTGTACAACAGATTACATGAACATATTCCTCCTATTTAACTGAAATGTAGTATAATTTGAACAACACCCCTCAGCCACTGCTTGCTCCATACCCACCACTTCCATTGCTGGCTAAATTTGGAAAATATGTGAAAAAGAAGTTAAGCAAATTCCAGAAAAAAAACAAAACATCAAAAAAACTCTACATTTTCCTGGCCTGTGAGGATTGATTCTCAATAATTCTGAATTCGCTGGGTGTTTAGATGACATTTTGCTTCTATTTAGCCATGTGGACAAAGCCCTGCTCCATTTGCATGGCTGCCTGTATTCTTTAACACCCTGCTTCAGAGCTCTGTTTTTGGCTCTCCTAACCTTTTTCTTCCCTCCTTTTGCCGTTGGTATACAAATATTCTTCAGATCGTCATTTTACAAAAGGTCAAAAATGAGCTGTCTGCCCCTTTAGAGAGTGGGAAGTAGTGTGCATAACCTTCATGGCTGTTTCCCTCCCTTTAGTTTTGCAGCCTTAGAAAATGGCATGTAACATACCTAACCAAAGACAGCGGACTCTGTCAACAACAGGAGAAGCTCTATATGAAATTCTCGGTCTGCATAAGGGAGCATCAAATGAAGAAATTAAGAAAACCTACAGGTACAGAGTTTAATGATGATATTCCTTGTGCTACTAGTGACAGTTATTTTGTGATTGGCAGGTGCCTCCATTAATGACACAAGCTTCTTGCCAAGACCAGGTAATCCAAATTTTAGATCCAATGTTCACTGCTCTACAACATAGGAGTTAGGAACAGACAATCATGACCTTGATTTTATGAAAGAATTCACTGATGATGCTGGGCCTTGGGAAAGGGCAGCCTGTGTCTTAGACTTGGAGTGTGTGTGTGTGTGGTGGGGGGAGACAGAGAGAGAGAGAGAGAGAGAGAGAGAGAGAGAGAGAGAGAGAGAGAGATAAGTAAACCAACCACAATCAATCGCTGTCTTTTTTTTTTTTTTTTTTTTTTTTTGTGGGGGGACAGAGTCTCACTTTGTTGCCCAGTCTGGAGTGCAATGGCACAATCTCGGCTCACTGCAACCTGCACTTCCCAGGTTCAAGTGGTTCTCCTGCCTCAGCTTCTTGAGTAGCTGGGATTACAGATGTGTACTACCACGTCCGGCCAATTTTTGTATTTGTTTTAGTAGAGACGGGGTTTCACCATTTTAGCCAGGCTGGTCTTGAACTCCTGACCTCATGTGGTCCACCTGCCTCGACCTCCCAAAGTGCTGGGATTATGGGGATGAGCCACTGCGCCCAGCCAATTGCTGTCATTTAACCCATCTAATATAGCATCACTGAATCAGGTAGAGGAATTCTTTTTTAATAAAAGGAGTTTGGTGAAATGCTGTATTTGTAAGACACACTTCTCAAGCCCTTAATTTTGATCTTTTATATTTAATCGTCTTCCAAGTTAGCTATTTTTGGAAAACTTTGAAATGTCTTTTTAAGTATCCAAGGAATAAAAATACATTAAGGGAGAAATGCTACCACTATGACCCAAACATTCTGAGGGAAGCTGTTTGAAAATTGAAGTCAAAGGGACAAATCCCCACTCAAAGCACAAAAAAAATCATCTCTAGACCAAAGTCTAGAAAGGCCTATCAGTGATGGAAGAAGCACTGGTTCCTGGCTTCCTGCTACATGAGACTTTCTGCCCTGGTACTATAGTATGTCAGTCCTCCGAGGATGCCATGATGAGTTTAATGAATTTCTCAGACCTCTGATATTTGTCACACCGAGAAAGCATGTAGCCTGTCTGATACTTGTCTTGACAATATTTTGGTACCTTTTAGGACATTTTGAGGTATTTAACTGTCTGTTGGCTAGTTGGAGGAAGAAAGATGTGTAGACAGTAACCACCTTCTGGACAGGGAAGCTGCTTTCAGAGAGAGAAAATCTTTTCAAGAGAGTGTTTTTCGTTTCTAAGTTTTGAGATAGGGCCTCACTCTGTCACCTAGGCTGGAGTGCAGTGTTGTGATCATAGCTCACCACAGCCTCGAACTCCTGGGCTCAAGCAATCCTCCTGCCTCAGGCTTCTGAGTAGCTAGGACTTCAGGCTAGCTACTCAGGCTATCAGGACCGCCATGCCTAGCTAATTTTTTTAAATTATTTTTTAAAAGAGATGGGTACTTGCTTTGTTGTCCAGGCTGGTCTTGAACTCCTGGCTTTAAATAGTGCTCCCTCCTTCGTCTCCCAAAGTGCCAGGAGTGCTTTGACAGTTTCACATTGAAGCCTAAAGTGGCTAAGACTCAGGTTATTTCTTACACATAGTTTTAAGTGGATGAAACAACCAGAAACTTTTGACTTGTGATACTCTACCATGAAGGACATGGTGATAACAGAAATAGTGGAATGATTTGTGCTTGTAAACATTTAAGATTCACTTGTGGGTTTTGGTGCTGATGATTAAACTGTTTTCCAACTTGCAAGAAAAGAATGTTGAGTACAAAATTCATTTTCTTATTGTAGAAAACCTGCAAATTAGTAAAATGAAGGCAATTATCCGTAATCCTACCTACCTCTAGTAATAATTATCATTGATATTTTGTTTCCTTCTAGTCTTTTTTTTCCTATCTAGAAAAGACATTTAAAAATCAGGTTGTATTCATCTATATTCTTGAACTATCTCTTTTTTTAACAAATCCTTATGAAAATATCTTGATGTTATTAAATAGTCTGATCTTTAATGGCTGTGGCCTACAGTTATTTGGTAATTTATTTAATCACATTGTAAGTTATTATTAAACATGTAAATTCTTTTACTTATTCCTTATACTTAATATCCTATACATATATTATAATGCATATTTTCAATTTCTTATTTTTATGAGGTATAAAGCTATGCCTTTATATGGTAAAAGGATCAACATATAAATAAAAGTTTCAGATTTTAATCAGTTACTTCTTGATTTAGTCTTGAATTAAGTTTTTTAAACCTATCTGTTTCTTCTTACTGTATGGAAGTTTAAAATTAGGCAAATTTGTTAGTCATTTATTTTATGACTTTTGTTTTACCTATTATGGTTAAAAGATAACTCAGCCTTGTTACAATTACAACACTATAAAAATATTCACCTTGTTTGCTTCTAGCACATTTATGATTTTGCTTTGACACTAAATCTTTGATCCAATTGGAGTTTATTTTGGCATAAGGGATGAGGCAGAAACCCAGATCTAATATTTTTCCAAATCCTTAGCTAACTAATACTTATTGAGTCTCTACTTCTATCTATTAACGGGAAATTCTTTGGCTTTGGATTGGAACCTTCATCCTGTGCTATAGGAACCGAAATGCCTTTAAGAAGCATGTTTTGAAGGAATAATGACAGTGGTGCATCTTGGAACCAAATAGTTACATGGAAATGGTAGAGTGTGATCAAAGTCAAAATCAGTCTTCTAGTTTATATTTTCCTTAAGATGCTAGCTAGAGAAAAGTCTTTGCTGTTTCATTTTGCCCTAGACCTATCCAGAGGAGTGTGCCTGGGAGCTGCCCACCCCTGTTGATGGACACTCCTGCTGGTGGACGTCTTTGACTAAAGATCTCTGAACTTGACTCTTAAGGCTTCAGGCTGGGACACTGTGCTGGGGGAGGGGAGGTGGGCGGGAATGCCCTAAGTGCATCATCAGTGAATTGATTTTTGTAATACCTACAAAAATGTCCCCCAAAATGAGGAGGGAAAAAAAAGTGACATCAAACTTCCTTGTAATTTTTAAAATCCACTTCACAAATGTGACTTTTAATTGCCTTTATTAATTTTGTAAGCTAAAATTTCAGGTCATATGTTAATTAAGGCATTAATTATGCTGAGTTGTTTGCAAGTTTAATAATTACAACATAAAATCTATTCATGTAATTAGTGTCTTGCTATTAATTTTGTTTTAATGTCATACAAATATTATTTTTTCAGGTGATTAGGGTACTAGTATGCTGTCAAAAGCCTCTACTTCTCCCTAAATTACACATTTGTATTCTGCAAGTTATTCAAAATGTATGAGCAAGCCAGAAATCCACTGAGAATATTATTCTTATATTCTGGGATCTGGATCAAAGCAGTCACAATATAGTGAAATTAAAAGTCAGTGAAATTTAATAAAATCACCAACTGTTGAATCCATACGCTACTTGGCCAATGTTATATTATAATCTTTGGCTTTACTTGAAAACAAGGCTGAGTTAGAAGACTTCTTTCTTCTTTTGCATTTCATGTTTCATAAGATAATATATTCATTTGATTAAAATGAAAACAGGTATATAAAAAAGTCTTTCTCTTACCTCATATCCCCCAAGTCACTTCCCCTGGGGAAACAATATTATCAATTCTTTGTATACCCTTCTAAAGCAGTCTTACACCTACATAAGCATATGTAGGCTGGGCACAGTGGCTCATGCCTGCAATTCCAGCACTTTGGGAGGCCGAGGCGGGTGGATCACTTGAGGTCAGGAGTTCAAGACCAGCCTGGTCAACATGGCAAAATCCCATCTCTACTAAAAATATAAAAATCAGCTGGGTGTGGTGGCACATGCTTGTAATCCCTGCTGCTCGAGAGGGTAAGGCACAAGAATTGCTTGAACCTGGGAGGCAGAGATTACAGTGAGCCGAGAGCCGAGATCATGCTGCTGCACTCCAGCCTGGGTGACAGAGTGAGACTGCATCTCAAAATAAATAAATAAACAAGTATGTATACAAGACTTCCAGTCTAAGCAAGATGGTGTAGACTTTTCTATTCGTGCTAAGCACATCTAAAAGCCTTGGAAGTAACAGAAGAGGCAACCAAAAGAGAACTCCAAAAGGTAGAAAGAGAAGGTAAGTTTGTCAGAAATCCCAGGTCACAGCATCAGGGCATCTTATAATCCCTTCCACCCCAACCCAGCAAAAGACAACCCAGGCCCAGCTTTTCCCAATACCCAGTCTAGCAAGAGAAGGCATCCAGGTAGCCTTATTCTTCCTCCAAATTGAACAGAGGTCCTGCCAACAATGCTAGACAAGCCCCACGAAACAGCAAGGGTACCAACGGAAAGCCTCCCATCTGCATCTTGCCGAGAAAGTGCTCTCTTTTCCCACTGCCAGCCTGGGACTCCTCTCTCTCACCTGGAGACTCCACTTGACAGAGGACAATTAGTAAGGGGGATTCTACCACAAGGAACACCCAGCCCCAGAAATGCTTTTGTTCCCGCAAGCTGGAGACTCCCTTCCTTCACCTAAAGGCACCTAGCTCCTCAGCTACTACCAACAAGGAGTATGGAGAGCCTCAGAAGCAAGAGACAAACCAAACCAACCAAAGAAGCACTGTAAAGACTCTGAAAGGTAGATCATTACTGGAACCACTCACAAAAGTAGGCTAGAACCTGCTTGCTAACCCTAAAGAAGAGAACTGCTTGCTAAAATAAAACAATTTAAATAGAACCCAGAATCTCCCAACATGATAGTCAAAATACCCAGATGCAATCAAAGTCACCCATCCTACAAAAAAGTGAGAAGATCACAACTTGAATAAGAAAAGACAATCAGCTAACTCCCATGCTGAGATGAACCAGATGCTGGAACTGTCTGCAAAGCATTTTAAAGTAACCATCAGAAAAAAATTAACAAGGAATGACAAATTCTCTTGAAGCAAGTTAAAAAAAAAAAAAAAAAAGGAAATTCTCAGTGAAGAGATAGAAGTTACAAAAAAGAACTAAATGGAAACTATAGAACCAAAAAATGACATAAATAATAAAACTAACTGGATGAGCTTAATAGTACAGTGGCGATGACAGAGAATAGAAGTTGGGGACAGATCAATAGAATGTGCCTGATTTTGACAACCAATAAGCAGTAAACTGAAAACAGAGTCTCAGAAACCTGTGGGATGATAACAAAGATCCAACATTTATAGCATTGACATCCTAGAAGGAGAGGAGTAAAAGAATAGATTCAAAGAGTACTCAGAGAAGTAATGGCTGGAAATCCCCCATATTTAGCAAAAGGTAGAAACCTACAGATTCAAGAGGCTGAGAGAACTCCAACAGGATAAACCCAAGGAATCTATGCTAAGATACATCATAATTAAACTTCTAAAAACTGAAGACAAAGAAAAAATTTTGAAAGCAAACAGGGAGGAACAATGCATGGCCAAACACCCATTTCAATGGCAGTGTATTTCTCATCTAAAGTGACAGGAACCCGAAGGAAATGACAAAACATTTTTCAAGTGATGAAAGAGAAGAAGTGTCAGCAGAAAATTCTGTATCTGGTGAAACTATATTTCAGGAGTGAAGGGGAAACACGTTCTCACATAAAGGGAATCTAAAAGAATTTGTCACTAGCAGATCTTCTCTTAAAGATGGCTAAAGGAAGTTCCTCAAAAGAAAGGAAATGATAAAGGAAGGAATCTTAGATGATCAGGAAGAAGGAAAGAACAAGGGAGAAAGCAGAAATATGGGTAAATACAAAAGACTATCCTTTTCCTCATGAGTTTTCTAAATTATGTATGATGATTGGTACAAAATTTCTAACACCATCTGAAACTCCAGACAATGACATTTAAAAATGGGAGGATAAAAAAGCAAAGGTGAGAGTTAGGTTTGCACCTTCACTCAAACTGCTATCAATAGATCGCGATGTCACACAATACCCAGTGACTGGGAAAACCGTGCAAGATAATACACTCCAAAACACCACAAAAATCAACATGGAATCCTAAAAATGTTCTAATTACCCATAGGAAGAAAAAAGAACCAGAAGGATGAGAAACAAAAGAAACAGAAAACTTAAAATCTATTTCAACAGCCTATCATCTACCCAATTGTCCAAGTTCCATTATCTAAAACTTGTAACCTTAAGCCCTCGCATAACAATTATCTGGTGTAAACAGCCTAAGCATATATGTTATATATTTTTTTCTTCTACACAAGGTGGTGTGTTACCCCTCCCATACTTTGTACCCTCTTAATATTATATCTTAAAGATAATTCCAAGGAATGATCAGTTCATGAAAGGTTTCCTCATTCTTTTCACAGTACCATGTAGTATTCCATGACATGGATGTCCCATGACTTAATTAGCTTCCTGTTGATAGATACTTAGGTTGTTTCCCATCAAGGCTGTCTTTTTAAACCAACTTTTCGCTTCTCAGAGAGGGAAACCCCATATTCCAGAAGGGTAGTTTCAAACAATCTTGGTTCCTGTTCCCTTTTCGATATTTGCATGTACGATCCAAAATTCCTGGAGCAAGGATCTCATGGACCCAGCCAGGTCAGATGACCATCCATGTCTAACCAGCTCTGATTCAGGGAATCAAACTCCCCACTACCACTTAGTAAGGATGTGCGATCCAGCTTTTACTGGAAGGGAAAGGGACAGTGTTCTCTAAGAAAAGGGATGAAGTGGGGAAGGAAATTATCAGTATCTGTAGTTCTTCATTCTTTTACAGAATTACCAAAAACAGAAGCCTCAAAGACCTATCTCAGTCCCTCCCTGTCTACTTGTAGAGCTTTATCATAGAGTCTTCCTGTGAATAAAGCACCTTTTTCCTATATCATCTGAAACTCAACCACACTTCATTAGTCATCTGATAAAAATGGAGTCCCAGCTACCTCAAAGGACAGCTGGGAAAGGTGACAAGAGGAAGTCTTTTACCGTGCCAATCCATCAGACACTGAAGCTCTTGCCTTATTGAAACTTTGTGAAGAAAAATGAGATCATTATTTTTCAAGGGATGTCAAGCTCTTTGTGGCAAAGCACAGTGAAAATACCAGGTAGTATTGTGAATGAACAAATATACAAGTCTAAAATTATCCTGCCCTTTGGTGCTACTGTTCAAAACCCATTTATCTAGCATAAGATGAATTTGTGATCTAACTTAAAAGTGACATATCACAGTGTGGAACTCATGGTATGAGTCTCATCCAGGGCCGTCATTACGGAATAAATCTGCCTTTAGCATTGCAGAGCATAATCATCCCAAAGGGGATAAAGTCTAAGGCTCATTTAATCCAATTTTATCATTGCTGGATCATGCCACTTAATTTGACCAGTGTTTGCATGAGATAAGCAAATATTTTACCCTCTTCTCCCACTGCCTAAAAGTCTTAAGTCTCCCCATTATGAGGCTGTCGGAAGGAGACTCGTTTGAGTCAATCTTTGAAAATTCAGATAGGCCTACAATGACTAAGAGGTTACCCATCATTCATACATTTGTCTGAACTTTAAACTGGCATGTTTTGCCTTTCCTCCTAATTTAGATACTGCTCCAAGACCCAACAGGAATTCTGAGTTAGGAAGCTGGTGAAGGAGGTGAGGAGGAGGAAGAATCACTAGTGGATGGTGGGATGATTGAACAACTGAGGAAATGAGAGACTGCTGAAATAAGGAACTCAAAGATTGTTCACTATATAACCTCAATACTCAGGCTCAAGACCCTTTCAAGTGACTTGACAACTTGGGTTCACTGCAGAGCCTCTGCCACCCTTCTAGGAGTCTCCTATGAGGAAGTCTTCTGGGCCTGGGAGCCAGTTCATCTCCATGTAGTGGCATTGTCTATCAAGCCATGTTACCACGCTGTAGCTGATGCTGCTTTGCCATTCGCTATGTGGGCACATCCACAGTCACTGCCAGACACAACCCTGGGTGCTAGACTCTGCTGCTGCAGCTCCCCTGCCACTCAGCCACACCACTCTGCCAGGCATGGTAGGCACAGCAGGTGCTCCTTACCAAACACTCAGTCCCCAAGTCCTCTGACCACTCCTTCAGGTCCAGAAGCCTCTTCTGCTGTTTACCTTGAGAGTCAGGGGAGCACCAAAGCCTGCTGGGCTGTGCCACTGGCACGGGTGAGGCTGGTGTAAGGGATGGCTCCCTTCCTTCTCTTTGTGATGTGCTCTGTTAGAGCCCTCTGTGAGTTCAAAATGTGGTAGAAAAACTCCTTCCAGTTTTTCTTCTAGCTCTTTTTTTCTATAGGACCCAGAGACATGCTTGGGCGTGAGCCAGACACTAGCAGCAATGTCACTCCACTTAGACCCTCAATCTTATCCAACAGATCCCCCTGCTCCTGTGTCAAGGTCATCACACCTGGCTCTTTCTTTCCTAGGATGCATTCTTTTCCAGAAGTTTCTACAGCTCCTTCCCTCCCCAGCATCAGAGAGGTTTGTGTCAGGTTGTCCCATTGGTTCTCTAGACATACCCAGCTGGGGCTGCCACAGCCATGGCTTGGATTCCTTTCCAGAAGCCTCTTTAGCTCTGTGGGACTTCTAGGAGGCCACTGCTACCTGCTTTCCAAACATATCCTGATGTGCCCTACCCGCAAGCAGTGAACAACGGGCGACAGTGACTCACAGAGCAGCCCTACCATATTCCTCCAGCAAAGCCACCTGATCCAGCATTGAAGGTGGTAAATAAAGTGTGCCGTTTTACTGTTTGTTGCTCAGCAAGAACTGTGGGTGTATGATTCAATTTCCCCTTTTCTTGTTGGCACATAAAGGACCTTCACTCCAAAGTGGTTAGATTGTTGATCCATACTGCTACCTAATGATAGCAGA
Source organism: Saimiri boliviensis (assembly GCF_048565385.1). Taxonomy (NCBI): domain Eukaryota; kingdom Metazoa; phylum Chordata; class Mammalia; order Primates; family Cebidae; genus Saimiri; species Saimiri boliviensis. The sequence goes on from NC_133463.1 coordinate 18,491,988, forward strand.
AGCCAAGAAGGCTGATCAGAGCATGTAGCAACAATCAGCATGTCTAGAGTCTCTGATACTGTCAATGGCTTTATTCCAGCAAATGTTGTTCATTATTCAACGAATGTGTATTGAGTACCGCCTCTGTGTTGGCCACTGTCCTAGGTACTGAGAAAATAGCAGTGAACAAAACAGAGCAAATCCCTGCTTCCTTAAGCCTGTTTTAAATAGGGCCAAGGGAAGGGGAGGCTTGATAATGAACAAATAAGTTAGACACACAGCATATCAGATGTTGCTAAATGCTATGAAGAAAAGCACAGCAGAGTGTTCAGAGTGTGCTGGAAGTTCCACATTCTCTTTGAGATGTTCACATAGACTTTAGCACTAAAATCACTCAATTGCAGTGTATTCTAAGTATAACGTAGCAGTTAAGAGCACAGGATATTTCTGAGTGTGGTGGCACATGCCTATAGTCCTAGCTACTCAGGAGGCTGAGGTGGGAGGGTCTCTTGAGCCCAGGAGTTTGAGGCTGAAGTATGCTATGACTGAGCCTGTAAGTAGCCACTGCACTCCAGCCTGAGCAACAAAGCAAGATCCCCTATCTAAAAAAAGAGTGCAAGTTATTCGGAAAGACCTGAATTCAACTCACTTTTCTCAGCCTAATTCTCTTCCTAAGTAAAGTGCAGATAATCATCTGATCTCAGAGGGTTGTGGAGGATTACATGACATAATGCATGCAAAATGCTTAGCCCAGGTCTGGCACATGAGTACTGGGTGCTACAAAGGATATACAAAAGTCTGAGAGCCAACCGTACAGAATGGCAGTTTCCAAACTCAGCTAGGGCACAGGCACAGGGTGACGTGCCAAGAAGTGTGAGTGTGTGAGTGAGAGAGAATGGAGAGAGAATGTGTGTGTGTATAGGGGTATTTAGATTATGTGACATTCAGATTCCATTGAATACATTTTAAAAAATGTTTCAACTGTTTTAACATGCTGATGTTTATAATATGCTGAAAATCACATTCTTTGCATCTGTTTAATCTTATAAAAATTTTAGATACCAAATATAAAAATTTTTTGATACCATAACAATTTTAGATACCCAAAAAAAAAAAAATTAGTTACCAAAAAATGTTGAAGGGGCACAGTTTCTCAATATTATTTTAAGAGGTGTCTAGGCAAAAAGAATTTAACTGGGGATGGGGAGGACAGAAGAAACTCAAACATCCCATGCAGAGTGATGGCAAAGCATTCAGGTGGCTTCTAGGAGTGGCGACCTGCAGGGACGCAGCCGAGCATCTTCCTGAGGCCTTCCATTTGCTCCAGACCCACTGCAATTCCCTTGCTGCTTTTCTGTCTTTCCCACTCCATCAGTTCTTTGAGGGCAGACACTGTGCTTGGTCTTTCATTGTGCTTCCAGCCCTAGCACTATGCTAGTATGTGCTGAATGCAAAAAGGAATTGAAAAATAGAAAATGTCTGATTACAGTCTCAGCTTCTTCAGGACCATTTCTCAAATAATTAGTTTGGTCACTTTGCTGAACAAGGAGTTACTCACTGACCCAGTAAAAAGGGGAAGGGTGGATCAGCAAGGCAAAATAACGGCTTCCATTTGGGATCCAGAGCATTTTGTATGATTCTGGGACCCTCAAGTGAAAAGTAGTTAGGGGATAAGAACAGGAAACCTGTAAAAAAAAAAAAAAAAAAAAAAAAAAAAAAAAAAAAAAAAAAAACCCAGCCAGTTATGCAATTTATAGAGTGTGTCTTCAGTGTTTCAAATCTCATTTGTAACATAAACATTGGTTTTTATTTACACCAATACATAGATTTTTGAAGTAGGCTAGAAACAAGATTAAGATGCCCAAAAGTGAGGCTGGCTGGTTTCTCTGGCATGCTGGGTGCAAAAGCCTAACAAAATGCTGGGTAAGAAATCATTCTAAGACCTAGCTCTTTCTTGGCTCCTTAGAGAGCCACAAAATCAGAGTGAGGCTGGATGTGGTGGCTCTTGCCTGTAATCCCAATAATTTAGGAGGCTGAAGTGAGAGGATCAGTTGAGCCCAGGAGTTTGAGGCTGCAGTGAGCTATGATCATGCCACTGTACTCCAGCCTGGGTGACAGAGTGAGATCCTGTCTCTAAAGAAAACAAAACCCTAAATAGAGACATTAACTTTTAGCCAGACATGGTAACATGTGCCTGTGGTCCCAGCTATTTGGGAGGCTGAGGTGGGAGGATCTCTTGAGCCCAGGAGTTTGAGGCTGCAGTGAGCCATGACTGCACCACTGCACTCCATCCTATGTGGCAGAGTGAGATCCTGACTCAAAACAAACAAACAAACAAACAACAAAAAAATCAGAGTGAACTAGTTTTGCACATTAGCTCTTGTTTCTCGGTGCCTCATGGATAAGCTTAATTTCTCCTTGTTGACAAGGTACCAAGTATTCTGATTCACTCAACTGACTCTTCTATTTCATTTAACTTCACATGAAACTTACTAGAAATTATCTTCTAATTCTGCAGAAATAAGTTGTCTCAGAGTAGACCAAAGTGAGGCAAATTCTGTTTTCAAAAGGAGCAGACAAGAGTGTCATTTCCATAATGATCTGTGGCAACCCCAATCTGTGGTGCTTTTATCCATCTTTATTAGCAATTACAGGTGAAAACAGAGGCTGCTTATGAATAAAGTGTAAATGTCAGGGGAATGAATAGCTAATAGAATTGTAAATATTTACAAGGCAGAGTGATGATTCAAGCTCACAAGATTAATTGATGTTAATCTCTATCAAGCACTAATTTGTTTCCTGAGTTCTAAAACCTTCCACTGAAAGGGAGAGTATGTGAGGCCATACTCACATACAGCCCACCTGGAAGAGTTGTTTTCCAGGTGGGCTGCATAACCTTCCTCACCCCTTGTCAAGTCTTCCACTGGATCGGGCCTCTTTGTTCTTCATGCAGTGTCAACCTCAGTCATTCCTGGGTGCTGGAATCATTACTATCAGTAACTTTTTCGCTCACTCAGTCACTCCATATCTATTTAGTGTTCGATAATTATTTATATTATACTATGAGAGATGAATATACATATATATTCATTTTATTCATTAATATGAACACTGTGCCCAAGTTAATTGGTCCCACTCACTATACTCTCCCTTGTTTTGCTTGTCTTTGAGACATATCTTTTCAACCTTATTAAATTTTACTCTATGTAGTAAGCTCTTTAAATGGTAGAAACTATATTTATGTATGTACTAAAAGGCAAGCAAAACAAGGGAGGCTGTGGTGGGAAAAATAGATTAACCTGGACATAGCCTTCATATCAATTATTTAAATGAAAGTGAATGTTTGTTACATCATTCATTCTTGCCCCAGGCACTATGCTGGGTGCTGAGAATACAGTGATTAGCAAGGAATGATCACTGGGCCCAACAGCTTGAGGTCTGGCAGAGGAGACAAATCAATCAAATGATCACAAATGAGTATGTAATTGCCGATAAGTTAAGTGCTCTGGAGGAAAAATCATGGTTCCATGAGTATAAAACAAAGATAGCACTTTGGGAGGCTGCAGTGGGCAGATTGCCTGGGCCCAGGAATTCAAGAGCAGCCTGAGCAACATGGCAAAATGGTGTCTCTACAAAAACACACGAAAAATTAGGCGTGGTGGCACAGGCCTGTAGTCCCAGCTACCCAGGAGGTTGACTCAGGAGGATCACCTGAGCCCGGGAGACTGAGGCTGCAGTAAACCATAATTGTGCCACAGCACTCCAGGCTGGGTGACAGACCCTGTCTCGGAAAACAAAGCAAAAAAACAAAAGATAGCTGATCTGGACTAGGGGTTAGAGAAGACTTCCCCAAGAAAGTGAATGTAGTCTTAATTTTAGCACAACTAATGTCAATTTATATTAAGGGTAACCCCCCAAAAAGCCAGAAGGACAATCTCAAGAGCCATAATCAGTCATTAACAGCAAAAATGGTAAAAAATAACCAACATTTATGGAATGCTTACTTGGTGCCAGGCACTGTGCATAGCAATTTGTATTCACTATTCTGTTTTGTTCTCACATCTCTGTATTGTAGGTACTACAATTGTCTCCATTTTACATTTGAAGAAACTGAAACTTAGAATGGGAGGTTAAGCAGCTGTTCAAGGTCACACAGCAGTAAGCAGTGGAGCTGAGATGACACTTGGGTTGTCTTACTCCAGAACCTACGACTCTTAACTACCATATTCTCTGAGTTTAGAACAGCTACCGTGATTTCAAAGGATGTAAAGGCCAGAATCTGAGTGATGAGCCATACCAGAGCCTAGAGCAATGTCCATGCCTTAGAAGGAAGACTGGGAATGAAATTCAGGGTTCTTGGGCCCAGACTGGGATTTTAAGACAGAGGAAGGAGGAGGGATCCAGAGTGGGCACAGAGCCTCAAGTTCAGGGCAGTTGGGGAGAATGGATTCACTCTCATCAAACCCCGGGGATGACTACTCATCTCGTGAATGAGATGAGTAGTCTCATTCTTTGTAGTAGTCTCATTTTTAGTCTTGTCTTTGCACTAGGGATAGACGTAGTTTTTGCTATTCACTGGCGAGGTTTTATACATCTGATGGTTATAAGACTAAGATTTGAAAAAGGGAGTCCTCATACGTTCTAAGGTAATGCAATGCACCTCTTTCTGGCAATACAAACTGGTAAATCCAACTGCTTCGTAAATAATCTGCTGATAAAATCATGTCATTATTTAGTGTCTGTTACCTGCCATATACTCAGCACCCTAGGCAATTGATAAATAACTGGTGAATAAATGCATGTATAATAGCATAAATGAATAAATCCGTGAGAAAAAAGTGATGCATGTCTTCCCGAGTGCTTTAGGAATGGGCATCCAGTCAAATAATCGAATGTGGTAATTGAAAGAAATTATGTGAACATAAATTTACAAGCAAAATCATGAAGATGTAACACTGTCAGACCCCATTGAAAATTGTGATACATCTAAGTGATGTCAAAATGTTCCTTAAGTTTACTTTATGTCTGTCAGTTTTCTTGAAACATAAAGGCAAATAATAAAAGCATACTTTCAAAGATATATATTTTATAAGATTTGATATATTTTATTGAAATTAGTATAGATATTAAAGCTATCAATAGGTAGCTTTAATCAATAGGTAGCTATCAATAGATAATTATATCAGTGAAAATGGTGGAATAAAAACTCCAAAATGCCACACCTCAATGAAATCAATGACTATCTGACAAAAACTGTCAGGATCAATTTTTTGGAATCTGGAAACTGACCAAAAGCTTTAAGCAACCAGGGTGCACTTATTTTTTAAAAAGTTAAATATCAGTAACGATAGCAAGCTTTGCAGCATTTTAACTTACCCTAGTCCCATACCTGCTCCCCAGTAGCCTTGATAATAACCCCACGTTACCAGTACAAATACTAGTACTCATACCAGAAAAGTCTTCATTTACAAAGAATTGTCACTGGTTGATCTGGCTGGTGGCTCCCTGGAAAACCTGCTCCAAAGGCTTATCTTATCTCATGTGAATCAGAACTTATCCAATACTAAAGCTGCTATCTGGAGTCAGGAGAGTAGTTGGTGAAACATTTATAGACAAATGTTTTGGTCACTGCTATGACTGAATAGACAGTCACTGGCCAGCCTAATCCTAAAGAGGATTAATTCTTCTTGCCTCCAAAAGAAGAGGTAAGAAAGATTGATGCAATTATGCAGGAGTGTAGAGATAGAAGGCTGTGGAGGACTTTCCGTCCAACAACTTTTTTATTCTTTTGAAGTAATAAGTGAGGTTCACTGTTGAGAGAAGGCAAGAGCATAAGGAAGGATCAAGGATAAGTGTGAGATGTTTGAACACCTGCCTTAGGAAACAAGAACAGAAACATACTGAGATCAAGCGAAAGGATTGGCAAGCAACATGGAAGACCAGTTCAGGTGAGAAAGTGTGTGCCTTTATTGGCTCCAGTTTGCATGGTTGTGCAATCTTCTCAACAATACTGGTCAGCCCAGAAACAGGAGTGGAATTAGTGGGTGGCTAGTGTTGTCTTCTTGGGGATGAAACAGGAAATCAGAATGAATAAGGAATTGAGTAAGATGGTTTGAGTAGCATTCAAGTGCATGAACACCAGATTCAGCCTGTATAGTTATGGAAATTGTCAGTGAGACTGCCAGTCTAGAAAAATAGGCCCTATTAAGTTTTAAAAGCAAGTTTGGAGAAAACTGGGTTAAGGAAGAATAAGAAAGTGAGAGCTTGACATAAAGATCAGAGGATAATGCTATTCGTTTTTGCACTGAGATAACTAAAAGACTAGAGACACTGGGAACCTAACAAGAGCTATTGGCAGGGACTGCCTCTGAAAACTACCAAGACCTGCTTGGAGCTTTGTCACTGGAGCTTAAGCCAGGAGCTGGCAGGAGGAAGGCCTACAGAGAGCAAGTGCTTGCTGAGAGCTTTGACTAGCACCAGTGGTGTGAGCTGCTTTGAAAGTAGAAGACAAGATATCAGGCTGAGGAAGTCTATATAGCCATTTATCCAACACCCCAATCTTATTCTCCCTTGACCTTCTAGTTCAGCTGAGATTCCTGGCCTGAAGAAAAACAATGAATGTAAATTTTCCCCCAGGAAACATAGTAAAGTTAGATGCCCAGAAAGTTTTATTGGAAGCATGAGCCAGGTACAGAGAATCTTGAGCTGTCTGCAGCCTACAGATTCTGTGGTTTGGTAGGTTGTGGGAGAATTATGTTATACAGTACACAGAAATTTTAGTGGCCTGCTAAAAGCTGCCAGTGACCCACTGGTGTCAGAACTTCAGGTCATTATCCCCTAAAGTAGTGCTTTATGATTGGTGTTGGATGTATATTTCATCCACTGTGTTTGCGCAAATATCCCGGTTCATTCTACCTTATTAGGGAGGGTAATGAACTGTCTCTTAACCAGCCATAGGAACAAATTGTAGTAACCAGAAGGCTACCTGAAACAAAGATTAAGTATTGTTGTGTGTTTAATCCTTACATTAAAAAAATCAAGTATAATGCCTTATCAAGTCAAGTTAATGCATATTCTAGTAAAAATTTGGGAAAATACTTGTCAAGCAATCATTGAGATGCAGTGGTTTCACCATCTCCACTACCACTAGAGGTCAGCACTTGACTCTCCATATGGTTCTGTATGAGGTTAAAAGACCAATTCTCTGAAACGATTATCATCTATGGTTCCTATTGTTATCTCATGCCATCTGTCTTGAATCACAAAGGTGACTGCATCCCAGAAAACAATAGAACACTCAAACAATGGCTGGGGTGAGTGGCTCAGATATTCCATCTGCAAATGTGAGAAAAATCATAGGATTGTGTAATGTGGCTTTCAGTGTGTCCTCAGTGGGGCCTGGCTGGTCAAAGTACTTGAATCATGTACTATGGTAGCAGGTGTTTCCGAAATAATTACACAGCAGGGGTAGCACTGGCATCATAATCTGCAATTTAAAACCAAATGGTGCCCTGAGCTTTCTCTTCTGTCCCTTATCAAGGACAGAGACTAATCCTGGCCCAGTGGCTCTTGAGTCCCTGAGCCCCACTAGCAATCTCAGCCACATACTGTACTCAAGCTTCTTGTGGGAGGGCAGTTGTACTGGGTGCCAAGTGCATGAAATGGTTGTAGGGGGTTTGAAGGATTGGGGGGGCTGATCAAGGGAAAAGATATGACCACAAGAGGCATTAACACATAATAAGCTTTGTTGGGTGTTGCTTGGGTACACAGACAGGGCTGTGTGAGAGGGGCCCTCACAGCATAAGACTGTCCAAGGGCTTTCAGTGAAGGGCCACCAGCCAGGAGAGGAGGGTGAGGGAACTTCTAAGGAAGAGGGAGTCAAAACGGGGGCTTATGGGTCTAGTTATGTCATGCGGCAGCATGGTAGGTCTCAGAGTCAGAGCGCTCCAAAGAACAATAAAAGTTTGAGGTCTTACAACCACAAAGCTCTACCTTATCAAGGGCCAGCAGAAGTAGAGTGAGGTTTTGCAAGGTAGGTAAAGCTGACTGACTCTACAAGGCTAGAAATCTGATGGTTGGGCTATTTTTTAGATAATTGAATGTGTTAAATAGACATTTCTCAAAAAAAGATATACAAATGGCCAACAAACATATTTTAAAATGCTCAACATCACTAATAATCAGGGAAATGCAAACTAAAACCACAATGAGGAATAGAAAACAAAACACTGTATGCTCTCACTTATAAGCTAAGCTATGAGTACACAAAGGCATACAGGGTAATATAAGGGACTTTGGAGACTCAGAAGGGGGAGAAGGATAAAAAACTGCAATGTGTGCTACTCAGGTGTCGGATGCACTAAAATCTCCACTATACAATTCACCCATGTAACCAAAAACCATTTGAACTCCAAAAGCTATTGAATCTGAAAATTCAATTTTTTAAATATTTTAAAATATTTAAGCATAAATAATTGGATGTATGAAAACATGACTTTGATGCTGGCAGGCTTCTGAGTTACTGGGTTTCAGCCTGTAGTGAAGAAATAAAAAAAAAAAAAGCCAGGGGCCAATACATAGAAGCTGTCTTTGGCTCATTTTTGTAACAGCATGTAAGGCCTTTGGTGGGATTAACATATAGTTGAAAGAAGACACTAAAGACACAAGTGATCATTAGGAGTTTCCTGGTTCTCACTGACTAGGTAATTTGTACCAGTTGTTCCTCCTGCTAAGAGCAACAAGAAAAACTGAAGGAACACACATGTGTGCACACACACACACACACACACACACACCCCTTAAAAGCGTTTGAGAGTAAAGAATTACTGCTAACTGGGCCCTGATCCTGGAGAACAGAAGCTGAAAGGCTAAGCAGGACTTTAAAAACAACCCAATAGAGAAGAAAGGAGAAAACTTGGACACTGGCCCAACAAGGATGAAGATCCTGCAATTTTATTGATATTCTGAAGTGCTGTCGTCCAGGAGAAAGAATAAACTAGAAGGAAATAATCCGTGGTTGACAATTACTTTGGTGGTTGTCAACAACGATGCCCCCTGGTTTTCATGTCCTTTGTTGTAAGTCATGAATCTGGGATGGCTCTCTGACCCAATTTAACTAATAGAATACCGCAGAACTGAGGCTGTGCCTAAATCTTAAAAAGGTCTAACAGTTTCTGCTTTTGTTTTAAGCTAGCCACCATTCAAGAAATTTAACAACCCCAAGAACATCTTGTTGTGAGAAGGCTCACCTAACCATGGGAAAAAGCCATGTGGAGGAGACCAGATTTCCCCAGACAGCAGCCCTAGCTAAGCTCCCCAACAACAGCCAGCACCGACTTACCAGCACATATATGAAGCCATCTTGGGGCAGATCCACCAGCTCCAATGACATTTCCTACAGCTGAAAATTGTCCCCACGAAGTTCTGCTCAATGACAACACTGGAGTAATTAAATAAAATTCTTGTTGCTTTAAGTACTAAACTTTAAAGTTTATTGCAGCTTGTTACAGAGAAATAAATAATAGGAACACCAGTCTTGTATGGACTGCAACTGAACTTTGAGTCAACTGGGTAGCCAAAAAAAGTCTTGATTTTTAGTTTAAAAAAAAAACTAAAAGATGATTTTAGTTTTGCAAAGACTCCAGGCATCTGAAAATAGGAAATAAAAATGCTTTCTGGTTTAAGATAAAATCTTCTTAGTCCTCAAATTCTTTCTTAAGTATGTTTTAATGCAATGTTAATGTTGGTCACAGGAATAAGCATACAAATCAAGACAATATGAACAAGATTTAGCAGAAATGAGATAACAGAAACAGAACCATGAGAATTTTAGCCATTTGAATGATCAGATACAGATGTTAAAATAACTATTTACAACCAAGAAGATAAAATATGAGATTGAGAATTTTTTTTTAATCCTGAAAATTATGGAAAGGGATATTTCAGATTCAGAAAAGAAATAGAAACTCTGCAACAGAAAATACAACCACCAAAGTAAAAAACCCAAAGGTAAGGATTACCAGGTTCAAGAGTTGACTGGAAGCTAAGTCGGAAGAAAATAGCAAGAAAGAATTACAAAGGATGGAAAATGAAATAAGATTTTAAAAATAGAATATTTATTAAGATAAAAGTAAAGAAGTTTCATTAACAAGAAAGAATTATAAAAAAATGGAAAAAGATTAAAAAATAGAAAATTCATTAACTTAGATATAAGCAAGTGGAGTCTAAAAAGGAGAGTAGAAAAATAATGGGGAAAAGCCATTTGAAAAAACAACATGTCGATTTTCCAGGTTCATGAAAGATATTAAACCACATATACTCAATAAAAGCAAGCAAAATAAATACAAAGAACTCTATACCCAGGAACATCACAGAAAAACTTCTAAAATCTAAAGCTGTAAAGCCTTTATAGCAACCATAGGAGAAAAATACAGATTGCTTTTAAAGCCCAACAATTAGACTTAACAACTGATTTTTCAACCAAGATAGAATAAGCCAGAAGACAGTAGACCAAAATCTTCAAAATGATGAAAGAAGATAACTGATAACCTAAAATTCTACATCCAGGAAGTTTTTCAAAATTGAGGTGACATAAAGTCATATTAAATTTTTTTAAAGAAAACTGTGAATTAATCCCCAGTGGATTTTTCACTTAAAGGAGGTACTAAGAATGTTTATAGACAGAAGGAAAATAATCTCAGATGGATGGTCAGAGATGTAGGAAAGAACTAATAGTAATAAAAATGGTAAATATGTGCATACATACATACAAATATTAATTGTATAAAATATCCTTAAATGCTAATTTCATGAAAGAATAATTACTCAAAGCTTAAACGACTCAGAGAATTAAAGTATATGCTACCAACAACACATAAGTTGAGAAGGGAGTAACAGTGTCCTTGCCCCAAGATTTTTGTGTTATTTTGGAGGAAAACAAAAGTACATTAACATTAGTCAAGGATTTTGAAATCTCCAAAGGACCCTGAAAACAATGATAAAAGAATATATATTTTTCAAACCAACAGGGGAAAAAAGTAGAGTAATGAGAAATTAAACCAACAAGAAGGCAGGAAAAGAAAGGGAAAAGAAATATGAGTATATTTTAGAAGGGACAAATAGAATATGATGACGAAACCTGAAAAATATCAGTAATTCCATTAAAAATAAATATAGACAAAATGCTTCAATTAAAAGAAAAAAGTCATTCTGAATAAGAAACTGACACCATATGGTTTTTACAAAAGACACATCTACTATTTAAGAATACAGAAAATTTGAAAATAAAAGGAGGGACAAAGATGCTATGCAGATGCTTATCAAAAGAAAGCTGTATAGCTTGATTAAAATTAAAGTGAAGACAGAAAGCATTACTACAGATAAAGAGGGATACTTCGTAATGATAAAAATTTGATCCACCAAGAATATATAACAGTTATAAGTTTATAGGCTCCTAAAACACATGGCCTAAAATATACAAAGCAAAGAGTTGACAGAACTTTAAGGAGAATTCTGCAAACCTACAGTCATAGTGGAAAGTTTTAACACACCTGGCTTGACAGATCAATAAAATGGATATCTTCTATATCCATTTTATAGAAGGATATAGAATATTTGAACAAAACAATTAACAAAATCAAAAACTATAAAAACAAAGTACCCAATAGGAACATTTATTAAACACACATGGAACATTTATTAAAATAATAAGACATAAGGCAAGACTCAAATTTTAAAGGATTTCAGTCATACCAAATATGTTCTCTAACAGCAATGCAATTACGTTACAGAGCAAAAATTTTTAAATAGCTGGATATTTTCCATATGTTTGAAAATTAGGAGGTATAATTTAAAATAACTCATGGCTAAAAATAACAAACCATAATTAAAATTATAAAAGATCTAGAATTCAATGCTACATATTAAGATGTGAAATGCAGTCAAAATATTACTCAGAGAAAAATTTATAGAGTTTAATTCATGTATTAGAAAACCAAATCCAGCAATAAATTTTGAGTTTATCCCAGAAACATAAGCTTCATCTAACATTTAAAAACTCAGTCAATTGCATTAACAGACCAAAAGAGAAACAACATATCTTCTCTATAGGTGCAGAAATAACATTTGATAAAATTCAACATTCATTCACTCTTAGTTAATTCAGAAGAAGGATGCCTATTACAGCCACTTTTGACATCATACTGGGAGTCTTAGCCAGGGCAGTGTGATAAGGAAAAAATGTAAATAATATAAGGATTTGAAAGAAAATAAATCCAATTATCACTTGAGATTATATAATTGTGTATGTAGAAAATCCAAAAGAATTTATAATTCAATAAAATTCTCACATGAGCTTGGGAAATTAGAAGGATGAAAAAAAATCAACATACAACAGTTATTTCAAACCTAAGTATAAAAATAGAAAAATTCTTTTTATCTGCAATGAATAGTTAGGAAAATTTTTATATGTCAAAATCTCAAAAAAATTAAGTTCCCAGGACTAAATCCAAGAAAATAGACATAGGACATAGAGGTAAAAATGATAAAACTTTAAAATTCTTTAAAAAGATCTAAATAGGTGGACATATTATACACGTCAATCTCTAAATCTGTAGAGTTAATGCAATCGCAATAAAAATCACAATAGGTTGCGTGAATGTGTGTGTGTGTGTGTGTGTGTGTGTGTAAATTAAGAAACTAATTTTATAATTCATGTGGACATGCACAGGACCCATAATAACCACAGAACTCTTGAAGAACAACAATATGGAAGAATTTGCTCTTTAAGATATGAAGACATATTTTAAGCCATCATGTGTAAGAGTGTTATTGGTCCAGAAATAACCAAATTGACCAATGGAGCAAAATACAGATCCCAGAAATCCAAGGAAAGGATTTTCTTTTCCTAATAAATGGTGCTACAAAAGTGGAATATCTATATAAAATAAGTGAGATTGGACACCTGCCCTCCACCACATTACAATGTCAGGGTATAAATGGGCCATAGATTTCCATATAAAGGGAAAAACTAAAAAGATTTTAGAGTTATAGAGAGTTTATAGAAAAATATCTTCCTGAATTGAGGAACAGATTGGTTAATTCAGGTAAATTAAAATAAGGAATTTCTGTTCACCAAGAAATATCATAAAGTAATACAACAAGAAAGCTCCAGAATGGGAGAAGATATATGTGATACATATAACTGACAGATAATTCATGTCAAGAATATGCATTTTAAAAATACCACTAATTAACTTTAAAAACCAAACTAAAAACTTGTAAAAGACTAAAATTCATTTAGAGAATATCCAAACGGTATACATGACAGCCTCATACAAACCACGAGATTGATAAACATGAAAATATTTTAAGAGCTGGGACATCATGGTCAGAATCGGACCTCAGGTGATTCAGAGACTGGTAGAGAATGGTAGGTAGCAGTAGTAGTTTGATAGCATCTTAAAGTGTTAGATAGGGCAAGGAAGAGAATGGAGCAAAACATTGCAACTCTTAGAATTATGCCACTGCCTCCAAATAGGAAGATCTTGAGGGCTTTAGATAATTACAGCTATAAACCACACGTTTATCTTATCTGCCACTAATTAAATTCACTATGCATTTTAGTTGAAAGCTGTCATTAGATTTTGAAGAGAAAATTAGAGGCATTGAATGCTATTTCTAATATTAGCTACAGCCATACCACATTGACAGGTGACCAAGAGTGTAGGGACATTTAGAGTTAAAGACTCACATTCTGGTTGAATATTATGTCACTTTAAGTATCAAAGTAGAAATGACAACAGATACTTTAACAACGCATAGGTGCCTACTCTATTTAAACATACTCCAAACACTTCCTTTAAACATACTCCAGACACACCCTACATTCCATAGTTGTTTAAATAGAATAGGCGCCTATGGACAACACGCAAGAGGGTGAGACATTGCACGACCACCTCCTCAACAGTTGTGGAATGTTGGCAGCTGTCTCTGCTCACCATGTTTCCCGAGGATTCCTTGGAGCCAAGAGTATCTGCCAAGAGGAATCAAAATGTTGCTGATGACCAGGAATTGGATGTGTTACAAGTGGAGGTGTTCCAGCTCTCCAAATTGGCCAACTCCATTGTTAGCAGTGTGATAAATGGATTGAGTGCATCTGCCCTTGTGAGTTGACAAAGATCCAAGCTGCTTAAAAAAATGACAGGAAGCCACACTAGAAACAAGAAAATGTGTGTATTTGCCAGAGATCTCTTACTTCCTTTTTTTTTTTTTTTTTTTTTTTTTTTCGCCAAGACTGTGTCACTCCAGCCTGGGCAACAGCTTTTAAAAATTTTGGTGATTTAAAGCATCCTGATGCTGAGCTCCTTAAATTTTCATCTACTTCCTAATCATTAATACTTTAGTTCCTAAAATAGATGTGATTTGTTCCATTTATCATGTAGATTGATTTATAAGGTATACTTACTCTTCTGCTTTACTTCTGGACTTACATTACTGTTTTAAAATGAAACAATTTGATTTAAACTGATACAATAAACAAAAGCTTAAGGTGTGTTCCTACATAGACCTATGAGGGAGATGAGCCAGGTGGAATTTCTAGCAAAGTCCCTCAGGAACTGATTTCTGATCCACAGAGGAGAAGGCCTTATGCCCACAGGTAAATTTCTGTAGATTAGTAAGCGGAAAGGTCTATTTGGAAAGAGACCAAATATATATTTGAATACAAAGGAAGTCACAGTATTTGCTCAGAAAAACCAAGAGAGAGTTAGGATTTGTGGAAGATTAACGAAGGGTTAACAAAATATAATTTTGTTCAAGAGAGACTTTTTTGATAGCTGAGTTGAACTTTTAGAATATATGTTGTGACGTTCTGTTAATTCTGGAAAGTTCTTCTGGTACTAAAAGAAAGTATGATGTAAACTGGTCCTGTTGCTCTTAAAGGTCTGTAGGGGTGGGCTACTGATAGCTTCTCGGTAAAAAGAAACTTTGCATATTTGCCAGCGACAAATATTTCTCAGACTCAACAATCATGCAGATACTGAAAATTCTTCCGGAAATGTGAGAGGAGAAATAGTACTATTGTGCCTGTGCATTCGAAACAAGAGACACCGTTTAGTGAAAATGTACTTATTAGTTTATCACTAGTCTGAAACTTACCATTTCACAGTATTTGCATGAATAATGTACAAATGAACAGTGCTTTTCTAAAAGGACATCGTTCATTCTTGTCAAATAACACAGTTTCCTTGTTTTCCCTTTATTTTAAAGAAAACTGGCCCTGAAACACCATCCAGACAAGAATCCAGATGATCCAGCTGCTACTGAGAAGTTTAAAGAAATCAACAATGCCCACGCAATACTTACCGATGCCTCAAAGAGAAGCATATACGACAAGTACGGATCGCTGGGACTCTACGTGGCTGAGCAGTTTGGAGACGAAAATGTTAACACCTATTTCACGCTGTCGAGCTGGTGGGCAAAGGTGAATCTGAATTTCCTTTCTTCACAAACAATCTCTTGTAAGACCATGATATTAATCACTCTTTTAGATTCCATTTCAAAGGAAGTATAACCTTCCTGTTATTAAACTCTGGTAAGCAAGAGGAGATAGTGCTTCCACTGAAAGCTATTATTTAGGATCATTTCTGGTTTAGCTCATCAAATAATTGTAAGATACAACATGATTTAAAATACTTCTATACATTAATTATATTTGAATTTGGAGCTTCAGATTAATTCTTTATAATGACTAATTAAGGACTGAGTCATTGCTCAAAACCAAAAATAATTTATTAGTGTGACAACTGCTTAATAAATTATTATGGGGCAAATTTAGCCATGTCCTTTGCTATCTATAGCATAGGCTACATCAGCAAACACAATACTGGGGAGAATGAGTGGTAATTATGTCAGAGACTCACATGGAGCCTGCTGTGAGGTAGAGGGGAAGGAAATGAGGGGGAAAAGGTAAGAATTTACTATTGGAGGACAGGGAACTGGAGAAGCAGAGATGGGGACAGAGAGCAAAATGGATATCTAGTCAAGCAAAAGGTGACATTTTTAAGAACTTAGTGCAATCAGAATTGACTTTTGTGTGGTAAATTTTGTTTGGTTTCCCAGGGATCTCTAGAACATATAAGTTTGATGATAGTTTTTGTTTGTGAATATTAATGTCCTTGTCTTCTGATAAAAGTATATTTACACACGGGTCATGCGTGTAGTCCATCAACATATTTTGTGGACAGTTCACATTCATGTAAGTTTCAATACACAATAATGATTATTAAATATCTAAAAAGGCAGGTTTCATGCTCATAGTATCTGATTGCTATTTTCTTCCACTAAATCTGGCTAAATTGAGTTTTACTTATGCAGGAAGAGAGAGAATATGTTTTTGTACATCAGCCTGCAAAAGGAGTCTTGCAACCTAGCCTCATTTGCTTGCTATAATCCTCAGAGTTCCTTTTCTCAGGGATGCCTGGAATTCCCATTTGAAACCCCTTTCTCTATTGCTAAAGACTGGGGGAGACAGAAGTTCCTGTCAAGCAGATCTGGAACTTGGAATGCGAGTGTACACACTGGCAATGTTATTTATGTCAATAGATTGAACGTTCATAGGACAGTGAACAGTACAAGCTTCTGTGAGTTTGCGTGGGAACCCAACCTCCAGGCATGACACTATTTCCATGGGAAGATACTGCAGAGGCAAGTCCAGATAATTACACACAACCACCTGATTGCACATCAGGGCCTGCCTGCATAAACATGATAATAAATTTCCTTGCCCAGGAAGGGGACAAAATTGATCAAAATTCATATGGACAAGCACAATCTGCCCAGTAGTGTGAGATATAAACAAAATAATTTCTGGTGTGGTTCTTTAAACATAAGGCCACACAAAAAAATATCTTTTCCTTCTCCTTGTGCCAAAGCCCAGTTTCATGGCATCCATCAGAGTGGCCCTGCATGTAGCAATCATGTGTTAAATACACACTACATGAATGAATCCATGTACCTAAAAGATACGTATTTATGAAAATATTAGACAACTACTTGTGCCTAGTACTGTGCTAAGTGCTGTAAGAGATAAAGCAAGGTTTTCTTTCTTTCTTTCTTTCTTTTTTTTTTGAGATGGAGTTTCACTTTTGTTGCCCAAGCTGGAGTGCAATGGCACAATCTCGGCTCACCACAATCTCTACCTCCCGGGTTCAAGCGATTCTCCTGCCTCAGCCTCCCGAGTAGCTGGGATTACAGGCATGTACCACCATAACCGGCTAATTTTGTATTTTTACTAAAGATGGAGTTTCTCCATGTTGGCCAGGCTGGTCTCAAACTCCTGACCTCAGGTGATCCACCCACTTCAGTCTCCCAAAGTGTTGGGATTATAGGAATGAGCCTCTGCACCAGCCAAAGCAAGGTTATTTTCACAGAAGGCAAACAATCAGGTTAGAATAATTAAAGAACAAAACAGTATATGAATGAAAAGAAAAAGTTCAGAGAAGGAAACAATATGGGAATTGCAAAGTAAAAAACAAAAAGGACAAAAATAGCTAAAGAAGGGAGGAGTTTGGGGCAATGGCTCAAGAACACCGCGTGGGAGGGCATGGAGACAGTGAGACAGAGGGTGTTGCAGTTGTTTTCAGAGCAATTTACCTAAGACTATGAAAATGTAAATTTTCCATAGAGAAGAGATTATATGTTTGAGTATGTGACTGAAACTCCCCTACTCCGAGCCATCAGAGGCTCCACCCCACACATGGAGCGAGGGTCAGAGACGAAGTCCAGGGCTAGGAAGCAGGAGTGGGGCAGATGAGGGTCGTCAGCATCAAAGATTTCTACCTTAAGTTATTGAAGAAGTACACAGGCACACAGGTCCTCTTTATCCCTCTGGCTCCCTTAATTAGATAAAAATCTGTGTTTCAATTAAAGATGTATAAACCCTTTTTTCTATTTCAATTTACATATTTTTGATAAAATTATAAATTGATTTTTCTCAATTCACAAAAAATGGACTTTTTATAACCAGATTGGGAGAATCAAGAGTTCTTTTAATCTTTAGCTATAAGAAACTTAGCGAGCAAACCTTTTATGTTTTTGGGGAAATCCTGCTGCTGTTCACCAGGTAGAGCAAATCATTTGTTTATTTATTACTTCATACAATCATTAATTCAGCTGGTATTTTATAAGCATCTACCACATACCAGGTACTAAATCCTTAAGTAGGAGGAACTGAAAGATGACTAGCTATCTAGCTGACAGTGCCAGCTTGCAGGAAGCTCAGAGTCTAATACAATGAAACAGACCTACAAACTGATGATTGTTCTAAAAATATCACTTAAAGAAAGCAGCAAAGTAGAAGTCTGCATGAAATGCAACTGAGCACAAAGGAGGGAGTCATTGTTTTGGGCAGGATAAGGAAAGATGTCATAGAAGGGATCTTTAAGATGAGTCTTACCCACCAGGTGGGTGTTTTGTTATGTGACTGGGGAATTGGGAGTTGGACGTCCCGGCAGATGAATGCCTGTATTGGATAGGGAGAGCAGAGCTATAAGGGAAGGAAAGGCAAGAACAGGGCTGTGCTGGTGGTGCAGGGAAGCATTGGCAGAGCCGGATCCCCATCATAAGGAACTTGGCTATATCTGAGAGGCAGGAAAGCCATAGCATGGGTTCAAGAGAACGTGTATTTCAGAAAGTTCACTCCATCAGCAATGTGCGGCATGGATTTAAGGGAGGCAAGAGGCGAGGCAGGGAGGCCAATTGGGAGGCTGCTGGAGTATCCAGACAAGACATAGTAAAGGTCAATTCTGAAGCCTGGCTGGCCAGGATAGAGGCATGAAGGAGGATACAAGATGCCTGAGGAGAGACCTCTCCAGGATTTGGTGACCAGCAGGAATGTGAGTGTAGGAGGCGGAGGTATCAGACAACTCATTCTTTACCATTCTGGTGAGAATGATTCAGCGCCCCTTGCTAGCTCTAGAGGTTTTGTTGGTTGGTTTTTTGGTTTTTGTCCTTCCTTGCTCTGCTCTTAATAAAGATCACTATATAGCTTAAGAATAAAAAAAGAAATGCCATGCTTTAATTACTTTAGCTACAAGTCATTTCTTCTGGGTCTAATTTATAGGCCAAACTTTACCAGGAAATTGGTTTCCAAGGAAATGAAATAGTTTGTATGTGGAGTAAGGATGAGGGTGAAGAAGTGGCCTGTGGGGTGAACTGTGAAGTCTTCAGGTCTCTGGGGGCACCTGGGTGCAGACTTGATTTCTGGGGTTCTCCCCCCACCCCATCACCCCTCATCCTCATTTTGTTCTGCCTCTGTTTCCCTAGACCCTGTTTGTTATCATCGGCCTCTTGACAGGCTGCTATTTTTGCTGCTGCCTGTGCTGCTGCTGCAACTGCTGCTGTGGACGTTGCCGGTCCAAGTCATCGGTGCCAGAAGAGGACTTCTTTGTGTCCCCAGAGGATCTGGAGGAGCAGATCAAGTCCGACATGGAAAAAGGTGGAGTAGGATGAAAGCAGAAGTAGTGGGTGTCCATTTACAGGCCTGAGCAAGCACCAGGTCTCATGGGGCCAGCTATCACTAAAGCAGGAGAGCTCTCACAACCAAATGGGTGGAACCTCACAGAATGCCAGCTTTGGGACAGCATCTGGGGAGAATAAAAAGACAGATACCTTTACTAGGCATAGAGAAAAGCAGGGTCTGAGGCCGTAAGAAAGAAAATCATGAAATATGCTGATGATGAAACAAAGCAAAAACAATTCAGGTCTCATTGCAAGAGAGTGAGCACTGGATTCAGGGAGGATTGGGTGAGAATGCTCAGGGCAGGAGAACCAAGGTAGAAACTTGTCACAGAAAAAGCATTTCAGCTGGTTCCTTTAGGGTCTTTGTTGATATAGAAGAAGGTGGGCATCAAAAAAAGTCACCAACTCTTGACTTTGCTTCTTTTTGATGACTTGATTATGAATTTGGGTGAACTAGGAGAGAGAAGTCCTTCTTTCCCTGAAATGTAGCTTTTTTCAGGAGTAGCCTCAAACCAGCATGAAGAATGTGACTATTTGTTTTGTTAACCCACCTCCATATGTCCTGGTGCTGAGATCTCGCAGGATTCACAGCACCAGGAATACTTTATGTCCTCTGGGAAATGCCTTTGTATAAAAAAGCTGGGGTCAAATGTGCCATTGTCCTGCTTCACCTTACAGCTATGATCCTCTTGTCATTCTCTCCTGTTATTCTGTCTCATAGTTATCCTGTATTACAGACTTTATCACTGAATCCCCAAAAAATCTACTCAGTCAAATAAAAAAATTACTTGATAATTTAGACAGTGGTCCATTTTTGTCAGAACTGCTAAAATTAGGAACAGTGTAGTTTTCTGGACTGTAGTTTTCTGATTCTTTTGATCACACTGAAACAGAAATTC
The DNA here is from genome assembly GCF_048565385.1 of Saimiri boliviensis. Classification (NCBI taxonomy): domain Eukaryota; kingdom Metazoa; phylum Chordata; class Mammalia; order Primates; family Cebidae; genus Saimiri; species Saimiri boliviensis. Next base: position 18,512,384 of record NC_133463.1, read on the forward strand.
CAGGTCATCAAGCATCAGAGACTAGTTGAAGGCGTCCACACACCATTTATTCCCTGTGAAATGCAATGCTATGTAATATCCAGGTATTATCCACCCTGACTCCAGCTCAAAGGAAGGGGTCTTCAATCATGTGAATTTTACAGATTCCCAGAGAAGACAGAAGGGGTTTTCTTGAAACCTGGGACCCCTTGCTGTGGGGACCTGTAGGTAGCCAGTCCAGCAAACAGAGTGGGTGTTTTGACCATTTTTTAATTACTGTCCTTGAAGCCAAATTGTGGGCCCACAGTGAAATAGAATTATAACTTTCTTTTGCTGTATTTGAGATACAAAAGGACAAATTAATCTTTTAATGGGGGCATATATACCAAAAAGACCAAGCAAGCAGGATTACAAATAAATGGGTTAAGGAGTAATATATGCATGGAAACTTCTTCTCTTCAGGAAAAGGTCCATGACATTGACAACTTGCATCAGAATGATGAACCTAGCATCTGAATCCCATCTGCTCTTGTAAGGGAGAGAAACTGTTATAAGATCATGTCAGGGGTTGCTGGCCCCATAGACCATGGGAACTCCCATAACACCCATCAACCCAGCCCAGTACTCAGTCACTGACAGAGGACCAGAAGAGACAGCAAGACAGGAGAGTATCTTCATCATCCTCCACTGGGCCTACTTATCTGAACTTTTCCTTTAGAGTGGGAAAACCAAACCTAAGTGAATTGAACCTAGATATCCCCCATCCAGTGTTTCATACTTCTCTGAACAGGCTCACAGTCTTTCCTGTTTTAAATTAGGTAAAAGCTCCACCAGGTCATTTCAATAGACCTTCTTTGTGGAAGATTTCTTTTCTGGAACAGAAATCCATAGTAGGTGCCAGATTCCACCCAGGTTTCCTCCCTGCTGGGTGATTGGTGATGAATCTACATGTCTCTCACTGTTGTCAGCTCTGACACCCCAGAGCTACCGATTTTATCACAGAGGTCAGATTCTGGACAAAGTGAACCATGATTCTGTTTGACTGTGTTATTAAGAATTCTTAATCAAAAAGAAAAGCTTTATCTTATTTTTAAATATTTAGCAGCTCCTATGCAGGGATCCAGATTTTGTGGGACTTGAAATTTACACAATTTGGGCAACCCTCTTTAAGAAAAAGGACATAAGATTAGATCAGAAAGTGAGTATTTATTTAGAATGAGAAAAAGAAATCACAAGTTGCAAGGCTTAAATACTTAACAATACCATAAGTTTCACAAAATCTAGAAAAATAGCAATTGTTTTACTAACTGCCTGGCACACCTCTGAAATATGAATCCTAGATGGGAGGTAATTAACGCTTAATGCTCCAAAATCTCCTTTGACTTTATGTCTCATATCCAGGGCATGTTGATGTAATAGGTGGGCTCCTGGAGCCTTGGGCAGCTCTGCCTCTGTGGGTCTGCAGGGTACAGTCCCTGTGGTGGCTTCTCCCAGCTGGTATTGAGTGCCTGAGGGTTTTCAAGGCTCTTGGTGCAAGCTGTTGATGGATCTACCTTTCTGGGGTCTGGAGGTTGGGGACCTTCTTCTCACAGCTCCACTAGGCAGTGCCCCAGTAGGGACTCTGTGTGGGGCCTCCAAACCCACATTTTTTTTCTGCACTGCCCTAGCAGTTTCTCCATGAAGGCTTCACCCTTGCAGCAGACTTCTGTCCAACATCCAGGCATTTCCATACATCCTCTGAAATCTAGAGGGAAGATCCCAAAGTTCAACTCTAGTTTTCTGAATGCCTGCAGGCTCAATACCACTTGGAAGCCACCAAAGGTTTGAGGCACCATCTGAAGCAATAGCCTCAGCTGTACCTTGCCCCTTTAGGCCTCATCTGGAGCTGGAGTGGCTGGGATGCAGGGCATCACATCTTGAAGCTGCACAGAGCAGTGAGGCCCTGGACCTGGCCCAAGAAGCCATTTTTTTTCCTCCTAGGCCTGCAGGCCTGTGATGGGAGGGCCTTTTGTGAAGGTCTGTTCAAGCCCTGGAGACATTTTCTCCATTGTCTTGGCCAATAATATTCAGCTTCTCATTACTTACGCAAATTTCTGCAGCAGGTTTGAATTCCTCCCCAGAAAATTGATTTTTCTTTTCTACCATATAGTCAGGCTGCAAATTTTCCAAACCTTATGCTCTGCTTGCTTTTTAAACATAATTTCCAATTTCAAATCATCTCTTTGTGAACACATATAACTAATGCTTTCAGAATTAGCCAGATCACCTCTTGAATGCTGTGCTGCTTAGAAATTTCTTCCATCAGATACCCTAAATAATCTCTCTCAAGTTCAAAGTTCCACAAATCTCTAGGACAGGGGGAAAATTCTGTCAGTCTCTTTGCTAAAATATAGCCTGAGTGGCCTTTGCTACAGTTCCCAATAAGTTTCTCATCTCCATCTGAGACCACCTCAGCCTGACTTCATTGTCCATATCACTATCAGCATTTTGGTCCAAGTCATTCAACAAGTCTCCAGAAAGTTCCAAACTTTCCCATATCTTCCTGTCTTCTTCTGAGCCCTCCAAACTGTTCCAACCTCTGCCTGTTACTCAGTTCCAAAGTCACTTCCATATGTTCAGGTTAACTTTATAGTAGTACCCCACTCTGCCTGTACCAATTTTCTGTATTAATCTATTATCACTCTGCTATAAAGATACTACCTGAGACTGGTTTAATTGATCTCCCAGTTATGCATGGCTTGGGAGGCCTCAGGAAATTTACAATCATGGAGAAAGGTGAAGGAGAAGCAAGTAGTTTCTTCACGAGGCGGCAGGAGGAGTGAGTGAAAGGGAAGTGCCACAGTTTTAACTTAATCAGATCTTATGAGAACTCATTCACTATCATGAGAACAGCATGAGGGAAGCCGTCTACATGATCCAATCACCTCCCTCCATAATTGGGGATTACAATTTGAGATGAAATTTGGGTGAGAACACAGAGCCAAACCATACCAGTAACCAAACATCACAAATTTCACTTTTAAGTACATGTTATAGGACATTATAACTATTTTAATTTATAGAAATCCAAATTTGAAATATTAAATCCTTTCTTACCCATTGACTCATTTAAAAAACTGTTAGAAATAGTTTTCACCTTCCTTAAGTTAGTTTTAACAATTCTAATTATGTATCTAAGACTTTTTCTTGCATGCTTGTTATTATGTACATATTCAAACATGCCTACTCCTTGACTCTAGCTAAAGTCTAAGGTATCTTTTGATGGTATAAAATGGCACCAATTTCTGTTCAGTACTGGTGGTACAGGGTGGGATTTGGTAGCAGAGGGGAGAGATTTGTTTGTGTTTTTATATCCCTTTAAACTTTATCAGAGTATAATCCAGCTTCTACCTTTAAGAAGTAAAGTGGGGGGAGTTCAAACAGTGGCATCTTCAGTATTCACTGGCAACTACGGGACTTATAAGCAGATTCCCATGTGTTTCTTAAAAATAGAAATATGCTCCCAATGGGATCCCAGGAACACGGAGGCATTCTATTGTTCTTATGAATCAATCAAGATCAAATGGAAGACAGATAGCATCTTGGGGGAACCCTTCCCCAGTTTTGTTGTCTTTGAAAATTTGAAACCTTAAAGGTAAAAGGTAATAGGTACAAAGTTATTTCCCTTACTTTTATACGTTCACAAATTAGAAGTTCTGACTTTGTGAAATTTTGGGTGGTATATTAAAAATTAGCCCACTTAGACCCTGTACTCCTCTAGTAGCTGAAGGCCATAATGAAATCAGAATTCCACTATGAGGGCTTTACAGAGCATCTTGAGAGAGAGTCTTGTTTAGTGGGACAATGTATGTATATGTAGTGTGTGTGTGCTCACGCATGCATATGTGTGTGTCTGTGTGTGTGATGGGAGGAAAGAAAGAGCGAGCGAGAGAGAGACAAGGTAGGGAAGCAAGAGCCCAAATTGGAACCAGTTATCTCTGACCACCCTGCTAAAGCAAACCCAAAATACAAGAGCTAAATTCAGTTTGGTTTTTCCAAGCTGAAGGCAATAGAATGACACCTGACCAAAATTTCCAGCTAAACCCTAAAAAGAAAACATTGTGGAGTCATGATTCCCCCCCACCTTTTTTTTAAGGAGGGAGAATAAAAGAAGAGTTTTATACTATTGACCTTGGATCTAAAAATGTGAGATTCAGTGCATAGAAAAATCTGTTGACTGCTTAATTGTTCTTGCCATTCACCTGGATAAAACCCAAATACATTCACAACCACTGAGATGAAGAGGCCATATGGCTTGTAATTAGACTCTCACTCTTGGCCAAGATATTGAGACATTTATTACATTGCTATTTAGTATTCATCATATCTTACTGCCCAGGAAAAAGGCACCAAGGAAGAGGTTAAATTCATCCTTCATCCTTCTGACACTCCCCACTCAAGCTTCCTCCTATCCATTTTCCCCAATTAAAAGGAATCCATTTCTAAAAACAACACATGGAAAACAATGCTTATACCTCATCAAGAATGCTTTGCTTCTTCTTTATATGAAAATATCAAGCAAGCAGCATCAAGGTCTTGGGCCAGAGCAGTAGGACAGGGGAGTCAGTTCTGAATGCTCCCCAAAAAAGCAGCTCAAAGGGATCCCAAGATTTATTTGACTTTTGGCTGTCAAGGTTCAGTGAGCAAACTTACTGGTTGGGTTTATTAAGAGTCTTTCGACAGAAAACATTTACTGAGCACTTAATATTTGTCTGATGCTATGCTAGGGGCTAGAGAAAATAAAGACATAGTTCCTGATATTTTGGAACTTACAAACTAGCAGGGGAGATGGGGAGACAAATATTAAGTAAATAATCACACAAATAACTAGTTAATTTACAGACACAATAACCCTGCCAAAGCAGAAGCACAGGGGCTGTCAAAGTGAGCACTTGGGGGCCTCATCTGCATGAAGGTTGAGGATACTTTCCTGGGAAGTGACATTTAAAGCGAAGACTTCAAGAAGGAGGCAGAGTTGAGGGGTAGAGGATTCTGGGGATAGTGCACTCTAGAAGGTATCAAGCTTATCTTAGTACGAGCAAAGAACTGTCACAGCCTCTCCCTATATTCTTGTGGATAAGATGGTGAATTGTGCTCTGTACGCCAAGAAAGGTAGGTAGAGTCGTATTGGGCTGTTCTATTGAATAGTTTTATCAAGTAATTGAATGAAGCAGAAGTTGTGCAATGACTATTTTTGCAAAGAAACCCAAACTGAGATATGCTTAGACAAAGGTTCAGACCATCAAAATGAAACCTGATAAATGGCAGTAGCTGGAATCCCCAACAGTTTGCTAGAGAAGTGCAAGAGTGGGTAGGATTACCTGGGAAAGGGAGAAAAGAACTTGAGAGACTAAGTGGGGAAAAATGCAAAAATGTAGAGGGGAGGTGAAATATTATTCAGCCATAAAAAGGAATGAGGTATTAATACATGTGGATGCTACAATGTGGATGAACCTGGAAAGATCACGCTAGATGGAAGAAGTTGACACCAAAGGACAAACATCATATGATTCCATTTATATGAACTATTTGGAGTAGGTAAATCCACAGAGGCAGAAAGTAGATTGGTGGTTGCCAGTGCCTGTGGGGCAGGAAGAATAGGGGGCAACTGTTTAATGGAGACTGAGTTTCCTTTTGGGGAGATAAAAATGTTTTGCAATTAGACAGTGTGAGTCATACATGAATTGTGTATGTACTTAATGCCACTGAATTGCTTACTTTAAAATGGTTGATTTTAAGTTATGTGAATCGTATCTCAATTTTAAAAATAGAGGAAAAAGTAGAGGAGAGGGTAGACCAAGATTTGACTAGAGAAAGAAACTGAACAGCTTTCTTTCAGGAAAGGAGAGTCCTTTGTTCTCTGCAAATTCACGCAGCACAGGGAGTGGAGGCTATCACAGGCCTAAGCAAGGCATCAGCATTCATGAAGAGTGGGGACCCGGCCAAGGCGACTGAGCCTTTTACACCAGCTAACTTGAGGGCAGTCCATGCCAGGGGCTAGGACAGAGGGCTGTGGAGTCTGTCCCAACTCAGGCCTCAGCTTTCTAAGTTACTGGCTGAGGTTCTGGGGGTAATTCACCTAACTCCTTTACCTGTTATTGTTTATCTCCAATATTAAATAGATACAAATAAATATGGCCTTTCTCAGAAAAAGAATATTACCACCACCTTTAGAGCTCTTTGTTTGCTCTTCCTTCCTCAGAAGTAATGATCTTGAATCATGAGTAACCAGTTCTTACTATTCTTTTTAGTATTACAACTTTATTTGTAATCCTAATGGCATACTGCTTGGTTTTCTCTATTTTTTGAACTTTAAGTGAATAGATTTATACACAATAATTATTTTTCTTCAACTTTCTTTATTTTTACTGTGTAGCCTTTCATTTAAAAAATAACTTCAACTTTTATTTTTGATTTGGGGGTACATATACAGGCTTGCTACGTGGGTATATTGTGTGATGCTGAGGTATGGGGTACAGGTCCCATCACCCAGGTAGTGAGCATAGTAGCCAATAGGTGGTTTTTCAACCCATGCCCCTTTCTCCCCTCCCCAACTCTAGCAGCCCAAAGTGTCTGTTACTACCATTTTATGTCCATGTGTGCTCCATTCAACGTTATCCTTCCAAAATTCATTCACATTGTGGCTGTCATTCATTCATTGTTGTATAATATTTTGAGAGAACATCCCGTAATTTATTTATCCCTTCTATCACTAATAAACATTTGAATACAGTCCACTTTTTGCCATTACAAATGGTGCTGTTACGAATGTTGTTGCACATATTTTCTGGTGCATGAATGGTGGAGTTTTTCTAGGCATATACAGAGGATGCAATTACTTAGTCAAAGGATATGCACTTGTACAACTTACTACCTAACACCAAGTAGTTCTGCAAAATTGTTGCACTAATTTACATTTTCACTAACAGTTAATAAGAGTTCCTGATGGTAAAGTTGTGACAATCTGGTAATCTGGCAGGTGGGAAATGGTGTGCCATTGTGGTTCTGGTTTTTATCTCCTTAATTACTGGTAAGGTTGAACATCTTTTCATATTTTAGTTGTTCATTTAAATTTCCCCTTCTATGAAATGCTCATTCAGATCTTTTGCAGGTTTAAAAATTATATCATCTGCCTTTTCCTTACTGATTTTTAAAATATTCTGGGTATTGATCTTCATTGATTATGTTTATTTAAAACATATTCTCCCAGTTTGTGACTTGGTGTTTGTTTTTTGTTTGTTTTTGAGATGGAGTCTTGCTTCCACTGCACAGGCTGTAGTACAGTGGCACGATTTCGGCTCACTGCAACCTCCACCTCCTAGATTCATGCAATTCTCCTTCCTCAGCCTCCCGAGTAGCTGGGATTACAGGTGTGCGCCACCATACCTGGCTAATTTTTTTGTGTGTTTTTAGTAGAGACAGGGCTTCACTATGTTGGCCAGGCTGGTCTTGAACTGCTGACTTCAGGTAATCCACCCTCCTTGGCCTCCCAAAGTGCTAGGATTACAGACATGAGTCACAGCGCCTGGCCAGTGTTTTATTCTTTATGGCGTCTTTTGATGAAACAAAGTTCATGACCTTAATATGGACAGACCTCCAGTCTTTGCCTTTATGTTTAGTGATTACTGTGTTTTGATTAAAAAATCCTGTACTACCTCAAACATATAAAGATGGTCTCCTATATAGATTTTCAAAGTTTTATAGTTTTGCCTTTTCACATATAAGGGTTTAATTACCTGGAATTGATTTTTATATGTGGTACGATGTGGGACTCCAATTTCATCTTTTTCCAGATAGAAAGCAAATTGTTCCAGCACACTGATTTCTAATTTTGGTTTTAATATACATTAAGTTTCAATAGATATATGGAGCAGTTTCTGGGCTTTCTGTTTTAGTCCATGTGTTTATTTTATGCAATACCAAGCCCATTTATAACAATCCCTAATATCTGTTTAAGCAAGTCCTCCTCACTTGTACTTAGGACAGCCATATATCCTTAGCATTTTGCTTTCTTATATAAATCTCAAAATCGGGTCTGTCAAGTTCTTTAACAAGAATTCCCTAAGCAAAACTTTTTAGGATCTTGGTTAGAATTGCAGTGAATCTACAGATCAACAGGTAAAATTGACACCTTTAAGAATTTGAGTTTTTTAATATGTGACATGGTATATTTCACCATTTATTGGCTTTCACTAAGGATGTATTTTCTATATCTTTAGTTACATTTATTCTTAAATACTTTACCATTTTTCTTATCAGTCAATTATACATGTATTTTTTCTACTTGTTCTTTGACATATAGAAATGTACTTTTTTTAAAACACTGATTTTTGAATCCAAGAAACTAGCTAAACTCTCTTGCTATTTTTAATTATTTACCTGTATAGGATTTCTACATAACTGTTTGTATCAACTGTGATTAGTGACAGTTTTGATTCTTCCTTTTCATCTCTTACCATTTTTTTTTTTAAACCACACCAAGTATGTGAACCCATTTTTTCTTGCCTTTCTGTGTTTGACAAGACTACTAGTAAAATGTTGAAGAGAAGGTACTTTCAGGGACGCATCGTAATTAGTAGGTTTGCTGTAGGTTTTTGATCAGGTTAAGAAAATTGTCTTCTATTCCTATTTTGTTAGAACTTCATTTGATCATGGATGTAAAATTTTATCATTTTTTTCTTTGTTTGATTGTTTGTTTGTTTGAGACAGAGTCTCAGATTGTCGCCCAGACTGTAGTGCAGCGGTGTGATCTCGGCTCACTGCAACCTCCGCCTCCAGGGTTCATGAGATTCTCCTGTCTCAGACTCTTGAGTTGCTGGGATTATGGATGCACACCACCACACCACGCTAATTATTTGTATTTTTAGTAGAGACGGGGTTTCACTATATTGGCCAGACTGGTCTCAAACTCCTGACCTGTGATCCACCTGCCTCGGCCTCCCAAAGTGCTGGGATTACAGGTGTGAGCCACCTCACCCAGACCAAATATTTTTCTTAATCAGTTGAGATGGTCATGATTTTTCTTCTTTGATGTGTTAATGTGATTAATTATAGGAATTTGTTTTCCAATATTAAAACAACCTTGCACTCCTTACATAATTAAACTCAGTGTTGTCTTCATGTATTAAATATTTTATTATTTGATGAAACGAGATGGTCAATATTTTGTTTTAGATGTTTGTAACAATGCTAATGAGTGAGAGTGGTCTACAATTTTGCTATCCCAAACTTTCTTTACTGTATTTTCTATCAAGATTATGGCTCCTGAAATAAATTACAAAATATTTCTTTGTTTTTTACTTCTATTGGAGAGTTTCTGTAATATTGAGTTTCTTTCTACAGGATTTTGAAGAACATTCTGGGCTAGTGTATAATTGCAAATTTTAAACTATCCATTTAATTTATTTAATGTTTATAGACCAATTAAGTTTCCTTTTTTATTTGTAAAAAAAATGTGGTTTCTTCTTCAACATTTCCTCTTATCCTTTACATATCTATAGTATCTGCAGAATTATTCTGTTTTTTATTGCTTAGATTGGCCATTTCTGCTTTCTTTCTTCTTTTTAAACCATTTTCACTGGATGTCTTACAATCTTAACAGTCTTCTCAAATGAACAATTTTTGGTTTTGTTGATTTGTTTCCACTTAAGTTCTTTCTTTCTTTCTTCTCAGTTTATTTTGTTCATTTTCTAACTTCTTAATTTATATACTTCTTAATTTTCAGCCCTTCCTCTGTTCTTATATTAAAAATTTAAGACCATAAATTTTAAATTTTCTTGTTATACTTCAGCTTCACACACACACACACACACACACACACACACACACACACACACGTTGTTATTTTGTTCTCATCCGAGTTCTAAATATTTTTTTATTTCTATTATGATCTTTTCTTTGATCTATAAGCTAGGCCTGCATATATAATTAATTTTTAATCTTGGTATTTCTAGGTTACTTTTTGTTGTTTTTATCTAATTGGACACACTTTGTGATCAGAAAATGTCAACACTATGATACCAACACTTTGAAATGTCTTAGGATTTGATGTACAGCCTGGAACTTAGCCAATTTTTATAAATGTTCCACATTGCTTCAAAACAACACATTCTGCATTTGTTAGGTTCATTGTTCCATACATGTCTATTGAATAAAGCTAATTTATTGTATGTATTAATTTGCCAAGGCAGCCATAACAAGTACTACAGACTGGGGGTTTAAACAACAGAAATTTATTCTCTCACAGTTCTGGAGGTCAGAAGTCAAAGATCAAAGTTGCAGGGTTGGTTTCTTCTGAGACTTCTCTTCTTGTTTTGTAGCTGTTCATCTCCCTGTGATTTCACATGGTGTTTCCTCTGTGTCCAAATCTCTTCTTATAAGGACACCAGTCCTATTAAATTAGGGCTCACTCTAGTGACCTCCTTCTGACTCAATTACCTCTTTAAAAACTCTGTCTCCAAATATGATCACATTGTAATGGACTTGGAATTAAGACTTCAATATACGAATTTTGGGGGAGATGCAATTCAGTCCGTAACATAGCCCTTTGCAAATTCTTCATATCCTTCAAGATTTCCTTGCTGATTTCATCAGTAAGGTGCTGAAAGAGCAGTCAAATTTTCCAATGTGATGATGAATTTTTCTATTTCTCTATAAAGTTCTCTCGATTTTTGATTTATGATTTTGATTTTGAGGCTATGTTATTAGTGTATTTAAGTTTAGAATATTTATAGCTACTTGGTAAATTAAACATTTGATTATTATGGAGTTACCTCTAGCTCCAGAAATGCTTTTCCCTTATATTTTATTTTGTCTGTTAAAATATACTTACACTAGCTTTCTTCCCATTAATGTTTGTGTGGTAAATATGTTTTCATCATTTTACTCTCTACTTTTATCTTTAATTTTTTGGTAGCTTGGGTTTTTAAAATTCAGTCTAACAATATTTTTCTTTTAAATAGAGTATTATGTCCATTGGTATTTATTATCATCAAGAGAATGTACTTTGATCTTTTTCTATTAACCTACTTTATGTGAGAGACAATATAGAAGTAGTCTTGAAGAGAATAGACCTCCGAGAAATACTGCCTTGGTTTGAATATCAGCTCTATTACTTACTACCTGTGTAACCTTGGCCTAGTTACACAGTCTGTGCCCCAGTTTTCTCATCTGTAAAATGGTTATAGTAATAACCCTCCCTCATAGCATCATTATAACTATTGAGTGAGCTAATATAAATAAAGTGCTAAGAACACTGCTGGGCACATGATTAGATATATACATATATCTACTTTCTGTTAATTTCTTATCATTGCTTTAAGTTGACATGTTTTTTCTGTTTCTTTTTTTTTCTTTTAAATTGTCAGAATGTCTTTTCTTATTTGATTTCCTTCTGTCCTCTGATTTGGAAATTATATTCTCTTTCTTGTTCTTTCGGAATTACCCTGAAAATTTATCAAATGTATTTAACTTGTCAAAGTTTAAAGCCAGTTCTTATCTTTACCCTCCTCTTGAACAATACAAGAGTTTTGTAGCACTTTAACCCTAATCATCTTCTTTCTGACTTATACATTATTTCATATTCTAGATTTTTCTCAATTTTAAGCCTCACAAATTTTTATTATTGCTTTGTATATTCAGTAATTATTTGGTTTTACTCATATATTTGCTTTTTCTTCAATTATTTCTTTTTACAGCTCAATTCTTTCATCTGATAACTCTTTCAGCCTGAATTATATCTTTTAAATTGAGTCTGCAGGTAGAAACTTTTGTTTTTACTATCTAAAAATATCTTTATATCATGCTCTTTTTAAAAAGAAATGTAACTTATTAAGAGGGTTTGTCAACAAACATAGATTCATATCTTCTTTCAGTATATTGGAGATATAGTTTCAATATGTTTTAGCGTCATCGATTTTTTTTTTTTAGCTCCATAGTTTTAGCTTCCGTATTTGCCATTGAGAAATAAGATTGCTTTTAAAACCCTCACCTTTTGTTCTTCAATGTGAATAAGGTGCTTTAAATATGGGTTTCTCTTCAATTTATCCTGGCTAATTCTTGGATCTATGGATTTGTGCCTTTCATCAATTCTAGAATAGTCTCAGCCATAAAATCTTCAAATATTATCTCTCCTTTTTAAAATTTCTTTCTGAAAGTCATGTTAGATATGTTAGACCTTACAATTCTATCCATCATGTCCTTTAACCTCTTTTATATTTATTCTTTGTCTCTGTTAAATTTTGGATAATCTCTTCCAATCTGTTTTCTACTTTACTTTCTTTACCTGTTAAACCAATTCATGAAAGTTTTTTCCATGTTTTAATCTCTAGAAGTTCTGTTTAAATAATTTTAAGATCTATTATTTAATTACTTTTAAAATGCAATTCGTTTGTATTCTGTGTCTGATAAATAAATGCAGTTCTTGAAGTCTTTCTGGGTCAGACTTGGCCTTCTGCTGTTTATATTTGATCTTACTATGCATTGTTTGTATATGTAATCTCTCTCTCTCTCTCTCTCTCTCTCTCTCTCTCTCTCACACACACACACACACACACACACACACCCCTATTTCTCTAACTCTGTTTGTTTTTACTATGAGCTCATGTTTCTTGCAATTTTATAGTGATATTTTGAGGCCTAGGTTGAAGGTGAGGTCATTGACTTTTGCTAAGTGCCTGAGAGCACATCTTGCACTGGACCTCTTTAAACTAAATTACCATCTTGAGGTTTCTTAGAACACAGAGGTACTGAAAACTTGATCTGTTAACTTGTGTATTCATTGGCTTGCCATTAAACATTTTTAGGGCAGCTTCCTCAACTCAGCACCCAAATTTAAGGCTAACAAATCTCTTTGTAGATTTAGAAATATGGTGATTTTAGAGAAAGCATAACCATTTTTGGCACTAGCTTTATGTAAGGAGATTTCTATTAGACTCACTCTCTAAGCATACTCTCAAGTTTGACTCCTGTCCCAACAAGGACCAGTCATGCAATTGTACACTACATAATTCAAGGGTGCATCTTTCATATAAACTACACCTTTCTTGTAGTTATACATGTCATCTACATGAAAGGTGCCCTTTGATAATGTTCAGTTTCCAATCTGCCAACTATATGTGATGGTTCTGTCACTATCCCCACAAGATGGTGAAAACTAAAGTTCAAGTTCACCAGGTTCAGCAAGTGCCCTCCAGGTGAAAGCTGGGTTTGGTGTTTTGGTTTTGTAATTCCATTACTGACAAAACTTGAATGAAGAGTAAAGACAGTGCCTCCTCCCTTTGAAGTCCATAAAATGGTAGGTATATTGATATCTTATGAATTGAGTTGCCAGTCATGATTTTAACAAAAATACCTATCACTTGCTTCATTAAAAGAACTGTAATTTCAATGAAAATACCTATCACTTGCTTCCATTAAAAGAACTGTAATATGCTGAGAGCGTTTATTGCTTTGCTTTGTTTCTTTTTAGATATGGACTTTCCAGTTTTCCTCCAGCCTACAAACGCAAATGAGAAAACACAGCTAATCAAAGAAGGATCTCGAAGTTATTGCACAGACTCTTGATACTGAGCCCACAGAGTCCATAGTCCTTCCTCTCAGTTCAATCTTGTCTCCAGATGGTCGTGGGGAGCGTGTGGGGCATAAAGTGCTGTGAACTTTTCCATCTTGGTATTTTATTTTTGGGTTAGGAAAACATGCTTACTATATAATTTTCTCAGTATGCAGACTTTCTCTCTGAGTAGAATTTCTTATGAAACACATTCAATTTGGGTGAATAAAGGCCTGAAGAGTTATTTTATGCTCCTTGCCTGATGTAGGACAGTGGAATTATACAGGCTTTATGAACCTGCCCTCTATGTGAGGCAGACCTGATTCTTAACTGACTAAAGTAATATTCTAGAACAGAAGACACTTTTCTTCCATTTAACTATACACAGTATTCATAGCTACCATAAACATCATTCAAATATATGAGAACTTAACAGTTTTTGTGTGTGGAACCTCTTTCCTGTCAATATTCAATAAAGTTATAGAAATATTTAAAGAGGCAGAAAGGAATGATTAAATTTTAAAAAAACAAATCACATTATTTTAAGGTATGTTTTTGGAATATTAAAAATTGGCATTTACTAAAAATTGGTAAGTAAAACCATGAAGAGACAGGTTTTGTGTATATTTGTAGAATGGCTTAAAAACAAAACAAAACTGCAACCTGGTTAAATGTAAATTATCCAGAAAAATAATCCTGAGCCTGAAGCAGCCCCCATCAGCATGTTGATCACTTTCTAATACAATAATTTTTTTATAACTGGGTCAGATTAGCCAGACTAAGGGAAAAAAAAAACACAAGAAAGGGTAAAGCTCTAAAGTCTATAGCAGGCGTCCCCAAACTATGGCCCATGGGTCGCATGTGGCCCCCTGAGGCCATTTATCCGGCCCCCCGCCGCACTTCAGGAAGGGGCACCTTTTTCATTGGTGGTCAGTGAGAGAAGCATAGTATGTGGTGGCCCTCCAATGGTCTGAGGAACAGTGAACTGACCCCCTGTGTAAAAAGTTTGGGGACACCTGCTCTATAGCCTAAATTTGCACCAAGATGCGTATCACATCATTTATGTTAAAATTAATTACCGTGACCAGAAATTGCTCTGCTCCGTGCATGTTACACAATTTAAGCCCAGAGGTCATCTCTGCATTTGCCTGTTTGATTCTTACATTTATTATGTGGTAGAAACCATGTGCTATTTCTAAACTACTATGGCAGCAAAAGTGTTTGTTTTTCTAGGTCTTTCTTACTTCTTTATATAATATTGCATTTTCAAGATCTTGTTACGTTTTTATATAATGTTGTATAAAATGCCTTTTTTTTCTTGTTTCTTATTCCCCCCACCACCAAATTATAGTCAATTGCTGCTAAATATATATTGTGAGAATTAGTGGTATAGCTCTGACAGTTCTGAAGTTATTAAAATTCTGCTCTAACTCTTGAGTTACTGAATTTTTTTTTCTATATAATTAAGTAGACAGAGACTTGGTTTGAAAGTTTAGAAACCTAGTTCTAATCTAAGCTTTCATTAACTAGCCTTGTGACCAAGTGATATGAGAATAACATGGCTAATCTCTCTATGGCTCTGTTTTCCTATCTGCCCTGACCACCTTTCAAGTTGCTGGATGACCAGATAAAATGAGAAAGTGAAAGAAATCTGAAAAGTCAAATATGTAATAAATATAAGGTGGTTTTAAATGAATTTGTATATGTTGACACACACAGACAAATGTACTGTGACTCTTCATGCATGTAAACTCTGTCACCCAACAAGACCCATGGAGACACCCGGTATTAACAGCTCCAGTAACCAGCAAGTGCTTGGAACGCTGTACTCAACAAACAAATGCTACTTTCCATTTGGAGGAAACAATAGGATAAATAGCCCAATCTGCACATAATTTGAGCCATTCCATTTCCTTCCTGTCATCTTTTTAAGCAAAAGGTCAGGTCTACTTTGAAAAACAACTTACAAATCACAAACCTCTCCTTCTCTTTATCACCCAGACCTCATTTTCCTTTCTCACATGGAATTTTTTGTTTCCACTCCTAGCTCACCCAGGAGGCTGGTCCAAGAGTGGTTAAAATGAGAACAGGGCAGGGATCGGAATCAGAATCAGATGATAGAATCAAATTGCTAGAGGGGTTCTGGCCAGTTCCTCACAAAGGGCTAGTTTCTGATTACAGTGATGTGTGTCAAATGCAAGCACATGAATGCCTATGAATGAGGGAATGAATTCTGCAGAATGTCCCTTCAGCTACAGAGAAACAAGAAGCCACTCTTCATCAGAAGAGGAACTGCTGAAATATCTTGTGGGGGTCAACAGAAGTGCTATCCAGAAGCACTGGCAGTCATTCTGAACCCACAAGCATCTCAGCAGGGAAACGTTAAGGCAAGAAGAAAAATGCTGAGTGTGAGTCTCAGCACTGGTCAGAGAGTCCAATGAACAGCCTGTGTTAGCGGCTCACTACCTATCCTGGGCACTGTGCTGCCAGAATGGGAGACTTCTTAAAAAGTTCCATGAATCATCCATTTATTTTTTTGCTGTCTTACATTAAAACACGATAAAAAACATACATGTGTGTTTTTCTTTACCAAAACACACATATGTATCTTAATTCTTTTAGAATAAGTCTTCTAGGATACCTAGAATGAAAAAAAAAACTGTTTATACATTGATTAATTTATTATTATTATTTTGAGACAGAGTCTCACTGCAACCTCTGCTTCCTGGGTTCAAGCAATTCTCCTGCCTCAGCCTCCCGAGTAGCTGGGACTATAGTTGCATGCCACCACGCTCAACTAATTTTTGTATTTTTAGTAGAGACGGGGTTTCACCATGTTAGCCAGGCTGATCTTGAACTCCTGACCTCAGGTGTTCTGCCTTCCCTGGCATTCCAAAGTGCTGGGATTACAGGTGAGAGCCACTGCACCCAACTACATTAACTTCTTAGCATAATAGTTTTAAATAAAATGCTTTCATTTCAAAAAATAAATTATTGTATTTGCCATGGAAATTCTTTTTTAAAATCAATGTGTAACATACTAGAAAATTAAATTTTAGCTACCAAAACTTGAAAGATACATATTATTCCGAGTCAAAGGGTAAAGTTTCAACAAAATAAAATGAGTCACTTTCCTGCTCATCTTCTGCATTTCTTAGCTCTCTCTTTTACCTCTTACCACCACATCTCATCTCCCAAAATAGAGGATTTGAAAGTGTTGGCTTTAGGTTCATAGGCACACTTACTTGTATTTGAGGAAGATGACTTATTTCATAAAAATAAAATTTCTAAAAGATTAATAACCAATAGTTTTCATGCTTAGTACCAGACACAGCCCTGAGTTTTATATTGATTCATTTAATGCAACAATCTGTGAGACAAGTACTGTCACCATCATCATCTGCCATTTTTTAGACTAAGTAACTAGAACACAGAAAGATAAGTAACTTAACTAAGATAACCCAGCTAAGGAGTAGAGCAGGCTGGTCCTGAGGCCACGATATTAATAGCTGCACTATATTGCCTCTCCAGGATGATCTTGCGTTTCCGACTCCATTTGTTCTTGAAAATGAATCCTACTCTCCTCCCAACTCCCCATCCAATTCTTTCCCAGAGTTCTCTTACTTTCAAGAGAATACACTCATTCTGTCACTCCCTTTATTATCTACCTCTGTCTTCAATTGCCCTTTGCAACTCAAGGAGATTCTCTAAGGAATCGCTCTTGTTAATTCCCTGTGACTTCCTCAAGAGCAAATCTGAAGGCTTCCTGTATCTCTTACTTCACTCCCACTCCTTCCCCTCCGACTATTTATTCCCTCCCTCCTCCCCAAGACAACCCCCTCCCACCCCCCGCCCCAGCCAGCACCTCCTTACCTGGGAGATCTTTGTGATCATGGCAGCTATGCCTTTGCCACCTTCTCTTCTCTGACTAACCATTAACTGCAACAGTAATCAAGTGAAAAGTTGGATTTAAAAAAATTTTTTTAAGTCATTCTAGAGTAGCTAATACTAATTATTGTGATTTTTAAAATTCTGATACATAAACTTCCTGCTATAATTTTCCAGGATGTTTAGATAGTGCTAAGAAAACTTTCAAAGATAAAATAGGAAACATATATTATGCTTACTATGTGCCAGTAAGGTATTACCTTTTAAAAAGTTCTTTGACATTGGACAATGCCCGAGCCACTCAAAACCCCACAGTTTACTATCCCCAGCCCAAGCCCCTTTGTCTTGTCACAGCCCTAATATTTATCATTCTTTGTTTAAAAAGGTACATAAGCTTTTGGACCTAATGTCTTTGGGTCTTCGTTTTTCTTATAAGGACTGCCATGCACATATAAACATTAAATAAGATGTGTATGCCACTGTGACCGGCTCACATTTATTCTTTAACCAAATATTTATTTAGTTTGTACTACATGACAGTCACTGTTCCAGAGCTGAGGATACAGCAGTAAGCAAAGCAGACACAAATCTCTATCTTGGTGGAGCATACATTCTGGAAGGGCAAACAGTCATGTACTTTCTTTTTTAAGTTGTTATTTTCTCCCAAATGTATGGTAAACACAACATGAAAGAATATACTGATATCTGTAAAAATGGCTGTGTCCTGGGGACAATGAGGCTTTGCATTGGTGGTGCATGGGTGGGGAATAGCCATGCTGGCCCAAGATCCCCCAACCTGCCAACTCAAGGACACACTCACTGTGAGAGTTGGGTAGGGTGGCCTTCCTGTTCCCTCCATCTCTATTAGGCTCTACTCTGCCCTGCTCCCTAGCCCTATACCACTTCACAGACTCTAGTCTGGCAAATCTACTCTGCTTAAGCCATTCTCCAGCGGACTCTCCCTGGCAACAAATTCAGCAACAGCTGCACAATGTTGTGAGCGGCTGACCTCTGTGCTGCTGCCTCTGTGACTGCAGTCTCTTGTGAGCTCCATGGGGAGAATGGTTTTGTCTCCGCTAGCCTGCAGAATGTGCATTTGGAGTTGTGTTTCTCTCCATTTTGGATTATGTGTCCATATAATCTCATTTGATTTCCACCTTCCAGAAATTATTTAAAATCTCTGGTTTGTTGATTATACTTATCGTAGTTTTCCATGTTGCAATAGATTTTTTTTTCTTTTTGTGTATTTTTATCACTCCTGGGAAGGAGGGGGTGTAGTCATATGTGCCCAGCCATGCATGTAATCCTGATCCCTGGACACAGTGGGTGAGCACCTAAGTGAGGCCGAGAACAATGGAGAGTTTGGCAGTCAGGCCTGAGAAACAAAAGTAGCTCTCTGTGTGATAGACTGTGAAGAATAAAGCTCCAGAACTTTTAGGGTTCAGGACAGCACCATGTTTCCAACTGTGTGCACTAGAGAGGAGCTGAGAAACACTGAGAGAGAAAACTTTAAGGAGGCCTAGTTACATTTCATCCTTGGTTTCCTGGGGACACCCCTGTATCATTATAATAAACGTCTTGCTTATACTAGCTTTTGTGAATTTCTGTCTCTTATAAGAGAGCCAAAAATCATGCATGTTTGGCCTCACTGAAACCTATTACTCAAGTTTGGTTGTTGGGGAAGGGGGCTTGGCTAGGTATGGTAGCTTGTGCCTTAATCCCTGCACTTTACGAGGCCAAGGCAGGAGGATCACTTGAAGCCAAGAGTTCAAGACCAGCCTGGACAACAAAGCCAGAGCCAGGTGAGGTGACGCATGCCTGTAATCCCAGGGGGCTGAGGCAGGAAAATCACTTGAGCTCAGAAGTTCGAGCTGCAGTGAGCTATCAATGCACCACTGAACCCCAACCTGGGTAACAAACCAAGACTCTGTTTCTAAAAAATAATAATAATTTAATAAATGCCCTGCTTGCCACCCTTGTAAAATAAGCAGAAGGTAGGACTAAAAAAGGCTCTTTTCTCTCAGCTTAATTTACATGGTTCTGTCTATGAACTTGAGCCAGAGGGGTGCAAATCACCTCCCCCATCTCTCAGAGGTCATTTTCTCAAACTCTCAGAAACGGTGTCTAACTTTAAAGATATGTTAGCTTGTTACATGCAAAAATGGCAAAACATTCAGTAAGAAACAAAAATAATCTCCCCATGTTTGTGCAACCTTAAGGAAGCTGCTTTCCCACATAAAAATCCAGCCCTTTTCTTTTTTCTAACTTCCTATTTTCTCTTCCCTAACTTTACATTTTATTAAAGCTTTTACTTTTGGGAATTGCTATCTTATAGGGAGATTTAAGAAATAATCCCAAACTCCCTTCCACAAATATGACTATAAAAACATCAACATAGAAACTCAGTTTGCCCAAACCAACATGATGCCTTCTTGGTTAAAAGACCCCTAAAGGGCAAAACCCAGGTCGTTGGATGGTTTTTAAGCTGTGCTAACAACTGAGCGGGAGTATGGCAGCAAACCTTTAACAATTTATAAACGCTGACTATGACCTTACAAAAATCGGCCTACGAGGTAGGATTATAGGCCTATCTGAAACCGAATACCTCTGTTAAAATTAAACATAAAATAATAACCAGATCGAAAAGACATTTTAGGTCAACTTAATCTTCTTCCCTCTCTCTTTGCAAAGCCAGGAGTCGGTGAGGGGACAATACGAACTTAGAGACTGACGTCCTTCAGTCACTTGTAGGATTTCCCTGTGATTTCAGAGCGGTGGAACTAGCTCTGTCTACAGAACGGCGGCCTTCGGTGGCGTCTTCCTAACCGGGCTTGCAGGCCGGGGCTTTCTCGTTCGGAGAGCCCCAGGGGCCCCTTTCCTTCCCCCGCGGGAGTCGGACTGGCAGCGCCGGTAAGGCCTCCCGGGCTCAAAGTGCCACGGACACTGCAGAAATCCAAACTGCCTGCATCCGCGGTCTGGGGACGCCAGAGGCGATAATGATTTCTGGTCTACCTCAGGTGACAAAAACGCCAAGCCAGGCAGGCGGGAGCCGAACCTGCAATGTTTTGATCCACGGTCTGATTCGTTACCCATTGCGCCACTGGCATGTCACGCCAAGCGTCCTACTGGCGGTTGGATTACAGCCTGTTGAGAACACACTC
This sequence comes from Saimiri boliviensis, assembly GCF_048565385.1. Lineage (NCBI taxonomy): Eukaryota > Metazoa > Chordata > Mammalia > Primates > Cebidae > Saimiri > Saimiri boliviensis. The sequence goes on from NC_133463.1 coordinate 18,533,000, forward strand.
GGCAACCATTTTAAAGGACAATGCAGGCTGGGAAAGTACGACAAGGGGCGACAGTGGGGTCGCAGGGTCTCGGCACCGCCGGCCCCAGACACGGGTTCACTGCCTCTCCCAGGTCAGTCAGGCACGCGAGCCAGGGCGCGCGGTCTTTCTGCGCACGCGTAGACCACGCAGGCCGGCTCTGGGGCGCTGCGCTCTTCGGACTACGCATGCTCCGTGCAATCTCCGGCCGCCTGGACGGGCCCTTCGGTTTTTCTGTGTTGTACCTCAAGGGACGCGGGCGCAATCACGCGTCCCTTCGATAGCTCAGCTGGTAGAGCGGAGGACTGTAGCTATTTCCTCAGCAGGAGACATCCTTAGGTCGCTGGTTCGATTCCGGCTCGAAGGAGACAGGCGTAGGTTTTTGCAGCTTCCGATGACTTACGGCAATGACACATTGCATTTCAACGACCAGTGGGAAAGTCTAGCACTTTCTCCCCGTTTGGGGCCTCCCAGCCTGCGCGGGAATTCTATTTTGCGATTCCCCCGCGCGGGGACCTGCTCGGGCGGGCTCCCAGCGCAGCTGTGGGTCTGCGCTCGGCCAAGCGACTGCCGGGTCACGGATTCTGTGTGTTCCGAGTCCGTCTTTGTCATTGCCCGGGCCCCCGAGTCAAACAGGAGGCAGCGCCGGCTCCAGGGCGCCAGGCGGGACCTTCTCCTCGGAGCCCCGGGCAGCTTCTGCGGTCCGAGGGCTCGCCCCGGCTGCAGTGAGGAGGCGGGAGGTCCGCGGGAAGGGGTATCTGGTGCTCCCGGAACCCAGGAATCGAAGAGAGAACACAACACTAAAAACGTGAAGCCTAAAAATGACACAATATTATGAGAGGAGGCGGCACCCAAGGCATTTCGTCGGCTCCCTTCGATAGCTCAGCTGGTAGAGCGGAGGACTGTAGGCGCACGCCCGTGGCCATCCTTAGGTCGCTGGTTCGATTCCGGCTCGAAGGAGAGGTGCCTTTATTTTGTTGCTTTAGACCAAAGAAATCTGTCTTCAGCGCTCAGTGGTCTGACCCTTCTCTAGAGGAACAGATAACCAGCCGTGCCCAGTGGTGGGGGATTAGCTCAAATGGTAGAGCGCTCGCTTAGCATGCGAGAGGTAGCGGGATCGATGCCCGCATCCTCCAGTTTTCTTCCCCGTCCTGTACGGTTTTTCTTTCGATTCTCTAAGCTCAAACTAGAGCTGAAAAGTCAGACGAAAGGCAAGTGAAGGGAAGGGTGAGCTCCACGTTACCTCTCTAAAACTTCCCACACAAGGACTGGTGGGCACTAGCAGTTTATCCTAGCTCTAAATTTCTAGACCCATTTAACTGGGGAAATTCACGAAACTGGTTATTTTTGCTTCAAAAATGGCGACAGATTGCCGTCACTCAGAATCCTTTATGATTTGTAGTAAGATGTCTGCATTTCCAGGGACTCACCTGAGGCTAAGCTGCCCATAGTTCGGGGATACCCGCAGGGAAAACAAAACAAGAAACACAGAGAATTTGGAAACGGACACTAATTACTTTGAACGTTTGCTCAGCCGAGGAAGCAGGAACTGCTCGGCTTCATCTCAAGTCCAGCATGGCAGGCTGCCTGGCTCTGGGCAGATCTGAGGTGGATAGGATAAGGCAAAAGGTGGCCCTGGAGAGGTGAGTGGATAAAGTCCCTGGACACGGGGGCTGCTTTTGGAGGAGGTTCTAACGTCATTGTCCTCCTGGGAAGTAACTGTGGAGAGTTAACTAGAAACTAGCGCTGAGAGAGTATTAATCGGATAAAAGTTCTATCTAGGGCAGCCCTTGAGAGTAATTTTGTTAAGCAAAGACAAGACAAAAACAAAACGAATAAAACCCTAACACACTGCACACTAACTGAAAGATTCAGAGGTTGAACAGAACACAAACACTTTTCTGGAAATAAAATCTCTCTATCCTAATCTTCTAGGAAAAAAAAAAAGTTATTGAAGCCATCCCACAGTTCTCACAAGACAAAGCATAAATCTTCCGCACAAAGGCAGAAATACAGTATCATCTTTTGTGAGGACTGCAATAAATAAATGACATTTAGGGTCCTAGCTACCTGTATGCTTTTGTTACCAGTGTATACAACATGCTACGGTTTATTGCTCTCTTTCATTTTCTAGGGTGGTCTCCATTTTTACCTCGTTTTCTTATTTTTCTTTTTTAATTGAATGTATTGTAAATCACTTGAAATATAACATCATGATGTTCATAAAAACATATTTACGAAGTAAGAAAAAGAATGCCTTTATCAGATGACATGTCGCAGATTCTAGTTTGGGATTATGGGTTTTCTAGCTGGCTGACGGGGAGGAACTGGCAGTGAAACTTTAAGTGACTGAAAGAGCAAGCAGTTAAGTAGTAAGTCAAAGGAATAGGAAGGAATGCACCCAAAACCCAGTGGAGGACACATGTTTGCGGGAGATGACCTGGGCCAGAACTCAAGCAACATCTGAGTCAGCAACCCAAAGCTGGGAATGGAATTCACATACAAAGCTCAAAGGTACAAATCAGGTAGCAGCACTGCATAGTGGTTAGTCAGGCAGGCTGTGAAACCTGATGGCCTTTCTTGGCTTTGCTACTTCTAGCTGCACGACCAGGCAGGTTGCTTGACATCTCGATGCTTCATTGTCTTTGTTCTTCAAATGGGGATATAATAATGATGCCTACTTTTAATTAAAGTATAACATGTAAAGGCGTTAGTACAGTGCCTGGCACATAGTAACCATGCAGTAAGCATTAGCTGTTATCAGTGTGCAAGGAAGGAAGAAACATAAACATAAAGTGTCATTTCCCTGGCAAACTGCAGAGATTTGGACACATTTCAGCACCTAGAGACCTGGCAAGCATAGCATCATACAGGGAAGGCCTGGGGGAATTATTCTAAGGGTTTGTAGATGCATTTACATAAATATATATATGGAAGTGCTTGGAAAGAGGTGTTCGGATCTACTGTGTAAGGAAAGTAGGAAAAACAATTCTAAAAACACAATATGATGGTTAGATATACTATGGTGTGGCCATGTAATGAAATATGTATAGCCCTCGAAATTGTATTTGTTAAGAACTTGTATTGACATGGGAAATGTTAACATTCAAATGCTAAGCAAACAAAGTAGATATAGAGCAACATAAACAATAAGCAATATAAACAAGCACAAGTTATTTATAGAAAAGACTAGAAACAGGCCGGCATAGTGGCTCATGCCTGTAATCTCAGCATTTTGAGAGGCCAAGGCAGATAGATCCCTTGAACTCAGGAGTTTGAGACCAGCCTGGGCAAATGGTGAAACCCTGTCTATACAAAAGATACAAAAATTAGCTGTGTGTGGTGGCATGCCCCTGTGATCCCAGCTGCTCAGGAGGGTGAGGTGGGAGGATCTCTTGAACCTGGGAGGTCGAGGCTGCAGTGAGAGGTGATTGCACCACTGCACTCCAGCTTGGGTGACAAAGGGAGACCCTGTCTCAGAGTAAATAAATAAATAAATAGACTGGAAACATGCATTAAAATGTTAACAGTAGTGATCTTTGGTAATATGATTACTGTGGTTTTTTTTCCTTAAGATTTTAAACTATTCTCTAAGTTTTCTGAAATAAACATTGTTTTAAAATGGAAAATATGGATGACTTTAAAAAAATTAACAACTCACATCTACCCAGCACTTCCTACAAGCCAATCACAGCTCTAGGTACTTTACATGTTGTAACTTATTTCTCTCATAAAGAGAATACCAGGCCCAAATGGCTTCAGTAGTGAATTCTACCGAACAGTTAAGAAAGAAAAAAAATACACACATTTTTCAAAAAAAAAAAAAAATTGGTGAAAAGAGAGTACTTTCCAACTCATTCTATGAAGTCTCTGATACCAAAATCAGGGAAAGACATTGCAGAAAAAGAAAACTGCAGACCAATATAGCTTATGAATATAGATGCAAAAATTCTCAACAAAATTGTAGCCAAGTAAATCCAACAACATATAAAAAGGAAAATACATCAGGACTAAGTGAGATTTATCTCAGAATACAAGACTGGCTCAACATTCAAATTCATAACATTAAACAGATTAAAGGAAAAAAAATCATGTGATTATCTCAGCAGATGCAGAAAAAGCGTTTGACCAAATTGAGCATCCAGTCCTGCTCTTTAAAACTGTCAGCGAATTGGAGGAGAAGGAAACTTATTCAACCTGATAAGGGACATCAGTGAGACACATGCAGCTTTCATTATACTTAATATTAAAGAACAATGCTTTCCTCGTAAGATCAAGACCAAGGCAAAGGTGTTCATTCTGAGTTTTCAGCTCTTGCCAGGGCAATAAAGCAAAGGAAATGAAGTAAAAGACCTCCATATAGGAAAGGAAGAGGGAAAACTCTCTGTGTACACATCTCACTTTAAAAAAGTATTTGTTACATGTTGAAATGATAATATTTCAGATGTTCTGGGGTTAAGTAAAATATAATATTATTTTTTAAATTAGTTTTTAGATGTTTTAAATGTGCCTACTACACAATTTAAAATCATGTATATCGTTCGTATTTGTCACATACATCTTACTTCTTTAGATAGTGCAAGTCAGAGAGATAGGCAACGGCCAGATCACATCAGGTCTTGGGACCACAGTGAGGATTAATGTATAGACACACACACACACACACACACACACACACACACACACGTGTGTGTGTATATATGCGTCTGTGTGTGTGTGTGTGTGTGTGTGTGTGTGTGTATACTTTAAGTTCTAGGGTACATGTGCAGAACGTGCAGGTTTGTTACATAGATATACATGTGCCATGGTGGTTTGCTGCATCCATCACCCCGTCATCTACATTAGTTATTTCTCCTAACGATATCCATTCCCTAGCTCCTCATCCCCCAACAGGCCTCTGTGTGTGATGTTCCCCTCCCTGTGTCCATGTGTTCTCATTGTTCAACACCCAGTCATGACTGAGAACATGCGGCATTTGGTTTTCTGTTCTTGTGTTAGTTTGCTGAGAATGATCGTTTCCAGCTTTATCCATGTCCCTGCAAAGGACATGAACTTATCCTTTTTTATGGCTGCATAGCATTCCACAGTGTATATATGCCACATTTTCTTTAGAGGATTAATGTCTTTATCCTAGAGGTGATGTGGTCATTAATGGAATTTAAATAAGGGGGACTTGTAAGAAGTGGATTGCAGAAGGGCAAGAGTGAATTAGAGAAATCAGTTGGGAGGCTGGGGTGGAGGGTAAGTGGGGAGTGGACATGGGGAGTGAAGGTAGAGCCAAGGTGTGGGGTTCAGACATGGGCCATTGGGAAGACCTTGGGCTAAAGTATTTGCTACTTGTTGCAACTGTTGCTGTTTATTTCTGGCACATGTATAATGAGTGTTTCTTATTTCCAAGAAGTGTTCCAGGGAAAGCAAAATATATTCATTTTCTACCATTTCCTCAGAGATCTTTATGACAAAGTAATAATTTATAAACAACAGATTTGAAGGAGTAATTATGAAATGAACAAAAGATTTCAAGCAGAAGTTTGCAAACTATCTAATGAAAGAAATGCCACAATGTTTGCTGCTGTTAAGTGCTTTTCAAGTTCATTTCTCTTTGATTTTAGATTTTATAAGATGTTTCTTTTCATTAAGAATTTTAAAATCACATATCCAAGCTACCTATTGACAGGTAGACTGCTAAATGGAAAAGACTGATGACACAGACAGAGGGAAAACATTAAGTATTTTGTAGATGTCATGACTCAAGTCCTCAGTGCAAGGGGATGGCAAGAATCTTTGTATGTAAAGAGTTTTAGGTTATATTTTTTGGAATAACTTTTAAAGTTGTTATATGGAAGAAAATTTCTAAGCCAAATAATGGTTAGAAAGTGATTTATCTGGGCCCATCCTGAGCTCTAGGATACCAGAGGAAATAACATTATGTCTTCTGTCATCAGGTGGGTTATATCTGGCAAGACTCGTAACAGAGCCTGGTGCTTGAACATCAGCTCATTGAAATCCCAAATGAAGTGTGACCCTCTCTTCACTGGTCAGGAGTGGTGTTCTCACTAAAAAAGGAGTGGATGGATGGATGGACAGGTAGAGGCGTGCATGCATGAATATTGCAGCAAAGAATTAACAACCTCACTGGCTTAGTTTAAGAGGACCTGGTCTGCACAAGAATAAGTGTTGGCCTTTGTTTTGGCATGGGATTAAAATAATTTTCAGATTTAATTGGTGCTGGAGTTGACCTGAAAGTCTTGGTCCACTGGTGCCCTAGTGCTCCAGCCCAACCAAACTCCCTTCTTCAGCAATCACCAACTCTCTGCCTCCACATCCACATCATCAGATGTTCTTTCCCTGCTTTAATTCTTCAGTCAGCCACCCCCTTTCTCACTTCCAGTGGACAAAAGAAAGTAGGAATTCATCTTCCTTTCTACCTTAGAGGCTGAGCCAGGAGCAAGAGCAGTTTTCTGACTCCTCTTGTTTTCTCTTTCACCAGGACTGCACTCTCTCCGTCTCACTGTTTTGCTTCAAACCATATCTGTTTTTTATTTCCTTTTAGCTCTGCTCTCCATCTAACCATAAGTTCCCTGTTCTGTTTGATAAACAAATGGCTCCTTAAACTAAGCCTGGATTATTTTCTAGTACCTGGACTTGCAATTGCCGGCACCAAAGAGACAAAAGAGAACATGGGTAAATGAAATACCAAGGATGTTCTGGAATCTTCAGGATTCCTTGGGATTTTCTAATGTCTCCTGTTCTCGGAATGCTCTGGTCTATTTTGACAGTTACAATGAAGAATTGGTGCTGCTCTTCTGACCATTCTGGAGCCATTGGGGATTCATATCACTCTAGCCAGAGAGTACAAAATCACCAAAAGATGGTGACCCAGTTCTTGTTGGTGAATTCTTTATATGCATTTGAATTTGCCCCCAATATTTTTTTTATATCTCATGGTCTAGGGCTGGTTATGATAACCACTATCCACATGTGGACATTTAAATATTAATTTAATTTAGTACAGTTTAAAATTTAGTTTCACAGCTGCACTATGCACATTCCAATTACTCAAGAACCACATGTGGCTAGAGGTCGGACACCACAAACATAGAACATTTCCATCATCAGCGGAAATTCTTATGGACAGTGCCCCTCTAAAGCATGGGTGTGGTGCAGCTTAGTGGGTGAGGTCATGGGCTCTGTATTCAAAAGATGTGTCTCTCAGTCTGCCTCACAACTCAGCAGCCACATGACTCAGGGCAACTACTTAACTTGCTCAGCCACAATTGACTCAGTGGAGATAATAATACCTGAGACAAGGAGCTATGGTATGAAGCGATGGGTACTCAGTACATATTTATCATATTTGTTGTGGTGATATAGTAGTGAAAATAATTTTAGCATCCTTTTTTCTCCCTTCCTTAGATGAAAAACACACTGAGCTCTTATTGTGCGATAAAGAGCTTAGCTGGCCTTTGTCCCAAGTCCCTGAATGGGAGCCTCTAAATCCTTAGAATTTCCCGAGTGACAGACATGCCTTTGTTGTTCATCGTGGGCCGTGATAGTTTATGCTAATGAGACCACTGAGGATGGGGGCTGGCCATGTCAGAAAGACCAACCATGAGATGAGAATCTTGAGGCTTTGAGCCAAGTGATGTCAGTCCAACCTCCAGGGAGGCAAGGAGAAGCTGAAGATTGAGAGCAGTCACATGGCTAGTGATTCCATCAATCATGCCTGCATAATGAAACCCCTATAAGAACTCTGGACACAGAGGCTCAGGTGAGCTTCCCTGGTTAACAGCACTCTGTTACACATTCATGTGCCAGGAGGGTGATGTATTCTGACTCCAATGGGAGATGGCATGGAAATTCACATTTGGGATACCCTGTAACCTTGCCCTATGCATTTCTTTTTTTGGCCAGTCTTAATTTGTATTCTTTTTTGTTCTAATAAAACCATAATTATAAATATAATGTTTTCCTGAGTTCTGTGAGTCATTCTACCAAACTAAGGAGATAGTGGGGAACCCCCAGATTTGTAGCCAGTTGCTCAGAAGTGCAGGACCTGGGAACCCCAGAGTTTGCTGCTCGTGTCTGAAGTGATTAAAGACCCCGCCCTTTACTTGTGAAACTCGACCTAACTTCAGGTAAGTCACACCAGAGTTCCATTGCAGATCTACATCTCATTCCTGGATCCTGGCCCCTGAAAAAGCCTGGTTCCATTTGGCTTGGCTGCTACCAGTTGGAAGAGGTCAAAAGCTTTCTCTTTCTATTGTTACCCTTCAGCATCACAGCCACTATTGGGTGCACACTCAGGTTCCTAGGGACCCATCTCATTTACCCAGACATACCTGGGAGACTGGACCACTGTTAAAGGAGGGGAGGGTGTCTTATATGTCCCTGAAACTTATAAAACTAACCTGTAGCCGAACCACCTTGGGCACCTGTTCTCAGGACTTCCTGGGGCTGTCACAGGTTAAGGTCCTCATATTTGTCTCAGAGTAAATCTTTTCCAATATTTTACAGAGTTCTACTCTTTTTCATTGACATTCATCAACTGGACTCTTAGTCCTGTGGGATTCATGCTGTTTTCCTGTGTAGCCTCCAGGGACAGTTCTAAGAAAAAGTAAAAGGCAGAGAGCAAGAAAGGACAGAGAGAAAAAAAGAGAGAGGAAGGTAGAGTTCAGCTCTGTAATCCCAGAGCTTTGGGAGGCCAAGGCAGGAGGATGGTTGGAAGCCAGGAGTTTAAGACCAGCCTGAGCAACATAGCAAGACCCTTGTCTCTGCAAAAAAAAAAAAAAAAAGAAAAGAAAAGAAAAGAAAAAATTAGCCTGGCATGTTGGTACACACCTGTAGTCCAAGCTACTCAGGAGCCTGAGGTGGGAGGATTGCTTGAGCCCAGGAGTTTGAGGTTTCAGTGAGCTATGATTGTGGAACTGCACTCCAGTTTGGGCAACAGAGGGACCCTCTGTCTCTTAAATAAAAATACTGTTTCAGAGTTGTTCTTTTCCTACAAATACTGCTAAGTTAGGTTATGGACCCCACTCACTTACAGATGACAGAACTGAAATCCTGCTAGGTGAGGTCACTTTCCAAGACCACAAAGCGAGGTAGATGTAGAAGCTAAGAGAAAGCCTGCCTGTCTCTGACTCACTCTGCAGCCTCTCACTGTATCATCTGTCACTCAGGCTCAGGCATCTGAGTCATCTCTGTGGATTCTACTTTTATAGCAGCCCCAGGGATTGTTTCCTCCTTCCTTCCCAACTGCCATCACCTGTGCCAGGGCTTCATGATTTCTCACCTGGACAACAGCCTCTGATCTGGTCTTCAGCTAGTCACCTTCATGCTAATCTAACCCAATCATCACTGCAAGATCAATCTAACTAGCCACTGCTCTCATGGAAGTGTCTCAGTGAGAAACTTTTAACGACTTCCTGTTGCTTAATTTATTAAGTGTTAAAAACTGTTTAGCACAGTATCATGGCCAGCCAATGCTTGAGCAGCATGCCCGCACTCCAGCTCAAGCCACTGTGGCCCCAAGATCCCCTGCACACCTGTGCACGCCCACATTGCTGCTTCTGTGCCTTCCCTTGGAAAACCCCAGCCATGCCTCACCTAACTACACATCTATCCCTCTGAGATCCTCGGTGCAGCAGTTCAAACGGTACCCCTACCCATGAAGCCCTTCTGATTCCTCCAACCCTGAAATGCTGTAGCTCTTGTGAAAGGAAAATAAATCTTGGGACCCCAAAATCATTAAGCCAAAGGGAAAAGTCAAGCTGGGAACTGCGTCAGGCAAACCTGCCTCCCACATTATTCCTAAATAAGATAGCTACAACGATTAAACAGCTACATACCTTCCTAACAATTGGCACACTGGGAAATTCCTTACGGGCTCCAATATCTTTACCCTAAAACAGTTTTATTGAATTTTACCCTGACAGCTTATCTTCACAGGCATGGGACAAAGGACAGAACTCTAAGTAAGTCATCTCTCTGCTCACCTGAGACAAATGCATATCTGATTGCTTCCTCTGATATAAAAATGCAGACTCACTGAGCTAAAGGAAGACATAAATGACTATTATTCCTCTACCCACTGCCTGCCCCCACATGTAAACTATGTATTTGGTGAATGGCTGATCAAAGATGCAAAAGAATGCAACTATTTGTCTCTTATCTATTCACAACTTAATTTTTTTCTCTGTCCCCAATATCCAGCTTTTCCCTTTAAATATTAAAGCCTTCAAAATCATCTTTGGAGAAAGGCACAAACCTGCCTCCTGGCACATACCCTTAACCTTGACAAAACAAACTTTCTCAATTGATTGAGACCTGTCTCAAATACTTTTTGGTTCGCACTCTTTATCCCATTTTATTGTCTACTATGTTCTGTGTGTGCGTGTCTCATCTCCACTCTTAGACTGAGATCCTTGAGGACAATGACCTGTGTCTTGTTCATCTTTCAGTCCCCAGAGCCTCATACAATGGAGAGACACTACACATATCCAATGAATGTTTTTTGAAGGAATGAATTCCTTCTAAAAGAAAAGACTCTGCTACACCGTGCATGATTAGTTTAAGTACTTTTCCTTAGATTGCAAAGTCTCTTGCAGTATAAATTTAATCTTTCCTAGAAAATATCTTACATATTGTGCCTAGATCTCCCCTCCATAGCCCATGAATTGATAAACACAATTAACTGCCTAGGCTGGGTGAACTGAAGTAAGTCAGTAAAAAATTTTACCAGTTCCCGTCTTCATTGAAGTTGCTAAATAAATATTGAAAGAAGTAAGATCATTCTCCAAAGAGCCCTGATATGTTTATGAATACATATAACTTATTATTAGTTAATGAGCTTATTAGATTCTCAATAAGCTTTCCATGCATGCAGCATTAAGACCACACATAACCAGTCACACTGACCTACACTTTACCGGTAATTAAGTTCACACTAGGGATACTTTAACAAAATATGTTCATTGTCCAGAGTTTTTAAAATTAAGGAGAAAGAAAGCCCAAATTCATCACAGATAAACAGACATGGATTTCTTTTTCATTTTTGATCTGATTTAAACAATATTTAATACAATATATATTGGTTAAACTGTTGCTTCACAAAATCCTGGTGAATGTCACAATCAATGTTTATGACTCAAGAGCAGACCAAGAATATCAGAAATGACCAGGGAAACAATGGTTTTAAAAATCACCTTGGAGGAAGGGGAAATGCATGGGAGTATTGGCATTTCGAAGGCAGATGAAATGCAGGTATGGAAGCAGGACTCCATTTATACTTCAGTTGTCAATGGCACTGGTATCTGTCCCCAAGGGATGGCAAAATGAAATAATAGATCTGCCACCCCCAGGTCCCTGTCAGTTGCTACCTCATTACTCATTAATGTTGCAAACTATTATAATTTAAGAATTTAAATAATAAGTAAAAGACTGTCAAATTTTCTTTGTGTTTTTGGGTGTGTGTAGGGGGATGGGGCAGTGTAGGATGAAAGAGGTCCAAGGAAGATGAAAGCAGTGTGGAAGAGAAAACAGCATGCTAGAGTTGTTTTATTATATAACTTTTTTCTCAAATAATCAGACCATCCACTGGTTTTCAATTTTTATGTATGTATGTATGTATTTGGTGGATACCTTTATGGTGAAAGGATTTCAATTTAGCTTTTAAATTGGAATTTTTCAAAGACCACAACCCCAGCTGGCAAAGATGAAACACTCAACATTAAGAGACTCTTTTTGAAGATTGCCCTTATAAAGCCAGAATAGCAATTTTCAAGACATGTTTTGCTCGTTTTCACCTCAGAAGGTGCTATCAGGCTACTTTCGACTCAGTTCCTACACTCTCAAGACAGGGCTGGTGTTTGTTACACAGTCAGACTCTTGGGCTGTGTTCTGCCCCTTCCTGGAGAAGCAGTCACCAAGTTCTCAGTGAGCGTTCACAGAGGGCACGGCTCAGTGGCTAGGCATGCACATTTGCATTTGTTGTTGACAACTGTCAGCTTCGACCTCCTTCTCCTCACAACTCCCATCTAAATGGGGATTGTAATCCTCCTTCCCACCCACTCTCTTCACTCCCTGGGGTAAGAATGTTGACTCCTGCTCTCCATCACCTGTCAGGATCCATCCTGCTGTCACTGGCTTATATGGACAAGTCAGCCCACTGTCACGTGACCACAGGCTGCTAAAAACAGCTCTGGCACCCACTCCAAACCAAGGCCTGAAACAATGTCCTCCACCGAGAGAAACGTAAAGGACATTTGATCACACAATCCTTGGAATAATATCCAGGAAACACTTGCCGGAGCCACTCGCAGCACCCTTCCCTGGCAGCGCACTTGGGGACGGCAAGGAGATGAGCGCATCTCTGAATTACAAGTCTTTTTCCAAAGAGCAGCAGACCATGGATAACTTGGAGAAGCAACTCATCTGTCCCATCTGCTTAGAGATGTTCACAAAACCTGTGGTCATTCTCCCTTGTCAGCACAACCTGTGTAGGAAATGTGCCAGTGATATTTTCCAGGTAGGTTTGTTTGGAATTTGGTCAGGGGGAGGGGGTGGAAAAGATTCCCTCCTCTTGGAATTAAGTACTTAACACTGAGGTGAAATCCTTTAAAAAACTTTGTAAGGTTGCCAGGCACAGTGGCTCATGCCTGTAATCCCAGCACTTTGGGAGGCCAAGGCAGGTGGATCACCTAAGGTCAGGAGTTTCAAGACCAGGCTCACCAACGCGGTGAAACACCGTCTCTAATAAAAATACAAAAAAAAAAAATTACCTAGGCCTGGTGGTGGGTGCCTGTAATCTTAGCTACTCAGGAGGCTGAGACAAGAGAATTGCTTGAACCCAGGAAGCAGAGGTTCAAGGTGAGATGATGTCGCGCCATTGCACTCCAGCATGGACGACAGAGCAAGAGACTCTGTCTCAAAAAAAGAAAAAAAGGTTGTATTTACTTTAAAAAAAAAACAAAACATCTTTCTTTTAATGATTTGCTTTGTCTTCCTCTTTACTCCCAAATCTAGTTTTATCTTAAGACTAAGACTGGTATTTGTTTCTTTTTAAAAAAATCGAACCATTTAATGTTTCAAAACTATAAATGAGTAACTGCTAAAGACATTAATGTGGAGTTTCTGGCTGGAACTTTGGTTCTGAAAATGATGGATGGAAAAGCACTTTGTGTGGACAATGGTATACTCACAGACAACTGTGGATAAGGTCTGACCCTGTGTTTCTGGACCACTTGCTGAGAAAGCCCTGAGGGATGATCTTATGGCAAGCTTAAAGTAGAAGTTCATGTTGTTTGTAGTAGCAGAGAGTGAAAATAAGTCTCAGAGAAGCTACTTGTGGCATTACCCAATTCCTTTTTTCTTGCTTGGCAAGAACAGGCCTCTAACCCGTATTTGCCCACAAGAGGAGGCACCACCGTGGCATCAGGGGGCCGATTCCGCTGCCCATCCTGTAGACATGAAGTGGTTTTGGACAGGCATGGGGTATATGGACTTCAGAGGAACCTGCTGGTGGAAAATATCATTGACATCTACAAGCAGGAGTCCACCAGGTAACACTCTTCCATGTGTCAAGCCCACCTGAAGCTTGTTTTTGTTTGTTTGTTTTAATGGGTTGCTACACTGAATGCTCCTTTATCAATCAAAGACTACGTGTTTTAAGGGAAAATGGTTTTCCAAGTCAGTCCTTCCCAGTGAGAGGGAGAGTTGCTCACAGGAGGTTAGAGAGGAGCTGGTGCCCATGCTTTTGTATCAGTTTAAGAATCAAATCACTCATTAACACTAATCCATCCCAGATGGCGATGTTGAAAGAGACTTACTGCTGTCTCCCTCCACCTTAAAGCCTGTTTTTACATACATTTTTACATTGTTTTGCACTTCACAGGTCCTTTGTAGCTCCAGATCCCTGCAAAGAAAAAAAAAAAAACTAGTAAAAACTTAACAGAAAATTAATAGAAATGGCATCTTCCAAAATAGGCCAGTTCCTAGTTCAGATAGTCTTGCCTTAAAATTGCTTGGATGATAATAAAAACAACCCTGCAACATAGTTTGTCACTGTATTTACTCTAAGGGAAGTTGCAAAGCAAGGCAAAACCCTGGCCTTTAGGGACTTAACGTTCAGAGACACGAGGAAAAAAAAATAGATGAAATTCAGGTAATGATTCCCCATTCCTTACATTGTATTTACTACAGAGTCAGTATTCACTTGTTGATTGTGAATAGCATTGTGATAGCATTATATATCTATCCATTCTTTTACAAAAAAACAGAAAAGGCTTCTTATTCATCAAACCACATTGGCTATAGAATTCCTTTCCTAGACACAACTCTGCGGGAAGCTCATTCCTAGAAGGCACGGTGTGAAGAGCCCCTTTTCAATCGTGCACAGGTCAGTCCAGTCCACAAAGCTTAATAGCCATATTGAGACCATCTAGAAATGGCCTCATTGTGATTCCATTAGGGGACATGTATTTATGGAACATCTGCAGGGCTCTAAGAGGCTTGTGCTGTTGGAAGGAAAGCTGTTCTATAAATCTAACATAATTATTATAATTATTATAGCTATTAATTTCCGCTAAAGATCCAAAACTAAATTAGATAGTACCAGGATCTAGATGGGTTTGGGGGAAAAGAATTGCTGATGACATATTGCAGAGATTGCAGCTGGCTGTTTCCCTTGCTTCCAAAGTCTCTTGACAAGAACAAAAGTACTATTGCTGTTGCTGTTACTTTACAGATTTGATTTCATTGTGTTTCACTACTTTAAAATACATATACACACTGTCTCTAGAAAACTTAACCAGCCAATTAATAACCAATTAATTATTAGGTTGATGCAAAAGTAATTGCGATTTTTGCAATTACTTTTCATGGCCAAAACAGCAATTACTTTTCCACCAACCTAAAATTAAGAGAGTTTATATAACAAAGTTTCATTGCTAGTCCTGAGCCTTGCACAGAATAGTTGCTCCATAAATCCTAGCTGATCAAGCAGTACCACAAATATTCTTACATAACAAGTTTCAGAGCTAGTACAGTGTCTTGCACAGAATGGTTGCCCCATAAAACACAGCTGATTAAACAACACCACAAATATTCTTACATGTTCTATTTATTGCAATAAATTTGTTTCGTTACTTGTCACAGTGGGAACTTGAGACATGAAAAAATGGCAATACTTGTTTTAAAATCCAGAGAAGAGATGTTAAAATTTGCAGTATTAGTAAAACTACAAAACACATCTTCACCTTAACTATGAAGTTGGCTTGCTGCAGGTGCCAAAAATAGTACCTAGGGCTGGGAAGTAAATTGCATAAAAGCAATGAACAAAATTTCCAACAATAAAGCTCATAGGTGAGTGGACTAGGGATGGTTTTGTGATTTCCTGTGACTTTTTTATGTTGTTTTTTTCTTGAATTTGAAACTTGCCTGTGGGAAAATTTTACTTGGTGGCAAAACCACAAGTTGCACAGAGCACTTGGTCACATGTCTGGCAGGAAACACAGGTGTCCCCTGGGGGAAGGCAGCCTTACTAGACCAGAACCTTGAGCCTCAGGGTACATTAGGTAACCTAGAACGATCTTGATATACAGAGTGAGAAGAGTTCCGCTGTGGCCATTGGAAGGGGGTGGGAGGGGTGCCAATCACAGACCGGGATGTTATTGATCAACTCTGACCTCCTGCAGAAAGGCTGGAGACTGTAGGTCTCCACAAAACCTGGCATTTTTATCCAGAATTCTGCATGGTGCCAGACTAGCCACAGTTGGGAGTAGGAACTGGTAAGAGAAGATACTATTTTGGTTATATTAATAATTAATATAGTAATAATTAACTTTAAAATATAACAAGTAAACTACTATGTGCTATGTGCCAGACACCGTGCAGGGTGCCTAACACATGAATCATGTGCAGTTCTTGAACTCTCACAACAATCTTGTGAGACGTTGATTACTATAATTACTACTACACTATTAAAGATTTTAGTGTCTTAAAGTAATTAACCTACACAGTTTTGAGAATTCAGTACAAGGCCTCTGAAGAGAAATGCAGTCTCCACCCTATTCTCTCTTACTCCCAAGTTTCATTCCCCAGAGTCAACCACTTTTAATTCTTTTAGCTGTTTTTCTGCTATTCATCACCAGTGACATGTGCATACTACTGGTATACTGCTATTCTTTGATTTTTCAGTTTCAGACATTTTCTATTGACTTCCCACTGTAGACGATTAGGACTGAGCCCTCCTCGCATGGCTGGGCTTTACCATCTACTTGGGAATTCCTCTACTCTCTCATGGGTTGAACTCCTTGCTCCTTGGATTTCAGGTCTCCCTGTTTGCTGGCTTACTCTCTTGTTTTTATAGAGCACATCCTCAAGTAATCTCTTAAAATGTGCACAAAGTCCTTCTCTTTTCATCCTCTTACACTCCGTCACCCCCTATTTCTGCCTTCAGGACTCCCAGCTCCTGCCGTTCCAGACCCTTTCCAGGGTTCCGTAGCTCAAGTCAGCTTGCTTATTGTAAGCTTCTCACTGCAGGAACATAGCAGAACTAAGATGCAACTCAAGTAGGTCACGTCCATTCATCCAGATGTTACTAATTTCCAACACTTTTTGGTTGACATCTCTCATTTGCTGTCATTTGTGCTCACTTTTTGTCCTTACTGATTTATGCCCTTTTATTTCCTTATTCTCATTTCACTGGGATTCCAGCAGAATAAATATGTAAATACATACATACATAGATAAATATATAAATAAATAAATACATGCCTATGTTCATTCTGCCACATTTAATTAGAAAACCCTTAATCTGATTTTTGATATGAGTAAAAATTGAGAACAAAATAGGATAAGTAGCTTGCCTAAGGCCACCATTACATGAAGAAGCTGAACTGGAATGAAGCTTTAAGATCAGTTTGTCTGGGCACTGTGGTTCACACCTGTAATCCCAGAACTTCAGGAGGCTGAGATGGGCGGATCACCTGAGGTCAGGAGTTCAAGACCAGCCTGACCAACACAGTGAAACCCCATCTGTACTAAATACAAGAAAAATTTGCCAGGCTTGGTGGCAGGTGCTTGTAATTCCAGCAATTTGGGAGGCCGAGGCAAAAGACTCCCTGGAACCTGGAGATGGAGACTGCAGTGAGCCAAGACTGTGCCACTACACTCCAGCCTGGGCAACAAGACCAAAACTCCATCTCAAGATGAAAAAAAAAAAAATCAGTTTGACTGCAAAGCTACTGCTTGAATTGCCTTACCAAAAACAGATGCCCACCCCTCAGAAAACTCTAGGGTGGTCCCAGGAACCTCAGAGACCAAAGATGGCAGGCTACAAACTCCTTGGTACAGCCTACACTGAACGGTGAGGGGCCACGGCCAACATTTAGCACTGGGCCCTGACTACAGCTGTGAGCGCGGCTGCTCTCACCTCATAAACATGTATTTATGTCTTTCTTTTACATGCCATATCTGTCCCAAGTCTGTCACATGTTTTAAATTGTATGGAGGTTTCATTATACTCAGCTATGAGTGGATGGTTCTTCTGGGGCTGGGCTACAACCCAAATAAGAAAAACTCAGTGAGGAATATGGGAAACCATTCTCAGTGCATATAGCACCATGAAAAAAAAAAATAAACCGAATCACAAGCAAAACTAAATGTAGAGCCTCATGGCTGTTTTCACATTTTCAATATTTGCATATATTGCATAGACCTGTGCTCTATGACATTATCTCATCACAGCTGTTGACATCAGAACAGCATGTGGGACCCAGGCTACCCACTCTTGCTTAACCCATGTTAATGACATGGTGGAGATACCTAAGAGGGAAGAGTTTAGACGGGAAGAAGCCTTTGACTAGCCAGAGACCAACTCTCCAGTCCAAACCCCAGAGGGTAGTGTCATTTATTAAAGAAGTAATCAAGATGTTGTCTGGTCTCTTCCTTCACCATTCAGGAGTGCCAGGTGACTCTAGGCTTTTCCCATATTTGCCATGACTTCTCTGGCTGAATGGTGCTACACTACAGCACAGGGAATACTGTCCATTAACAGGTTAAATTCCCTTTCATTGTCTCTCTCATTTGTGCAACAAATATTTACTGAGCCACTGCCTCTGTGTGAGGCACTTATCTGAGTACTGGAGATGCAGCAAAAAAGAAGATGCATCATGGCCCCTGCCCTCAGGGAGCTGATATTCTAGTGGAGGAAACAGACAGACCTGATAGGGAGATAATTTTCTCAATTGTGGAGTTGGTTTTCCTTATTTGAGTTCCAAATATGTGGTCAAATCAGAAGGTAATAGACTTCATGGAAAGCATATTGCTGCAAGACCAGACAGAAATTCCTTTTGCAACAATCAGATTCTAAAATTTTGAAACTGAAAGTCCATGCAATTTTCTTATGAGACCCAGGGCTTCTCCCAGTGTTTAGCCTAATCTCAAGTACTTGACTTCCACCTAGCAGCTTATAAAGGAACATTAGTGTCTTACAGAGGTACATCAGCATGTTTTCTGTCTTTCTCTGAGTTCTGGGGCTGCAGCTACAAGATACCACACATCAAAAACAATGGGTTTCAAACACTCGTGATCATGATTCACAGTAGGAAGTGCATTTTATGTTGTGACTACTTACTTTTATGGATGGATGTATATGTGTATATATATATATATATATATATATATATATATATATACACACACACACATACATACATACTTACACACATACACACACATACATTTTTAAGTCACGTATATACACACATACACCTGAAACAAAAGTTTCAAATATCAATACTTATTCTTACCACATGTAATTCACAGCATTTGCTATTCCATTCTATTTTTATTTTAACAATTCTGATCATAACTCCTTAAATTGATTTCTTGGCCTGTAGTAATTGATTTCATGGCTCATAAAAACCTGTAGTTGTTTAAAAGTAGATCTGTATAACAACAAAAAAAATGTAGTCCCAAATCTAAGATGTTGCTAAATAACTATGTTTTTGGAAATTTTAAGAAAGCCTCTGGATTTGGATTTGAGTTTTTCAATTATTTCTGTAAAGTATTAACAGCCTCAGTCACTAGATAGGATATATCAGAATTCCTGGGGTTTATATAAGAAGGTACACTCACACCTGCCTCTCATACACAGCTACTTCCAACCAGTACTTGAATTAATAATCAGAAGATTTCTGTTCCCTGTGAGCCACACCTATCCTCACTCCTTCAGGTGAAAATGGTGTTTTCTGGGGACAGAGGCTATAGAGGTGGGATCTAGCTCCACCCAAAAGCTGGTGCAAACTTGACTGTCAGCTCATCAGCAATGGGAAAGTGTCCCGTGAGAAACTCATGAGCGTGTGGACACAGTGCTGGAACACCTTCCTGATGGCTCACCAGGGTCCGATGCTCAACTTTCAGGAATTTCACTAGCAGGTTCTTAAACCTTAGGTAACTTAAAATTGTCCACGTGGAAATACACCATGGAAACCAGCAAATGGTACACGTCTCTGTCCCCACCACAAGCAGGGTTGTTAGAGATTTGCCAGCACCCCACTGCTAAACCTGCAGGGAAGCTGAATTTGGTAGGCTCTGAGCACATGAAAGGGCCCCTGGGAGTCTTCTGGAATAGAGTTGCTGGGCATACAGGGAGGAGAAGGAATTTGCAAGGCAGATCACCAGTCTCTGCTCCGCCCCATGAGAGCTGATGGACAGTCATCTGCTTACCTCCTCCCAGGCCAGAAAAGAAGTCTGACCAGCCCATGTGCGAGGAGCACGAAGAGGAGCGCATCAACATCTACTGTCTGAACTGCGAAGTGCCCACCTGCTCCCTGTGCAAGGTGTTTGGTGCACACAAAGACTGCCAGGTGGCTCCCCTCACTCATGTGTTCCAGAGACAGAAGGTAACAGAGCTGCTCCCTTCCTCCCGCATCCCATCCCCATCCCCACTCCTCAGGACCTTCCTGGGGCCAGTGTGAGTGTTTCCTTGTGGTGGAGGAGGAAGCCCCAGCTATACAGGGCCACAGCACACTGGAGAGCACGCAAGGTCTACAGGAAGATATGTGTGCAGTTGTGCACAAGGTACACACTGCATTCCCTGGACTGTGGGGGGAAAGGCCAGATAGGGGAGGGGTGCCCAGGTTCAGGAAGGGGTACAGAAGGACAGGGTCCCTATTTTTGTGCCCTTTGGGTTTGCTGAAGATGAGCAATGTTAGGGGACCCAGCAAAAGCTCAAACTGCTCAAGATTATGTGAAGCTTAGACTACAGATAAGAAAAGGACAGTTTTTTACCCTAGTCACAGAATACTTTCCTTCATCCACCCATGAAGGGTTTCCTTTGCCCTCCTCAAGCCTTTTCTCCTGTAGTCTTAGTGAGGAAGGGTTACAATAGTGACATGCAGTTATAGAGCAGCTTTAAAACACAGCCTTGTGCTGGCCCTCCTGTCACCCACGCCAGTTGCCTAAAGGTCCCTCTCAGTGTGGTGCATCCCCCTGACCCCAGGGCCTCAACCGTAGCCCCCTAATTCTGACCAGAGAGAAAGATAGTGTCTCCATCAACACATTACCAACCTGCTAACCTGGTTTCATGCACGAGCAGGTCAGAATTTACCCGTCTGGTACAGATAAAAGTGGAGTCGGGTACTCCAGTAGGTACAGCCACTCCAGTCACTGAGAATTTGAGCAGTTCCACCTCTCAGTATCTTTCATTTAGATTAATTAGTGTTTTATTGTGAAGATGAGTGTTGGAATAAAATTTGGAAGCAAAGCTCTTGGGCAACACCAATTACAACCAGTGGCCACTAAGTGCTAAAGAGGCAGGATTTTTCGTTATCCACAATATTTGTTTATTTTTCAATGCAGTTACAATTTATTCCCCCTTCTCTTCTGCCCACCTCCCCTAAAGTCGTAGCATGACAGAACTGGATGGTAGCTGTTTCACACTCCTCCCCTCAGAGCCTGGAGACTCATGTGAGCTGGAGAGAAGGACAGACTGGTGGGACCCCCATCCTTGCTCCTCTTTGGCCAAAGCAGCTTCACCTCCATATTAGCTTTCATTTGAAGAAGGTTCTGCAGCTTTAAAATATTTTATAATCACTGTTCTGGTCCAATCTTCTCTTTCTAAATGTGAGAAAATTAGGTTCAAAATCAAATATATGTTTTGTCCAACATCATAGAGAAGTTGGGAGTAGAGTTGGATGAGGCACATGGGTCTCCCAAGGGCCCATCCAGCGCTCCTGGTCGCTCCATCAGCCAGCCTTGGGAAGGGGGGAAATAGGAGCAATGGAATCTCATACCAAGTCAAAAGAGCAAAGAAATTTCAGAGTTGACATTTCTCCCCTAGAACCAGTTCTTTGTTTCAGTGCGAAGTCTGTAATGACTTAGTCTAATATGTGTTTGTATCTGTATACACTATATTATTAAGCCTATAATAAGTATATGTTAAATAAATGAGTATTTACTATATTCATTTCCCAAGTAAAACTGACCCTGAGTTCCACTAGGTAAAGAATTCCACTTGGGTCCCTGAAGTCACATATTGGACTCCATGCCATTTATAAACAATACTTAGAATTCTTTACCTTGAACATGTTGATCTCAATATTAAGAATGTGATGAAAACTGTGAAACTTCTTTGTGTGCAAATGCATTCATACACAGAAGTTTGCTTGCAGTATCAGGCAGTCCACAGGCCTCCAAGCTCTCTCTGTTACTCCTTAAGGGTTCCATGGATCCTAAATTAAGAACCCATAAAGACAGTATTATGACCAATACAGAGTCGGAGTGACCAGGAAACCCCTAAGATATTGGGTTTGTGTTTTCTCTTCATTAGTCTGAGCTCAGCGATGGCATTGCCATCCTTGTGGGCAGCAACGATCGAGTCCAGGGAGTGATCAGCCAGCTGGAAGACACCTGTAAAACTATCGAGGTGAGTCAGGCGACTTCCACAGGTTCTCAATCACGCCTGCGACACCGAGTCTTTATGGCTTCCTCAGTGCCGCACTAGACATCCCTGTTTCAACCTTTCATTCTTTGCATCTAGAATGGCCTCCTTCCTGATGTCTCTGAAATATTCACCTCCAGCACAGAAAGAGACCATTACCACAGCAATCATGAGGCAGATGTTACCACAATTACTAGGGCTATTGTTGCATCTGTTGTTCTTTCTTCCTTTGGAAAGATTAACTACAAGAAAAATATACTCCCCATCAAGGAATTCAGTGTTGTTGCTCTTATAGCAAGCTTTCTTGGTGGAAATCTAAACTGTCTTAGGAAATTCTCGTCCGTGCTTTAGCCAGTCATATGCAGGTTTGAGCTGCATACCTCCACTCTTACCACAGTGCTGCGAAGAGGCCAATCGGGAGGAGAAACGGCTGTAGTTAGAGAATGGCTCAGTGGCTGGGAGCTCATGGAAGCCAGAGTTCTGGCTCATCTCCATGTGCCCTCTGCCTGGCCCACTGCCTGGCAAATAATCAACACTCAAAAATTTTTTTTGCTGAATAAATAGATGAGTGGCTGGTTGTTTAGTTCATATTTGGGCTTGCCATACAATAAATACAGCAGATCTACTTGTCCCTCAAGATCAAATAACCGTGTTATGACTAGAGACCTTTAAAGTGTAGAAACCTGAAGAGGTTTAGCTATGTGGCAGATATCTTTTCAGGAATTAAAGATTCACCAACTAGTTACAACCTGCTACTCTGGTGCAGGTGCAAGACACCTGGGGTCAAGTCCAGGCCTGGCTCTGTAACCCAGAGCAGTCCATTTACCATCTCCCTGCTCTAAGCTTTGGGGTTACTGTTTTTGTAGTTGGACCTCTGTGCAGAGTGGAGGTGTGATGCTGTTCAGTTCACGACATACAGTTCTCATTGTTGTGTGCAAGGCCTCTCCATAGATCGCCACTCTAACATGTTTGATGTTCTCTTTGTTTTTATAAAATGTGTATTGTGTAATATGCATGCCTTTTAATTTTATAAATGGCATTGTGTGGTATTTTTCATTCTGCTTCTTAGTTTTTAAAAAACTAAACATTAGGTTTTTAGTTTTTTGTTTGTTTGTTTTTGAGACGGAGTCTTGCACTGTTGCCCAGGCTGCAGTGCAATGGTGGGATCTTGGCTCACTGCAACTTCTGCCTCCCGGGTTCAAGTGATTCTCCTGCCTCGGCCTCTCAAATAATTGAGATTATAGGAACCTGTCATCACATCTGGCTAATTTTTTGTATTTTTAGTAGAGACAGGGTTTCACTCTGTTGGCCAGGTTGGTCTCAAACTCCTGACTTCCTGATCTGCCCACCTCAGCCTCCCAAAGTGCTGGGATTACAGGCATGAGCCACCACACCCAGCTAGCACTATGTTTTTAAGATCCATTTGTGTTGCTACAAGGAGATTCAGTTCCTCAATTTTCTCCTCTGTGAAAATGGGGCAATCATGGTACTTACTTTATAAAGTTACTATGAATTAAATAAGCAGAAGCAAAATGCCTAGCACAGTGCCTGGCATGTGGTGAGTGCCCAGTAAATGCTGTTCTTATTATTTTATCATTAGAAAGGCAAATTCTATTGAAAGCTAAAGGCTATTTCCTAAATGAGGGCTTAAGGACATTAGCTATAATTATTTCATTTTAAATTTGCACATCATTAAAATCAATCTCATTTCTTCTCCACATTCATATTCCTGAAAACATCCATGATCAATCTGGGATCCATTTATAGAAGGAAAGTTTTCTCTTGGTGAAGAGCCGAAAGAGATTTGGAAACAGACAGTAAAAACTTCTTTCTTTGTACTTATTTACAGTAGAGGCAATATACAATTCAGTCATAATGCCTTGAATCAGCACTCCAGGGTGGTACCAAGCTGAGGTTTGAGTTTATAAATGGAGCATGTTGCTTGTGGGTGAGCAAGGTAATCTCAGGGCTTTACTGAAGATGTCTGTTGGAAGGAACAGGCTTTCTGTCTGGGATGGAGAAGCTGGAGAATGCACAGGAGAAGAGCCCTGTGCAGGGGAAGGGGGGCATATGGGCCTTAAGCAATTTGATTCTTGAGCAAATGCAAATGATTGGGGCTCCCTTTAGCCAGGATCAGAGCACGCCAATGGGGCCACAAAGATTTGACAACAGGTTTTCTTCATAGAAGCTGGTCAGGGGCACGGTAGGAAGTGCTGTTTTTATTCCCTGAAATGACAGGAAGGAGCAGGTTTGGAGTTCAATCAGCAGAAGGGATTAGTGAAGATGTCAGGAAGAACATTCTGGCAGGGAAAGGCAGGATCATTACCCCCATTCTTATTGGCAATACCATTCACTAAACATGACACACTTTTCTAATAAGTATTTTCCCAGGTGGCTAGAGGAGGGCATATAATCACTCTCTTCAGGAATTTACAATGAGACTGCAAATTGGCAGGAGTCTTAAAAGTCCATCTCTTTTACCTGTTTATTTCATTTCTGGGACTTCAGGAAATAAGATGAAAAAACATAGCAAATATATGTTTTTATTTATTTAGGACGTATGTTTATATATAACAATATAGAAAGTACAGCTGTGTACCATGTAACATTTTGGCCAATGATGAACTGCATATATGATGGAAGTCTGATGATATTATAGTATCATATTTTTACTGTAATTTTTCTCTGTTTAGATATGCTTAGATGCACAACCACCGTGTATTACATTTGTCCATAGTATTCAGTACTGTAACATGCTATACATGTTTGTGGTCTAGGAGCAATAGGCTGTGCCATACAGCCCAAGTGAGCAGTAGGCTCTGCTGTGTAAGTTTGTGTAAGTACCCTCTGTGATGTGCACACAATGAAATTGCCTAACGATGCACTTCTCAGAACATACCCCCATAGTTAAGCAACACGTGACTGTGTATGTTTATATAGAACCTCCTGTATATTTGTGAAAAGAAATCAGGAATGAAAAACACCAAAAGGTTAAGGCAGTGAATAGTAGGACTGCAGGTGATTTTCAATGCCTCCCTTATATTTTTATAAAGTGAGTCTGACATTTTTAATAACCAGCAAAATAAAGAATGAGTGAATATGATTCACATGAGCATAGCTGTTTCAGATCAGTTTAGGTGGCTCATCTGGAGATGTAGAGACTGTCTCAAAGCCCCATGGAGGTCTCTGACTTTATGATTCCCACTTCACACATTAACCTTCGTTTGAAGGATCCCTGAAGGATGGGAATGGCCACAGATGGCTACGCTGTGCATCTGTCATCACTGAGGTGACCTTCCAGAGCCAGTGTCATATCAGTGGGCAGAGCCCAGAGGCTCAGCTTCTTGCCAGCCTTCAAGGCAGGACAATGTAGAGCAAACCAGGTCCTCAGCTTGCAGTGAAACGGTCCTAGCTTGAGCACCAGGTAGATTCTGAGCCAGGGTCAGGGCCACAGAGCTATTGTGTATCCTGTTCTGCCTGGAGTTCATTTCCCTTTCTGGCTTTGTGCGCCACCTGCCCAGAAACATTTTCTGAGAAGCTATGCATGGTTCCTGGCCAGGGGGTGGGGAGCTGTTGTTAAAAAATTCTCTTTTCTGATTGGCGAAGACCTCCTTAGGGATGAGAAATGAAGTAGTCCCTGGGGTGGGTATTATCCTTCCATAATTACATCGGGGCCCTGACATCTGCCCCAGAGCCTTTTGGTGGCAGTGTCTTCCTTGCACATGTCTAATTTTGTCTCTAATCACGGGAGGCACCTGGCCCAGGACCAGTCCTGGAGCAATGCTGAGCTTAGGGTAAACGACACTGTGGGCTCATTGTTATCCTTTAAGAATAATGTCTGCAGTTAACATGAAGTTACAGTGATAATGAAGAAGGCTTTGAGGATGACTATAGTTGCAGAAGGACAGACTGAAAAGGGAGTGGCATTTTCCTTCTATGCTGTGGGCTAATGGTGAGTGGAGGAGCCATGAGTCTTTTTACCTCGGCTTCTTGAGAGTGGCCCAGCCTAAGACATTCCCTTGAGAGTGGACTTCAGGGTGATGGAGGGCTTCTGGGCTGTTCTAGATGGGTCCAGCATGATCTGAAGCTTCACTTGCCTTTCTAGGCCTGGAGATGTTCTGGGATGGGATGGGACTGGATTGGCGGCTGCCTGTAGGAATGGAAATGTCCCCTGGGGAGCTCTCTGCTTCCAAGAAAACATGCTTGACTTTCATTCCTCATCCCTAGAGAACACAATCTACCTCTTGCAGACTTTATCAATGGCACTTATCCTATGTCACTGAATACTTAAGGGCACAGGATGTTAATACTGGCCCTCCCACAGGCAGTCTGCCAGGCCTAGAAACATCGCTGTTTTGTATAAATGCCTGTCTAGGGGAAACTGCTCCAAGTCGAATAATAAATATTTGATACTGAGCATTTCGAATCTCTGAAAAAGGACAACTTGAATAAAACCCTCCAATGAATTTGCAGTGAGAACAAATCCATTGTACTTCCAAAACAGTGATTTTACCCCAAATGGCCTTTTCTCATCTCTGAGACATTGTCCACGCCATTACAAATATGAAGAATGAATGTAATTAGAATTGTTTAAATAGTATGCCAGAATTTTAAAGACAATATATGTTTAAAAGAACAGATTTTGGTGTTTGAATTTTAGCACTATGGCTTAATTACATGACATTGGACAAGTTACTTCAGCTTCCTGTCCCTCGACTTCGTCAGCATTCCAGTGGGGATGATGACATCTTCACAGCCTTGTCATGATGACTAAGTTGAAGTAAGAGGCACATGCCAGGGGCTTGGTAAATGTCACCTTACAGCCTCGGAGTCAGCTTGGAAAGCACACACTTATTCTGATGATGTGACCCAACTGGAAGCTCTAGAGATTCTGGGGCATCTTTTAAATGGTGTCAGAAGGCTGTCAGGTCCCAGTTAATTGTGATGGCAGGACTGAACAACTCCCTCTAGAGGGACACATTGAGAATGAATGGAGCTAGACATGACTTCTATTCTTTCTTGAAGAAGCTCTGTGGCAACTGGAAATATTGGCAACCAAGGGAGACTGAGCCTTTTCTGGGAAACATGGTGACTACCCACAGCAGACCAGAGTAAGACAAGCATCTGCTCAGCTTGACAAGTGGCTTTCACCGAACCATGGGGCTCCAGTCAGAACAGGCCCACCTGGCCCTCAGCCCTCATAGTGTCTACTCAAAAAGATTCTAAGTAATCTGGACTAGCCCAGAAAACCCCAAATGCCAAGAACCCCAAGAGTAAGTGTTAGAAATCCCTAAAATTATGGAATAATTATCCTTTGAACATGGAGCGGCAACATGAAGTATTAGAAAAGAGCCTGCGTTTGGAAGGCCCCAGACCCATGGCCACTGAATAGAGTTGTTTGCTGAGCACTACACAAAGGACCCAGTTGATGGAGGGCTGAACCCCAGCCTGGGTGCCTAGAAGATGGTGTCTCTCTAGTTTATCTGTCCCCTTCCTAGGGACATCCTAGTCCGTACTCATGGGAGTTCTCTAAGTGCTTGTAACTGGAGCTTTATGAATGAAAGGCTGGATTTGATTTTCTTGGAAGAAACTTCTTACTTTTTTCAGTATTATTAATTACAGGCTGCTTTTTTTCTCTCTCTCTTTTTTTTTTTGGAGGGTTGGTGGGAAGAAATCATGTTTGTTTAATGAAGGGAAGTTTGAAGTCTCTTGTTTCAAACGAAGGTATACCTCTGAACAAGTATGTCTCGATGAATGTTGGAGGAATGTGGTGGAGATATGAAAAGGCCTAATCAAGCCACAATTGCTCAGTGACAAGTGGTGGGGCTAAGAGCTTATCTTCAGCTCTATTTTGGTCACAGAGCTGTGTTCCTTACATGGTAAGAGCAGTGGTCATTGTTGCCTTAGGTTTTTTCCTACTGTGGCCACCGCACATGTGCAAGCTAGTGCTGACCTTTCAGGGCTAGGGCATGTAATATATGTCTTAATGCTGTAGATGACACAAGACTTGCCAGGAACAGAGGGAGGCACATCATAGCCTAAAGACTCTCTGAAATGTCTTCACATTTACCTAAAATTAGAGAGTCCTGGACCTGTAGAGTCAGAAAGAACCTTAGCAATTATACAATTCAATCTTTCACTGTACAAATACAAACATATGAACAACTGTCCTGAGGTTCAGTGGTTTCCCTAAGGTTGCATAGCTATATTTTACTGTTTTGTTTTTGTTTTTGTTTTATTTTGTTTAAAAAAAAATTGAATGAAGCAGAAGCTTAGACTGTCCACTTAAATACTTTTTTTTTTTTTGGAACAAAATAAAATTGAAGCTTTTACATGAGGGCTGAATATTTCTAGATGCAAGTCATATTTTACTCATTCATTCAGCCAGTCAATCTATATTTCTCAAGTGTGCATTGCATGCCGTATTCTGTACACATAATGCTGGGAACTAGTGATGAGCTAAACATAAAAGGTTCCTGTTCTCAGGCAGTTTTTATTCTAATAGAGGAGTTAGACAATAATCAAATGAATAATAAGATCATTTTAGAGAGTGATAATTACCTGAGAGAAAAGTGAGCCAATAAAAATCTAGCCATTAAAAACAGTGCTTTGCTTGGAAGGCTATCTTCGCTTTTAATATAAGGTCATCTCTTGTTGCTTTTTCTTTCCATGAAAGTTTCCCTTTGCAGTTGCATATCTTGTTTTTCTCGTTACTGCTAAAATATAAAGGTGGCTAGAAATTGTAGTCTGCCAATTTTAACATTTCCATGATGGTAACAGTTAAATGATGGCTTTAGATCAATGTTAAATGTTACCTACTCACTTCTAAGGAAACAACCTAATGACCATCTGATTTTTTTTTCTTTACATTCAGAAATGTTGGCATTATTTAGAAACAATATCCCACCCATCATCATTTTACCTTTTCAATATGGGAGGGATAATGTTTACTTTATAAAAATCACCTCTTTTTAATATACTGCATCCACACTTCATTCTCCCTAGAGATGGGATGAATTTTATTTTCATTAAAGTATTATAGACAACTTTAATTTGGTTCTCCAAGAAGCCAAGAAATATAACTGTCTCAGCAGACCCAGGAGGAAGGCTTTGCATCAGAGCATGCCCAGAGCCAATACTTACTGCATTTGTGGTGGAGGTTACTTCGCTTGCTAAGCACAGTCACACAGGTGTACACACACACAGAGGATGTAGGAACCACAGACATCAAAAGGAAGAAAATGGAGACTATTTGAAAAGATCAACACTAACGCTCAAAAAGCACGTAACTTGATTGAATTGCTATGCAGAGAAGACGGGGAAGGAGGGGTGGTATACGACCCCAAATTAGGCTTAAAGATACATATCTTTTTACTCAAATAAATGAAAAAGTATGCTAAAAGCAAGGAGCAGTCTTTGAGATGAGGAAGTTTTTGTGGAGAAGAGACAAACATGGTTGCTATCATGCTTTTGTAGGTAACAGTGGTCCTTTAAAGTGTGCTGTCTGTAGACGTTTTGTCAATATAAAAGTCCACATTTTTTCCTCATCCCCTTTTCAGGCTACTAGAAAGTCACTGCTGAAAGTTTTGCAGATTCACATTAGCAACGACACAGTAGGTACTGAAATTCAGAGTCATTACTGTCAGTAGCTAGGTGGCCTCTGAGAATTTTTTTTTTTTCTCCACAGCATATATCTGTTCCCTCATCAACTTAGAAGGCAAATTGATAACATGAGGTGTTTATTGTTCCCTGACTTTCACAGCACTTTGATGGTCTTGCAGCCAAGAAAGATTGGAGGGCACCTAAATTAGTCTCTCTTGTGTGGGTTCTACCTCAGAGAGTATGAAAAAATAGGAGATTTCATTTCATGGAGTATTTCACATTTGAAACCGACATTAGGTTAACCTGAACATTTTAAGTTAATTTCTAAAAGTTTATAAGTTCCAGGTTCATAATTCCAAGGAAGAGGCATGTATTTTTGCCATTTCAGAAACAGATTTGTCTCTTACAGTATTTTGCATAGAATTGTATTAAAAGCTAATTAAGTAAGAGTAATTTTTTCTGTATCGAATTAGAAAATATTATAATTTTACATTTTATATTTATCATTTATGATACTTTTTTCTTTATTATTCTCCAGAACATTGGAAAATTACGGCAGGTTATTAGATCATACAATGCCAGGTACAAAGTGAGTAGTTGGTGAATTTTGTTGAAAGAATGAACTAGGGAATATAATTCTGAAATAATTTAAGGTGTCTTGCCTTTACAAAGCCTACCTTGAGCATAGTAAATTTGTTTCGTTTTTGTTTTTGTTTGGAGATGGAGTCTCACTCTGTCGCCCAGGCTGGAGTGCAATGGCACGATCTCGGCTCACTGCAACCTCCACCTCCCAGGTTCAAGAGATTCTCCTGCCTCAGCCTCCCAAATAGTTGGGATTACAGGCACACACTACCACACCCCACTAATATTTTGTATTTTAGTAGAGATGGGGTTTCACCGTTTTGCCCAGGTTGGTCTCGAACTCCTGAGCTCAGAGAATCCACCTGCCTCGGCCTCCCAAAGTGTTAGGATTACAGGCGTGAGCCACTGTACCCAGCCAATAAATTTGTTAAAAGGTATACATTCCATTTACAAGCACTTCATATAATTTTTTTAAGTTACATAAAATATGGCTTCAGCTGGGTGTGGTGAGTTTAGCAATGACCCAGGAGTTCAAAGACCTTGACTCTAAGCCAGGCACCAATAATAAACAGTAGGATGGCCTTGAGAAAGTGACAGCTCTGCTGGGTTTCAGTTTCCACACAAGTGGCATGATTGATTTGGAGCAGGTTATTTTTAATATTCCATACAGCTTCAAAATTCTGCAACTGAATAATTTAGATAAAGGAATTTTGACCTAAATTTAATAAACACTAATCCGGTAGCAATATATGCCAGGTGATATTATAAGTGCTTTACAAAGTATGTAATGATATAATCATTTTAATTATCTGTTTATACTACCGTGTATGGGGTAGGAAATGCATTTCCCCCATACACGGTAGTATAAACAAAGAAGAGCTGCTATTAAAATGATAGTAATTTTACTAACATTCAGTATAAGTTATTTTTTAAAAAAGAATAGAAATAAAATAATGTTTAAAATTGAAAGTAATATAGGGATGAAATTAGTTATTCCATTTAAACTGGAAAAAAATTTTATATGGTCAAAATAAGTGATTTAATCTTTATTTGACTTGGTAGAGTATACTAGATTACACATAACTTGACATATGTCTCATTGTAAATGATTTGGCTGTCATAAACTTGAATGTTCTCACATATTAAATCACATGGGAGAACACTTGTGTGAAACAAAGACTTTCAACCTGTATTATATGTTAATATAATACTCATTATATTATAAGTGTTTCAAGTGTACAACTCGTGGGAGGAAGAAGCTGGAAACCATTATATGTTCACAGTAGAGCTTCTAAATATCAGAGGGGCTAATTTCATGTATACAGTGGGCATATGGTTGCCTGAAGGTTGGAAAAGAAAATAATACTGTGAAAGAGAGTTTGATTGGAAAGCTACTAATAGGTTTCCATTTCTAGGCCTGGTTGAACAGTCCAACTCTCATGATAAAGGGCTTGAGATGAACAGAAATTTGTCAAGCCAGGCAATTTCCACATCTTGATATGCTGCATGGGCCCTTGTTCCATTACTTTGACAACTGACAGGACTTCAAGCATTTTTGTCCCCTCCCCAACTTCCTTTACTCCTACTCCTTCTTAAGGTCAGGGGCCCAGGCACTAATTCCTCTAAGAAACTCTTCCTGAGTCAACATTTCCGGCTCCTCTCAAAAGTCCTCCATCTACACAAAGGGTTGGATGAAGATTCCATAAGTGCTTCTATAAAAACCTGGTATAAATCTCTAACATATTTACATTATTCAGTCTACCACGTTGAATTACATTATTGGTTGATAGTCTTTCTCAGTGAACTATGAGCTCCTTGAGAATAGGAACTATGTTTAATTCTTTTTAATCCCAAGTGTCTTGCATGATGTATGACACAAATGACATGCACTGTTTGTTAAATCCATGAAGGAACAGGTAGATGACAGTGGTAAGGCATTAACTATTAAAATGATTGGCACCACTGGATCTCCATGCGTTATAATTTGGTTAGGAACTGTGATGAGAATTGACTGTTTCAAGGGAGACAATGGAGTGAGGGATATATTTCTTGCATATTTGCAGAGTATCTTTATAATAAACAATTTGGTTTAGGTCATTCTCCCCAACCCCACACTGAGAATAGTAGAGAAATTGAGAGAAAATGAAACACATTTTTAAAAAATCTATTCGGCCGGGCATGGTGGCTCCCACTTGTAATCCCAGCACTTTGGGGGGCTGAGGCAGGTGGATCATGAAGTCAGGAGTTCGAGACCACATCTCTACTAAAAATACAGAAATCAGCTGGATGTGGTGGTGCATGCCTATAATCCCATTAACTCAGCAGGCTGAGGCAGGAGAATCACTTGAACCAGAGAGGCTGAGGTTGCAGTGAGCCGAGATTGTGCCACTGTAGTCCAGCCTGGGGGGCAGAGCAAGACACCATCTCAAAAAAAAAAAAACAAAAACTATTCAACAGATATTTACTGAACAGCTACTATCCAGGAAGGTGCTCTGTGTCCTAGCCAGATTCTACCCTTAAGAAAAATATAGTTTAGATATTTAAGAAACTCACATGAAGGAGGAAAGCTATACATGA
The DNA here is from genome assembly GCF_048565385.1 of Saimiri boliviensis. Classification (NCBI taxonomy): domain Eukaryota; kingdom Metazoa; phylum Chordata; class Mammalia; order Primates; family Cebidae; genus Saimiri; species Saimiri boliviensis. Next base: position 18,565,722 of record NC_133463.1, read on the forward strand.
CATGAAATACTTCAATGTTTACCAAAATGAAAGAATATGTGATAAAGGTTATAGAATGGTCAGAGATGTCAGAAATAAATTTACTGGATTCCCAAGAAGTTCCCACTGTGCAGGAGAGCTAGGTTAGATCATTATGGCTCACAATCCGCTCTCAGCTAAAAAGATCCTGGACCTAGAGATGGTCAGGTCCAAGGAGATTGGCATATATGCACACCAAGCCTACCAGGGCTTGAAAAGCCAAAAGGCCAATGACGAGGTGAACTGGATAATTGATTACAATTTAAAGATGGGCCCAGAGTAAAGGGATCTAAATGGTACTGGAGATACTTCAGCCATACAACAGAAATGTGCAAGCCAGACTTCCTTTACAGACTTTCTCTCCAACAGCATAGGCCATTTCCCATTCATAGACAGTATTGGATAAATACAGAATCTTGTAGATACAGTTATGCAATTAATGGTAACTATTATGAGATTTCAGAAGGTTAAAATGTTACATTCAGCCATAAAGATCAACGGCCACTTTATGGAAGAAGTGGTAGTCCGACAATGTCTTTGAGATTGCTTAGAGTTTACAATGGTGACTTGGGGAAGAACATCATAAACAGAGGGGAAAGCATGAAGAAAGAAGGTGAGTGGTTTATTTTTGCTGGAATTCAGGGCATACAATGGAGGATAGTAGAATATTATGAGGAAAATCGGAGCCAGATCATGGAGGGGTCTTGAAAGCTAGTTGTGAAGTTTAAATGGTATTTTTTGTGTAATAGAGAGTCATAATAGAAAAAAACATGATTAAGGCCAGGCATGGTGGTTCATGTTTATAATCCCAGTGCTGTGGGAGGCTGACGGGGTGGGTCACTTTAGGTCAGGAGTTCAACCAGCCTAGCCAACATGATGAAACCCCATCTCTACTAAAAATTCAAAAATTAGCTGGGCGTGGTGACAGATGTCTGTAATTCTAGCTACTTGGGAGGCTGAAGCAGGAGAATTGCCTGAACCTGGGAGGCGGAGGTTGCAGTGAGCCTAGATCGCACCAATGCTCTCCAGCCTGGGTGACAGAGCAAGCAAGCAAGAGAGAGAGAAAGAGAGAAAAGAGAAAGAGAGAAAAAAAAAGAAAGAAAGAAAGAAAGAGAAAGAAGGAAGGAAAGAGAAAGGAAGGAAAGAGGAAGGAAGGAAGGAAGGAAGGAAGGAAGGAAGGAAGGAAGGAAGGAAGGAAGGGGAAGAGAGAGATTAGAACTGTACTCTGGGAAAATTAACTTGGTTGCAGTGTGTAAATCGCTTGGAGGAGGAAATCCTAGATGCAAAGGCCATTGGGAAGCTACAAAGTCGATATAGAAGGACTGAAACTAGGACAATATTGGTGTAAGTGGAACAGAAAGGGAGTTAAGGGTACAAAGCAGGAAGTATCTTAGCATTTTCCTTGCAGCCCCACACACATGCACACACACTTCAAAGCAAAGTATAACCTATGTAACTCAAATACAGTATAAAAATCATTCCTTCTGTGAAATTCTCCATTTATAAAGAACAGAAGATTGGAAAATCATTGATTCATATAGCCAGTTTGATTGATTTTTGGATTGTCTAAATGTCAAATTGGTTTAAAATGGAGTTTCCAAAGCACCAACACAATGGGTATCCATACCTAAGTGGACGCCTTTAGGGTGAAAAAAAAATATATCCTACATAAGTAAATGTTCTTTCCCAAGATGTCTAGGTGATTTTTCCAGATCGACTTTCTTTCAAATGCTTTCTAATGTTAGCTAACCCAATGAATAGGAATGTTGCAGAAAACAGAAACAGGAGCTTTGCGAGAAGTTTGATTACCTGTACGGCATTTTGGAGGAGAGGAAGAATGAAATGACCCAAGTCATTACCCGAACCCAAGAGGAGAAACTGGAACACGTTCGTGCTCTGATCAAAAAATATTCTGATCATTTGGAGAACGTCTCAAAGTTGGTCGAGTCAGGAATTCAGTTTATGGATGAGCCAGAAATGGCAGTGTTTCTGCAGGTAAGTCTCTTTTTGGAGCCAAGGTAACAACCCAAAAGGTGGGTGCTGAAAAATTAGTTATCACATTTTAATTATTTTATGCACATTTTAGTTTTTATTTATTTTTACCAACTAAAATATAAACCCCATATGCTCATATATTCATCTATTTAAACAACTCAAAAAAACATATGTCTATGATACTGCTTAAATCTAAGAGGGTTCTGGTATAAGACAGTAGTTATTTATGACATTTAGAAACTAAGCTATGAGATTCTCAGAGTCAGCAAAGGAAATAATTGTCTTACCACTGTCTTCTACGGAAATAATTTAGCAAGACTATCTTTTGTTTGCTTTCACAGAACGCCAAAACCCTGCTACAAAAGTAAGACCTTTTTATTTTATGGAAAAATGCATATTGTCACCTTTACCCAAGGCTGTCCAATTTTAAACAGTGACAGAAAGTGGCAACTTGTCTTTGTTGCAGAATCTCCGAAGCATCAAAGGCGTTTCAGATGGAGAAAATAGAACATGGCTATGAGAACATGAACCACTTCACAGTCAACCTCAATAGGGAAGAAAAGATAATACGTGAAATTGACTTTTACAGAGGTTCGTTATTTTTTTTGACCATATGGACAAAGCTGCAGGTGTGTGAAAGCTGCCGACAAGTTGGATGGGAGGAAAGGGGGGATTCAGAATCACCTCCAGAATCAATGTCGACAACTTCACAAGGATTATATCCAATGTGCAGCTCTATTACATTACAGGATCACATCATTTGTTGACAATGTTTATTTAACTTTGAATATATAGTGCCTTTTTTTATTTTGATGGACTCTCACTCTGTCGCCCAGGGTGGAGTGCAATGGCATGATCTCAGCTCACTGCACCCCCGCCTTCCAGGTTCAAGCAATTCTCCTGCCTCAGCCTCCTGAGTAGATGGGATTACAGGAATCTGCCACCACTCCCAGCTAATTTTTGTATTTTTAGAGAAACGGGATTTTGCCATGTTGGCAAGGGTGGTCTCAAACTCCTGACCTCAGGTGATCCACCTACCTCAGCCTCCCAAATTGCTGAGATTAAGGTGTCAGCCACCATGCCTGGCCTGGTGCCTATTTTAATGTCAGGTTGGGTATTTGACTCTGGATAGGCATATGCTTCATAATTGATGGTGATGATGATATCTCAACTTCAATCCTACCCACAGTGTTAGCCACAATAATGTAAAGTGTCAGCAGGAGCAAGGTTAAGGATGAGACAAAGGCAATACATAGGAGGCATCTTGGATAGATATTGTAGCATATCAAGTTAATCAAACTTTAGAGGACAAGAACAGTAACAACTCATAAAATAAGTCACAACCTGGACATAAAGCTGGATCTATGTGATCAGTTATACTCCATGAGCTATAAACACATTCCTACCTTTCGGCCCAGAAATCCCATTCCTGATATTTTATCCTGATTAAATAATTGAAAAGAGAGAAATAATCTTGAAGCTGACCAAAAATTTTGATCACCTTGACTCATGCTAGCCATCCGGATGACTACAACCTTCAGCGAGACCACTAGTAATGCTATAAGGCTGCAACAACATCCACAGACAAAATTTTAAAGGCAAATCTTCAGGATATATCTTTTTTAAAAAATCACTTAATATTGTCTGTTCTTAATGTAGCCTGAGGGAATATTAAGATCAGTGGATCAGGAAAAGAGTCACGGCATTCCAGCACTTTGGGAGGCCAAGGCAGGTGGATCACTTGAGGCCAGGAATTCGAGATCAGCCTGACCAACATGGTGAAACCCCATCTCTACTAAAAGTACCAAAAAAAAAAAAAAAAATTAGCTATGTGTGGTGGTGCTTGCCTGTAATCTCAGCTACTCCAGAGGCTGAGGCAGGAGAATCACTTGAACCCAGGGAGATGGAGGTCGCAGTGAGCCTAGATCATACCACTGCACTCCAGCCTGGCCAACAGAATGAGACTCTGTCTCAAAAAAAGAAAGAAATCCAAGAGTCATGGCATTTACTGTGGCAAAAGTCAGTATTCACTGAACAATGGAGGTAGAAAGCTAAAATGAGAAAAAGGTTTTGTCTTCTGAGATAGGGAAGATAGTTGCGCTTCCATTTCATCTGACAGAGATAAATAAGCGACAATCCCAGCCCTCCAGGAGTTTGCAGATGTGGCCGACTGTAATAAAAATGTGGACCGGCTCTGGAAGGTGAGGAGCATGCCGCACAGCAGGGGTGAAGAGTTTTTACTGAGGAGGAGAACAAGGAGGATGGCAATGGTTCCTTCACATTTGTCCAGTCCACATTCCACTAGAAGCACAAATCCCCGGCACGGCACACTAGGACCACTGTCAGAGAGGACTTCCCTAACCCTGACCTTAACCGGGGCTATAAGCACTGGCCATTAACTGTTCCCATGGCTGCGGGGATAGTTATAACAATTTTAAAGATACTTTACCTTACTTTACCAGAAGATGAAGATGAAGAAGAAGAAGGCGGAGAAGGAGAAGGAGAATCAGTAGAAGTGGAAGAAGTAGAAAATGTTCAAACAGAGTTTCCAAGAGAAGAGGAAAGCCCAGAAAAAGCGTCAGAGCTCTCTCAGCTGGAGCTGCAGGCTGCCCCCGGGACACTTCCAGTTTCCTCTCCAGAGCCACCTCCAGCCCTGCCGCCTGCTGCGGATGCGCCTATGACACAGGTAACCCCTTCCGAGTCCCTTTCTACAGGGCACATGGGCATGTCTCCTTACTGAATAGCCTAAGCAGTTTACTCTGTTCTCCCTTAAGATAACTATATGCCAGACATTTTATGTGGTAGACAAAAGACTTCAGGACAGTCCCCATGTCGGGGAGAAAAGTCCTCTAGGTGATTAAACAGGTTCTTTGTGGTTCTTGTTAGTTAACAAAACTTAATTTAATACAACTTTCTCACAGTAATGTCCTCAAATCTGAGGCAGTCTATGTCTGGAAATTGTGTGTGTAAGTGTGTGTGTGTGTGTATGTGTGTGTGTGTCCGTCGTGTCTGTGTGTCATGTTAATTCATAGAGAGTTGAAGTCATGGGGACTGGGTCTGCTCTTTGTTACTTAATGAATGTAGATGCAGAGTATAGCTTGAGAAATAAAATATATAGGGTAAGAAACAAAAGTGATTATACTTTTAGAACTTTGAATTTTTGGTAGATAATTGAGGAGGTAAACAGAGAAACTAAACTAGTTTATGTTCCTGTTGCTTACCCTGAAATACAACTTCTGTATTTTTTCCTTCAGTGAGCAAACAATGAAGCCTGGTTTTCTATGGATTTGTCATTTGATGAGATTGTATATTGACAGAATTGTTTAAAACATATTTTAAGAAATTAGCTCACCCCAGATGCTGCACCTAATCGGCTGACCTCATGTTTCTAAGATGTCACCGTCCAGTTTTCAAGCCTTTGTGTGGACACCATGACACTTCAGCAGACAGGATCCCAACCTATTGAGTATGCAGGCAGTGTAGACTCATCAGAGAGGAGTCCTGATTCGACACCTGCTTTTGAAGTGGATTGAAACAAAGCCCTAGAGGGGGATCTCGGAGATAGAATTGTATTTCTATGCTCTATCTCCACAGTAAACCAGGCTAAAATACCATTTATAGTCTAGAATCTTTAAATTCTGAGCATTCCAGTTGAAATAAAATTGAAAGAGGGATAGCAACTGAGTGAGGATTGGATTTGATCAATGAGATTAATTTTTGGTTTTTATAAAGAGGTTTTGGGCACTCACGCATAATGCCTACAAATTAATTCTACTAAATAGTTTGACCCCTCTCCCATATCTGATATTTTATAAGCAACATTCACTGAGATTTCTGCTTTCTGCCTGCCTGGGTTCCCAAAGAGTGAAAGACAAGCTCAGAAAAGAAGAGTGCACACATCCAGATGCTGGACAGATGGACGCTGTGGTCACCATTCTGCTCTTAGCACTTCTGGAGGGTGGGATGAACTAAAACAGCCACCAAGGCACTGCATGCAGGGAACACACAGTGTTCAAACCCAAAGGGAACTAAAATCGACTGCTTTTTCTTCTTCTTTTCTTTTTTTTTACTTTTGAATTTATCTGTTCTGATTAAGGGGGAGGTTGTGCCCACTGGCTCTCAGCAGACCACAGAGTCTGAAACTCCAGTCCCTGCAGCAGCGGAAACTGCGGATCCCTTGTTTTACCCTAGTTGGTATAAAGGCCAAACCCGGAAAGCCACCACCAACCCACCTTGCACCCCAGGGAGCGAAGGTCTGGGGCAAATAGGGCCTCCAGGTTCTGAGGATTCGAATGTACGGAAGGCAGAAATGGCAGCAGCCGCAACGAGTGAGAGGGCAGCTGTGAGTGGTAAGGAAACTAGTGCACCTGCAGCTACTTCTCAGGTTAGTGATGATGCACTTGTGTCTATGCTTTCCTGCACCCTTTAGGCTCCCACTGGAACTGGCCATAGCAAGAAGAAAAAGGGCTTTCAAAAGGGCAGAGAGAAACCTCAGCCAGGGAAAAAGTACAGAAACGACCCATCTCCCAATGCTGGCTTATTTTGAGCTCTACATAAATGAAAACATAAAACAAAACAAATCTGATGGTTCACTCTGCTGGTGCTTGGTGACCTCACACCTGGCTTCCCAGGGGAGGGACGCAAGTGAGCCTGGCCCTTAGGCATGCTGCTGAGTGCTGCTTCATCTGCAGTGACGGGCTGTGTCCCTGGTCCTCCTTTGCAACGGCCACTTGCCCTTCCTCAGCCTTCCCTGTGTCCTCCTTGGGCTTGCAAAGACTAATCCCCTGCTTTTGTGTCATTCCCAGCAACCCTCAAGGAGTACACTTGAATTGAGTTTTAAGTCTGTTCTGGAAAATAACCTCTGATTCATGGATTCTTGGAGTGTGCTGGCCACAGCTAGAGAGAGATAGTCTTGGCTTGATTAAACCCGAGCTTCTTAAGCATGTGCTACTGGGAGCAGAAAAGCACAGGTGCTCCTCCATAGAGATTTTTTTCCAAGAGACTCTTTCTTTATATAATGAGAGTTGAAGTCCATGTCTTCCACCTAACAATTGGTTAGATGTTTGCATGTCTTGAAGAGTACATAGAAGAAATATTTTACAATTTCTTCACAAGGAAAAATGTTCATGGTGACTTCATACTCATGAGCATTCTTAAATGATGTGTGAGGTGTGAGTGTTGCCCAGGCAAGAGGCTGTCAGAAAGCACTCTCCAGTTCCATGCTCCTGGGTCATCAGGTGATTGATCATGAACCACAAACAACATGTTTTCAAAACTCAGAAAGTGACTTCTTATTTTGATTGCATCTGCTCAAGTAAATTTCAATTCCATGAGGTAATAAAAGGAAATGATTTTTGGAAAGTTAAAAGTAACATGCTTTGGGATTGGATGTTTATTTTCACAGATAAAAGTGACAAAAATAAATGTTTGGTGTGAGGAAATCTTTTGAGGTGGTTTTTAGGTAAAAGATGTAGTAGACTGATTATTTCTAGAAAATGTATGGCAATTCTTAGACATGTAGTAGAAGCTGAGTGCCTAGAAGCTGTTTTCTGAAAATTGTAGTGCACTACCCCATGAAAAGCCTGTAGTAGGGCTCAAATGAAACCAAAATGAAAAGTCCATTGAAATAATGTTGAAAATAACTATTTGTGATAATATCAGTGAAGCTTTCTTCTTATTTTCTCACAGGAGTTAGTAATCTGCCTAGCGCTTTTGGCTTTTCTTATACTTCACTACATCTGGAGTCAGATTCAGTGCTTGATTTTTACTTTAATGGGTAGGAAATATTTTCTTTTCCCTTGACTAACATCTCACATAGTTTCTTCCATAATGTTCCTCTTCTGTAGGCCCAGAGATGAATTTCTTCCCAAATCTTGAGGCTCAGTCTTCCCCTAAAAAAACACTGTTCACAGGTTATACTGGAGGCCTCAAGTTTCCACAATGCAATTGCCCTGAGACCTCTTCCTAAGGAGAATTGCTCCATTATCTATTCCTGCATGAGGGGAACCTTGACTGAGAACAGTGACTCCGTGGGCAATTATTCAGTAATCCAGGAGGAGCAAACCCTCCAGAATAATCATTAGGGGAGGTCAATTTCAAATGTCCATAATGCCATGAGGACCTACTCCTTGTAGAGAAAGGAGCGACAAAGAACTTCTGGAGAAAATACAGGTTTCCATCGATTAAGTAGAAGCATTTTATCTGCTTACACCACAGATGTCCAGGAGGTGGCCAAGTGACTCCTGGTGGGCTGCCGTTCTAGGCAGTTCCTATGTAGATGAGCAGGTAGGTGGGTCCTCTTTGAACCCTCAGACTCTACAGAGTTTCTCCTGGGAGAGAAGGTCCCTGAGAGAAAGATGCCCTGAGTGAAGCAGTATCTGGGGGATTGCACCCATGTAAGACCTGAATGAATTAACAGCCAGAAGATCAGTGTGCACTTAGCAGCCATCAGGAATTAAAACCAAAGAACCAAGCTATAAAGTCATGAAGTAGCCCCCGTGTATTATTTCCAAGTTACCCTTCTCATAGCCAAGCCTTTGCTTGATTGCTGTTATGAGGTTTGCTTGAGGACTGACATCTTAATTTAATAGCCTTTTGAATGTTCTCAGTTTAATTAATAATACTTAAAGATTCCAACTCCCATGTACTTTTGAGTAAATGACCCTGTTGGGCCTGAAACACAGCTCTTTGTGCCTATAGTTCAGAGGCAGTTCAGGGTCAATGGTGCTGGAAGACATTGGCTATTTCTGGCTCACTGACTTTTCCCTGGGTTGACACTGACGATTCTGGAAGCTCCAATCATAGACTTCCTTTCTTCCTCATTAGCCATCAGCTCAGCAATGGCAGTGGGGCCTCCACAGGTCTCTGTATGTCTGTAACTGCGTGAGCAGGACCTGCCCACAATGTCCAATAGTCAGCTAGAAACCTGTGCACCATGGACTGTCCCAAGTGTTCTTACAGACTGCTCAGGGCCCAACTCCTCCGGACATTATCTGTGGTGAAGAGCAGTGGGAGGTTGTATTGGCCGTGGACTCAGGGACAAATAGTGAGAGAGAAAACTCCATGCTTTATTGGAACCAGGACCTAATTGTGGATCTGAATAATTGTCTGAAGGGTTCTGTTTACATTCTGAGAATTCGGGTTTGGGGCTTTGTCCCTACATATATGTCTTGTAATGCTTCTCTGAGGCTGCAGAAGGAGTGTCATGCTTCAAGGCTGCCATCCACTGAGCCCATGTCATGTGTGCTGACATCCACATGCCTGCCTGGGGAGCGGAGGGTGGGGCAGGCGGAGCAGGTATAGGGAGGGCGTTGACATCCAGTATCACAAAGAACCTTGCTGTATAGTTCTTGGTGTTTGAGGAAGGGCCTTTCACATAGAGAAAGACACCTGTTCATGATGGAGTACTATTCTTTGATCCTGGAAGTGGGATATGGGCAGGTTGATAGAGACCTCACTATAGTAGCAAATTCCCAGCCTTTGCTCAGGTTTGCAGGCCTGATTCATCTTCACCACTTCAGAACCCAGTTTACCAGATTCATATTTGTCTAGTGCAAGGTTAGAGTGTTGGAATTTCACATTTCATCACTAGTCCTACCTTGGACATTTAGGATGTGGTAAGAGTTCTCTTTGATTCAGTAGTGGTCTTATCTTTCTTTACCAGGTGGTCCCATGTCAGAGAGTAATGTTGCCTTTAAAAACTCAGAGGCGTCTCAGGCTCACTTGCTGACCTGTAAACTACCTTCAGTCCCCAACAGCTGAACTGCAAACCTTTCAGAAGCGAATGCTCTATTTCCAGGTGCTTTCCTCATATCCAAGTACACAGTAAAAAGCTGCCTGTGGTTTCTTGGGTGGAACAATTTCTACTTTATCACATACCTTCTCTCTTCACCCAAGTACACAGGTTAAAAAAACTGGTCATGGCAAAAACCAAACGTCAGCTGCCTCTACCAGTGATGAACAGGACCACTACTTCTTATTAGATCAAAGGAGTGTTGTGCTCCCACGGGCATTCTCTAAGAAAAAGCAAGGTTTGGATTCAGCCCTGTGGTGAATTTGAACTCATAAAGGCCTCAGTTTCCATCCACGCTTCCGCAGGATGCACTTGGAACCTCCCCACACCCCACTCCTCCCAGAAAACTGTGCAAAGCCCTCCTGCATGATCTCATCTTTAGCTGCAGAGTCATCCTTTCAGTTTCTACCCTTCTAATCCAGGCCTGTTACATTCTCAGTCAATGTAAAAAGTGTTTGGTAGAAATAACCTTTCATTTACTTTCGTGGGTTAATTTTAAATTTCATTTTGAAAGAATTATACCATGTCCTGATCAACCCCAGAAAACAAGGCATGAATAAGGTGGGAGAAGGATGCTGTGAGACAGGTTGGCTGTCTTGGTAGCAGTCTCTGTGAGGCCTTGTTTTTTGGGCATGCCTTCTTATGGCCATTTCTGGTCCAGTCTGCTTCCACCCCTAACCTGCTCCCCATGGACAGCTGGGTATTTTATTGGGAATATGTGTGGCAATTAAATTGTTATAGAGGTGGGAGCAGCAACAATGAAAGCCCCCTCGAAATTCCGCTTCCTCCCTTCCCAGTGCAGCTCAGTGGCCTCACCTGGAAGAATTTGCCCAAACCACTTAATGGGAGCTATGCAGGGAACAGGGGTTTCCAGAGAAATGTCTCCCTATTTGGTGGATTAACTCAGCAGCTGCTCTGGCTGATACTTGAGCTGTACACAGCAGCTGCCTGAAGGTAAGAGGATCACCCCACCCCACACCTCCCCCGCCCCCACCGTATATACACACTCCAGCTAGAGCCACTTGCTTTAGAGATGGGGACTTTGGCATTGAAATCTCTGCCATTTCTGCCTCTATATAGAAACACAGCTTGGAATTTCACCAGAACATGAAGTTGCAGTGATAAGAGGCCCTAAAAGCTTTACTCCATAGCAATTTGTTGCTTCAAAAATATCCACTTTTCATTTTCTATTCTTCAAGCCTGAAAAATAGACAAACAAAGTGAGTAGAAATTTTAGAAAGATCCAGAAGTTAGAAGAAATAACTTCAGATCTGATCCTGGATCTGCTTCAGCGTCTGACTCTGGGCACTTAAATTCTTTGAACCTCAGTTTTCTCATCAGGAAAATAAAGAGACTATTCAATAAATACATTCATTTATTTATCCAACATTGGGCTGTGACAATTCTAGTACTAAGAATTTTATAAGTACATTGATTGACTTAAAGCTGTTACATAAATCCCAATTTCCCAAATCATTTTCCAGATTTTGTCCTAGGCACTCATTTAGCTGAAAGTTTACATAGTTGCTGTTACCTCCCTCAGAGTCCATGAACTCCACATCCATGATGACTCCACTCTGAAGTCACCTAAAGGTACTTACAGACCTCACTGTTCAGTAGAGCAAAGACAGGATGTATACAGCAGATGCAGTCACAGAACATTTGATGAATGAAGAGATGAAAGATGTGATTTTTAAAAAAATTTTTTTTATTGCATTTTAGGTTTTGGGGTACATGTGAAGGACATGCAAGATTGTTGTTTAAAGCTACTTTATTGAGATATATCTACACTACAATTTACCCGTTTTAAGTGTATAGTTCAGTGAGTTTGGACAAATATGTAGCATTGTATAGCTACCACCAGTTAAGATATAGAATATTTTCATGACCCCAGAAAGTTCCCTCATGTGTCTTTACCGTTAAATTCCTTCCCCGAATACCTGCCTCTGGCAACTACCAATGTATTTGATTGTTATTATAGTTCTGCCAGTTCCAAATGGTCCTGTGAATTAAAACATACAGTATTATAGGCTTTTATGACTGGCTTTTTTTTTTACTTAGCGTAATTCTTTTGAGATTTGTTTATTTTGTGGCATGTATTAGTATCTCAGTTCCTTTTATTCCCAAGTGGTATTCTATTTTGTGGGTATGGGACTTAGTTATTTATCTATACATCATTTGATGGATGTTTGTGTTGTTAGCATCTTTGGCTATAATAAATAAAGCTTCTATGAACACTCACATGTAGGTCTTTGTGTGAATAGATGTTTTCATTTCTCTTGAGTAAATGGAGTAGAATTGCTGGATTTATGGTAAGTTTGTGGTTAATGTCATAAGAAACTGTCAAACTGTTTTCCATAGTGATTATTCAATTTTTTCTGTTTCCACTAGCAAGGTAGGAGAGTTCTACCTACTTTACATTCTAGCCATTGTGTGGTATTGTGTCAGTCTAATATTTCAGCTATTCTGGGTAGACAATTATGCATGGTATCTCTTATGGTTTTAATTTGCATTTTGACAAAGACTAATGGTTAGCACCTTTTCTTGTGCTTATTGGTCATCTTTATATTTTCTTTGGTGAAGTAACTATACATCTTTTGCTCAATGTTTTATTCAGTCATTTATCTTCTTAGAGAGAAGTTCTTTATGTGTTGTGGATAAAACTTCCTTACACTTATCACATAGATCTTTTGCAAATATTTTCTCCCAGTCTGTGGATTTCCCTTTCATTTCTTTTATTTATTTTTTTAATTTCAATAGGTTTTTGGGGAACATGTGGTGTTTGGTTACATAAATAAGTTCTTTAGTGGTGTACCGAGCAGTGTACACTGTACCCAATGTGTGGTCTTTTATACCTCCCCAATCCCTACTCTTTCCCCCATGTCCCCAAAGTTCCAAGTATTATTCTTAAGCTTTTACATCCCCCATAGCTTAGCCTCCACATATAAGTGAGAACATACGATCTTTGGTTTTTCATTCCTGAGTTACTTCACTTAGAATAATAGTCTCCCATTCCACTCAGGTCGCTGAGAATGCCATTACTTCATTCCTTTTTAATTGCTGAGTAGTATTCCATTATATATATATATATATATATATATATATATATATATATATATACCACATTTTCTTTATCCACTCGTTGACTGATGGACATTTGGGTTGGTTTCATAGTTTTGCAATTGTAAATTGTGCTGCTATAAACATGCATGTGCAAGTATCTTTTTCATATAATGACTTATTTTCCTCTGGGTAGATACCTAGTAGGGGTATTGCTTGATCAAATGAATAGTAGATCTAATTTTTGTTCTTTAAGGAATCTCCACGCTGTTTTCCATAGTGGTTGTACTAGTTTACATTCCCACCAACAGTGTAAATTTTTCCCACTTCACCTGATCCCCGCCAACATTTTTTAAAAAATATTTTGATTGTGGCCATTCTTGCAGGAGTGAGGTGGTATCACATTGTGGCTTTGATTTGCATTTCCCCAGTAATTAGTGTTGTTGAGCATTTTTCCATGTGCTTGTTGGTCATTTGTATATCTTTTTACAAGAATTATCTGTTCCTATCCTTAGCCTACTTTTTGATGAGATTGTTTTATTTTTCTTGATGATTTGTTTGAGTTCCTTGTAGATTCTGGATATTAGTCCTTTGTTGGATGTACAGATTGTGAAGATTTTCTCCCACTCTATGGGTTGTCTGTTAACTCTGTTGATATTTCTTTTACTGTGCAGAAGCATTTTAGTTTAATTAGATCCCATTTATTTATCTTTGTTTTTGTTGCATTTGCTTTTGAGTTCTTGTTCATGAAGTCTTTGCGTAAGCCAATGTCTAGAAGGGTTTTTCTGATGTGATTGTCTAGAATTTTTATGGTTTTAGGTCTTAGATTTAAGATGGATTTAAGATCCATCTTGCATTGATTTTTGTATGAGATATGAGGATCAAGTTTCATTCTTCTCCATGTGACTTGCCAATTATCCCAGCACCATTTGTTGAGTAGAGTGTCCTTTCTCCGCTTTATATTTTTGTTTGCTTTGTTGAAGATCAGTCAGCTGGAAGTACTTGGCTTCATTTCTGAGTTCTCTATTCTGTTCCATTGGTCTATGTGCCTATTTTTATACCAGAACCATGTTTTTTGGTGATTATGGCCTTCTAGGATAGTTTGAAGTTGGGTAATGCAATGCCTACAGATTTGTTCTTTTTGATTAGTCTTTCTTTGGCTATGAGGGCTCTTTTTTCGTTCCCTATGAATTTTAGGATTTTTTTTTTCTAGTTCTCTGAGGAATGATGGTGGTATCTTGTTGGGAATTGCATTGAATTTGTAGATTGCTTTTGGCAGTATGGTCATTTTTACAATATTAATTATATCCATCCATGAGCATGGGATGTATTTCCATTTGTTTGTATTGTCTATGATTTCTTTCAACAATGTTTTGCAGTTTTCCTTGAAGAGATTGTTCATGTCCTTGGTTAGGTATATTCCTAAGGTTTTTAGGAATATACCTAAAAAGGGGTTGAGTTCTTGATTTGATCAAGAACAGCTTGGTCACTGCTGGTGTATAGCAGAGCTACTGATTTGTGTACATTAATTTTGTATCCTGAAACTTTGCTGAATTTATTTACCAGCTCTAGAAGGTTTTTGGATGAGTGTTCAGGATTTTGTAGGTATCTATCATCAGCAAACAACAACAGTTTGACTTCCTCTTTACCAATTTGAATGCCTTTATTTCTTCTCTTATCTGATTCCTCTGGCTAGGATTTCCAGTACTATGTTAAATAGAAGTGGTGAAAGTGGGCATCCTTGTCTTGCACTAGTTATCGGGGGAATGCTTTCAACTTTTTCCTGTTCGGTAGTTTGTTGGCTGTGGGTTTGTCATAGATGGTTTTTATTACCTTAAGCTATGTTCCTTCTATGCAAATTTTGCTGAGTGATGCTGGATTTTGTCAAATGCTTTTTCTGCATCTATTGAGATGATCATGTGAATTTTGTTTTTAATTCTGTTTATGTGGCATATCACATTTATTGGCTTATGTATATTAAACCATTCTTACATTCCTGGTATGAAACCCACTTGATCATGTTGGACTAGATTTTTTAATATGCTGTTAGATTCGGTTCACTAGTATTTTGTTGAGGATTTTTGCACCTATGTCCATCAGGAATATTGGTCCATAGTTTTCTTTTTTTGTAATGTCCTTCCCTGGTTTCAGTATTAGGGTGATACTGGCTTCATAGAATGATTTAAGGAAGATGCCCTCTTTCTCTCTCTTTTAGAATAGTGTCAACAGGATTGGTACCAATTCTTCTTTGAATGTCTGTTAGAATTTAGCTGTGGATCCAACTGGTCCTAGACTTTTTTTTTGTTGTTTTTGGCAGTTTTTTAAATTACCATTTTAATCTCAATGCTTGTTATTCATTTCTCAGAATATTTTGAGGAGAAAACATTTTTAGTTTTGATGAGGTCCAATTTATTTTTTTCTTTATAGTTTGTGCTTTTTATGTCTTATTTAAGAAAACTTTGCTTAACTCAAAATTACAAAAATTTTCTCCCATGTTTTCTAGAATTTTTGTAGTTTTAGCTCTTAAATTAGGTCTAAGATCATTTTGTTAATTTTTGTGTAGATGAGGTAAGGTTCAAGGTTTATTATTTGCTTTTTTGTTTTTCATATAAATATTCATTTGTTCTAGCACTGTTTGTTGAAAAGGCTATCATTTTCCTCAGTGAATTACCTTAATAATTTTGCAGAAATTCAATTGACTTTATATGTGTGGATCTATTTCTGGACTTTGTATTTTGTACTATTGATATGTATGCTTGTTCCTCCCCCAATACCACACTATCTTGATTGTTATAGCTTTAATAGAAGCCTCCAAATAAACCAATGTAGTCTCCAACTTCAATCTAGTTTCCACAGTATTACGATTATTTATCTTTTCAAAAAACCAGCTTTTAGCTTTATTGGTTTTCTCTATATTTCGGTCAGGTTTTCCTATTTTATTCATTTCTGCTCTTGATGATTTTCTTCCTTGTGTTTATTTTGGATTTAATTTTCTCTTCTCTTTCTGTTTCTTAGGGTTAAAGCTCTGATTACTGATATGAAATTTTTCCTGTTTTCTAATGTAAGCTTCCAATGCTAGAAAGTTACAACTAATCAGTGCTTTTGCCACATCACACAAGTTTTGATATGTTGTATTTTCATTTTAAATTAATTTAAAACATTTTCTAATTTACTTTGTGGTTTCTTCTTTGACCCATGCATTATTTAGTAGTGTTTCATTTCCAGATATTTGAAGATATTCAGATATCTTTCTTTTTGACTTGCAGTTTAATTCTGTTGTGAAGAGAGACTAGAATACACTTTATTTGTTTCCAGTCCTTTTATTAAGATTTGTTTTATGTCTCAGATTGTGATCTACCTTGGTGAATGTTCCACATGTTGTTGGATATGGTGTTCTATTCCTGTCAATTCAGTCAGTTGATTGACGGTGTTGTTTAAGTCTACTATACCCACACTGATTTTCCGTTTACCTGTTTTATCAGTTTCTGAGAGAGGAATTTTGAGATCTTTGACTAGAATTGTGGATTTGTCTCTTCTAACAGTTGTATCAGTTTGTGCCTCATGTATTTGGAAACTGTTTAGATATATTCACATTTAGCATTGTTTATTTTATTGAAGAATTGATCCCAAAGCAAATGCTTTTTAAAAGCAGAACTTACCTACCTCTCCTCTTTTTGTGTCTGCATGCTTGAACGAGAAGAGAGAGGGTCCTTATCCACATGCAGCCTCTTCCAAGGTAACTTTAAAAAGATAGGGGTGAGACACCTGGAGGGAAACGGTGCTGACAATCCTTAACGCATTATTCCACAGGGCAGGCTGTGGGGAAGGCTTCATGGCCTCAATCCAGCAAGCCTGTGCCCCCTTCCTCCCTCAGCCACATGCAGGGCCATGCACAGCAAAGACTTGGGCGGACGAGGTGCCTGATACCATTATGTGTCTAAGCTGAACCTCACAGTCTGATAATTAGTTGTCACTGTTCTGTGGGTATCTATTTTTAGTTCTGTTATCACTTTGCTGTAGGAGCTAGTATCTCTGTACGTTTTCATGACATACCTGTGTCCTAGTTCATTCTTTGTTCTGCCTAAACCAGTTTCCACAAACTGCAGAGGCCACCTGTCATGGACTAGTGATTTTCATCACTGGCTTGTCCTCTTGGCTGAGAAAATCCAATGGTTCCCAACCCAAGTGTCAAGAAAAAGGTGCAGATGGTCCTTTCCCCTTCCCCAAGTGTCTCCAGTTTCTTTGTATCTGACATGTCATTAGCTCAAAGACAGCCTCAGGAACAAAGTGGGTTCCTCACATCTTACGGTTTTCCACTCTCAAATAACAGAGATGTGGAGGTCAAGGCCAATAGCCTAGTATAGACAGATGCAGTGGAGAAAGTATCGCCAAGAAAAACCAGCCCACGGCCCTCTTAGTCTTCAACCCAGGTTCTGCGATTGTTGTCTTGTAAGATTATAAAGGTGGCCCCAGAGGAAAATAAAAATAATTACATTACAGGAGAAAAAAAGGAGGAAAGGAAAAATGGAAGGGAAAGGAAAAATGGGAAGGAAGCAGGGGGGAAGGAAGGCAGGAAGGAAGGAAGGAGAGAAGGAAGGAAGGAAGGAAGGAACAGACTTTTGGTTTAGATGGTTAAAAAGACTGGGAGGGGATGAGGGAGGAAGGGGCTAGCAAAGACTCTTTTCCCTTCTTGGATCCCAGGGTTTATTTCCCAAGCTTTCGGAAACATGTGTTTCCAAAAACCTGGGAAATACATGTGTCCCCAGACCTGAGCCTTTCTCAAATTGCTCATCACTCGAGGCTCAGTGCCCTTGGAAATAATCATATTTTCCTAAGCTGGGATGGACAATGGGCCAAAGTTCCAAGGAAGAGCAACCTTTGTGAGCCCTGCATCTCTTCTGGGTGTAACATGCAAAAAGATAAAAGCATTTTATGCATAGATTTTCAAGACCAAACTATACATTCTGATTTCAAGTGCAAACATCCACTCCAGCTGCCACTAGAGACTGAGAGGTGAGAGATGCAGAAGGCTAGAGGGCCAGGAAGCTGCTTTTCTGAGCAAGATTAATTTTACAAGATATTACAAAGCATTAAAAAAAAACTAGAGACCAAGAACATGATTTCCCATGAGTATGACTATAGGACTCGAGTTCTTTGAAATGATCTATTTAATTTTCCAAAACAAACGGAAGTGAATGAAAATTTAACTCTGTTCTCTGAATTTAATTGAAGGATTCAGGGTGTCAAATTATTTTTAAACAGAGATTCCCTACTGAGAGCAATTGCTACGTGTTTTACAAATTAGGAGATTCAAGCTTACAAATTGCTGATATGCCAGGCACCCTGACTGTGCTGGAATTCCAACATGATAAAAATAAAGAAAAGAACTGATCAGTCCTCAGGATCGGCCTATATTTACCGCAAAACATTGTCCAGGGCCTAATAATTCTGGAAATTATAAGAAGCTATGGTAGTGAGATGCAGACATTCTTACCTAGAAAAAAAAATTGCTAAGAGAGGGAAAGTTTTTTTTAACAAGTAAGTTTGAATGAGACCATTACATTAACATTATTAATGCTTGTTCATTTGTACCCTATAATTGCAATATTATTTTGGGGGGCTTTTTTTCCTGCTGAGAAAGTTCCAAATATTCGGGGGGGGCTTGAGGAAATTTACATCCAGGTCCCCACAGTTGGGCTGCCATCTCCTCAATCTTCTCAAGGCCCCCAATATCTGTCACTATATCTCCTATTAACTGTCAATTTGGGAGTTTTACTAGAAGGACCAAAAAAAAAAAAGTCAATACTAAAATTGTGGACGACATTTCTCAGGATCAAATGGCATCCTAAGTAAATTTCACTTTAACAGGAAGCTAAAATGGATGTATCCATTTTAAAGAGGAAAATGTAAATTGTGTGTGAGTAGGGTAATGAATTCATTCATTTCCCCTGGCAACCTGTGCCTACAACTCTACAATTCTGTGAACACAGCTCTGGGAGAGCTCTCTGGGGGAACTGTTATGACATAGCTAGCTGAGCTAAGCTTCCTGTGTTTTCAAATTGTTTATTACTCTGATTTAACCTAAGACCTTTGTTAGTGTTGTACATCCTGTGGGTTTTTTCTGCCTTTATTTGTGTATCTCAGTGATTTCCATGGTACACCTTTTCTCCCACTGCAGCCCACTAAGTGAAGAGTTAGTCCACCAAGGTGTTAATGCATCTGAAAAAACAATGGCACTTGGCAATGGCTGTAACTAACGTGTGTCCATTGCTTTATAATCTAGAAAGTCTTTCATAAGGATTCTCTCATTTAAACCTCACTAGAGCAGAAGTGTTAAACTTCCCCATTTCACAGTGGAGGAAAATGAAGATTCTAAAAGAGGTGTCACTTGCTCAGGATCACAGAATAGCTGAGAGCTTGTTACCTTTTGATCTCTCGTCCTCCACCAAGTGGGGCATGCAGTGAAATGGAAGGCAAGTAGCATCTAAGAACAGTGATAAATCCCCACTTCACTTGGGTTGATGGGACTGATACAAAACTCAGCGTGACCAGCGGCTCTTCTGCTTTGACTCCCCATTCGGGACAGATCAGCACAGCCTCACAAGCACAGGTGGGTCATTTCTAGGCCTCCATTGCTGGCAGGGATGTGGCTGTCCACGGCAAATGAGGGCCAGCAGATTCTTCAGTTGCATCCCATGCTGTCAACCAACCTGCCTCTCTCTCTGCCTTCCAGTGAGTGGAGAGGCTGGCCCTGTCCCAAGCCTCAAGTGTGCAGCAGCACCAGCTGCCCTCTTTCCCTTTGAACTTCCAGTCACTATGAACAACTCTCAGCACTTTACCCTAGAGTTACTTTGAACAGGGTCCTCAAACTTCCTGAGTCTGAGCTTTCTCATCTATAATAGGGCATAATGATACTGTCGACCTCCTATGGTTCTTAAGGACAACCTGTTGGGTCTGTTTGCTTAATGCAAAAGTTAAGCAAGAATTAATGTGAAGAATTAATGATCAAATTCTTTGTAACTTAGTTCTCTTTTCAGAAAGAACACGAATACACATACTCTCCCTACAGGACATACAGTTTTCAGCTCCATATCTGAGAAGAAGGCTGACTGCAAGTTTTTGCCAAGCTGTGGTATCAACTTCCATAACCTGTCCTCTCCATCCCGATCCCAACAATTCCTAGCCACCACACTTGACCTGAACCAAATGGTACACACTACAGCATTCTCCTCCAGGTCAGAAAAAAAAAAAGAATTTAATTCCTGCTTGTTTGATGGGCTTCAGGAAATTATTCTGGTTTCTGATTTTCTCTTAGCAAGAAGGAGGTAACTGATAGCAACAAAGCCCACCAGTCAACTCACTCCACCCACCCCCCTCAATCACTCAGTGTGTAAGGCTGTAAATCCTCCCAAGAAAAAAAAAATGCTTTTCTTTTTTTTAGAAACAGGGTGTCGCTCTGTCATCCAGGCTAGAATGCAATGGTGTGATCATAACTCAT
Source organism: Saimiri boliviensis (assembly GCF_048565385.1). Taxonomy (NCBI): domain Eukaryota; kingdom Metazoa; phylum Chordata; class Mammalia; order Primates; family Cebidae; genus Saimiri; species Saimiri boliviensis. The sequence continues at coordinate 18,586,085 of NC_133463.1, forward strand.
AGCAGCCCTGAACTCCTGAATTCAAATGATTCTCCCACTCAACTCAGCCTCCTGAGTAGCTAGGACTTCAGGCACATTCCACCACACCCAGTTATTTTTTTTTAAGTTTTTTGTAGGGGTGCGGTCATGCCATATTGTCCAGGCTGGCCTCAAACTCCTGACCTCAAGCAATCCTCCTACCTCAACTTGCCAAAGCACTGGGATTACAGGCACGAGCCATCATGCCTGGCCAAAAAATGCATTTTAATAAGAGTGTTTTCCTTCCAGAGCGCTTTTTGGGAGTTCTTATTTTCTGCTTCCTCTAGCTGTGCGGTCTTTTCACACTTCTATGCTTCATACCTAACATACCTTGATTGCTCTGTCCCAAGCAGTAATGTCTGCATTCCTGTGAAAGAGACACCCATGATGGCAGAGCTGCCTAACAGAGTTTCCAAGGCTTTGACCCTTGGCTATGAGTCAGAGACAGTGCCTCAGTTACTTCTCACCATGGGTGACTGGCCTGGGTTCTCTGGCTGTACTCTCCTTCCTAGCTAGGAATTTGTAACACCCAAACTATCCAAGAGCTTGAGGTTCAGTAATGCTAAGTCAGGGAGCAGGCCAACATTTGGGCTTGGTCTTTCTGAACAAACATTCTAAACATGGTCTCTGCATTCCTACTCACACCTGTTTCCAGCATCTGGCTTTGATTCTCTGACACAGCCTAGCAGGTGCAAGATAGATACTGGGTGGTTGCCCACTCAGCAGTCTTAAGTCTAGCCATACCCCTCCTATCCACATTCCTTTAAGGCAAAGGCATTTCATAGATGGCCAAGGGTTCCTTTAAATTGATCCAGAAAGACAAACATTTAATATGCAGTGGTAACCAGATCCTGTGTCAGCTTGAATTTCTGACTGGCATTTCCTGCAGCACTCAGAGATTGAGGAAATGGCAGCCTCGCTGTGGGTGTCTGGATGTAAATTTCCTCAAGGCCCTCAATATCTTCTCAATGGCCTGGCATTAGTCATTCCTCAGGATAAGGCATGAATATTTCTAGGTAAAGTGTTATCTGGCAGGGGCATACATGAGGCCATCATTATCCATCAATGTCTTAGTCTAAATGCATCTTCTCAGTTTGATTGCTATCGCTTGACTGAGCCATAAGGAATGGAACACAAGACAGGTAAGCATTAGTGGATCAGAGTCATGGGTGATGTAGAGAATGATAATTTGTGGAAGGGTCCATGCTGGCATGTCATGGAGGCCCTGGGAAGCTTAGAGACCTGAAGGCACTGGTCATTGATAAAAATAAGCTCACTCTTCTACTTTGAGGCAGCTAAAATAACATAATGCCCCCGCTAAATGTGACTACCCAGACTTGTGCCAGAATGAATGTCAGGAAAGCATTTGTTTAGTTTCATCAGATGGATATAGTGGGGCGAGATGCACTTAAGTAAAGGGAGCTACTGGCATTCACCCCCAAGCCCAAACAAGCACATGTCCACCAATCTGCACCCAGTTATATCCCCTATGCTAAGATCCTGGGAACTCATCTGCATTCAAATGAATTTTAAAGGCAGTTTCATGCTTTCATTGTCAAAAATCTTGCCATGAGACGCACTGTAGCTTAAAAAAGTAATTCATGTTTAACATAAAAATTAAGCCAAATCTCCAATGAACATTTTACTTTTTTTTCTTTGATACCTTCATACTAAAAATTAACCTTCTGTTAAGAGCAATAAGCTTGTGTGCCTTTAGGAGCCAAGAAGGTAACATGAATGAAAAAGGCCAAGTAACCGAAAAAATGTTAATAGAAGCATAAATACAAGACATCGCTTGGTTTCCTTTTTACTCTGAGCATAGAAACTGTGATAAATGACAGTGTGCATTATTACTGTGATAAAGCACAGTGATAAATGGCAGCTGAAACCAGCCTTGCAGCAGGGGCAGCAAAGGGAGTGTTGGGCACTGTGACCCTGACTGAGATGAGCAGAAGGGAGAGAGCATTCCCAATCCAAGGCACAACATTGCTTAGCTCTCCATGCAAGTTCTGGGTTGCTAATTTCTGCTTCGTCCAAAGAACCCGTAAATACAAATTTTAATGTGATGTTGGCTGAATGTTTTCTAAATTTTTAATTCTAGTAAAAAATACAGAACATAAATTTGCCATCTTAACCATGTCTAAGTGTCCAGTTTCAGAGTGTTAAGTATACTCACACTATTGTGCAAACAATTGCTAGAACTTTTTCATCTTGCAAAACAGAAACACTCTACACATTAAACAAAAACTCCCCATTTCACTCCAGCCCCTGGTAACCAGCATCCTGGTTTCTGTCTATGAATTTGACTATCTAGATACATCATATAAGTGGAATCATACAATATTTGTCCCTTTGTGCCTGGCTTATTTCACTTAGCATAAAGTCCTCAAGCTTCATCCATGTTGTAGCATGTGCCAAAATTTTCCTCCTTTTTAAGGCTGAACAGTGTTTCATTGTATTCTATTGATTCTTGACAATGTGTGTACACATGACATTTTGTTTATCCACTTCTCCCTGGATGGGCACTTCGGCTGCTTCTACCTCTTAGCTATTGTGAATAATGTTGCTATGAACACGGCAGGTATCTGTGCCAGGTCCTGCTTTTTTGTTTGCAATGAATTCACACTTTTTCAAAATACCCTGCAAACATTAAACAATTAGGAATGAGGTTGTGGTGAAATTGGAACCCTCATGCACTGCTGGGGGAGTGTACAATGGTCTATAGCAAGTGCTATGGAAAACAGTATAGAGGTTCCTTTAAAAAATTAAACAGAGTTACCATAAAATCCTGCAATTCCACTTCTGAATATATCCTCAAAAGAATTGAAAGCAGGGTATTTGCTCACACAGATATTTGCACACTCTTGTTCACAGCAACATTATTCACAACAGCCAAGAGGTAGAAGCAACCCAAATCTAGAATCATTTCTTGCTGAGGGGAGTTAATGAGCATGCATTCTGACAGAGCCTTGTGGACATCTATCTTTGTGTACAGGACAGTTCCAAGTTACAGACAATGTTTGCCTCACCCGAACTGAGTTTTGTGTAAGTACATTCTATAATGTTCACATAACAACAAAATTACCAGAACAGGTTTGTTACATAGGTAAACTAGTGTCATGGAGGTTTGTTGTAACTATTTCATCACCCAGATACTAAGCCTATCACCCATTAGTTGTTTTTCCTGATCCTCTCCCTCCTCCCACCCTCCATCCTCCAAAAGAGCCCAATGTATGTTGTTCCCCTCTGTGTTCATGTGTTCTCATCATTTGGCTCCCACTTATTAGTGAGAACATGTAGTATTTGGTTTTCTGTTCTTGCGTTACTTTGCTAAGGATAATGACCTCCCGCTCCATCTGTGTCCCTGCAAACAACATGATCTTGTTCTTTTTTATGACTGCTTAGTAACTAAGGATGTGTTTTTTAGAAGGTATCCCTGTCATTAAAAACACATGACTGAAATAAGGAACTAACAATCTGTTGTTCACTTTTAATACGTATCAGACCAAACTGGAATGCAGGACAAGTTCCCAAGCAGAGAGAGGAGGTCAGTGCTTGTAATTCTCTGTCTCTTGTTCTGCCTCATAGAACATCACCATTCCCAAGAAATAGCACTTCCTGTGACAAAGGGAAGCCAGCATTTAGAAAAGTATGAAGGAACACATATATAGAACTCCACTTGGGGAAGGCTATAGGAAAAAGACCTGCTTTTGATTTGATGGGCTGTGCTTATAGAAAAGAGTTTTAGATCTTTAACTCATTCTTCCTTTATAAGGTAGCCACGTATGCAGTTGGGCCTCTTGGAGATACACTGGACAGTGTCACCGATGCCTGTGATTACAGCACACTGAAGAGATTAAATCATAGAAATAATGCCCAATTCTGGAAAAATGAGATTGCAGATACTATTGTCTTTTCTTACTGGGGGTCAGTGCTATTGTATACAGCTCGTCATAAACAGTCCCCAGGCAATTTTGCATGGCAGAGGAGCCTCTTCGCTGTTGAAAGAAAGGAGGGAGGGAAGAGGGGAGAGAGGGAAGAAAGGAAAGAAGGAAGGAAAGAGGAAGGAAGGAAGGAAGGAAGGAAGGAAGGAAGGAAAGAAGGCCCAACCTAATATAAGTGAGGCATGTGGAAAGTGCTTTGTGTGTACTATTTTATTTATTCAGTACTTATAACAATAGAGATGAGATAGAGGTTCTCATCTCTTTTTTACAGAAGAGAAAACTAAGGCTCAGAGAGGTTAACTAAGTTGTCCAAGTCATACATCTAATAAGTAGTTGGTGTGGGATTCAAAACTAGGCTAAGCCTCTTTGCACAGAACTTCCTTTGCTGAGCTGGTCGTTGGATCCTCAGTAGATATAAACAAAACCAAGGAAGGAAGGAAGATTTTAATCTTTAGTACAGGAAAGCACAAAAATGTATATACATCCCAAAAGCAGTACAAGGGGCTTGTTTGCTAACAGTAATTTCCCAAAGATTATACCTTCTGCAGAAAACACATTATCCCACTTGTTTCACCCTTCAACTATTTAGAACAGCTGCCATGGAATTTCCCTTTAGACTAGAAAATGCCTTCAAGAAAGAGGCCACAAAATGGACGTTGATAGTCTGTTCATCCAGGCGGAATTCACTATTCACTCATATTGAATAGGTATATATTAAAAAAGTCTTTTTATGATATGCCCAGATCATTTGTTTTTTGTTGTGGTTGTTGTTTTTGTTTTGTTTTGTTTGCAGAAACCATACATGAGACTTGAGGTTTTTTGTTTTGTTTTGTTTTGTTTTGTTTTTTGATTAGCCAGGGTAAGAGGACTATGGCTGGCAAAGGAGGAGTTTGACGTGTAAAAATAGGTGCAAGATTCTGTCAGGATGATGTTTATTTTAATTCAATTTCAAGGACGTTGAGGTATCTGACCCATTACCAACAGAATCTGGTAACATCCTTTTTCAAAAAGCCCAATTTCACTTGATGGCTCAACTATTTCTCCATAGAAAACTATGTACTTTAGTTTTACTCTACTGTGGGTAATATGATTTCATGGCCCTTAACTTTCTATCAGGAGACAATGTGGCAGTACAAAGGACCATCCCAAAGCCATAAAGACTTAGGATAATTTTATTGCTCTTGAAACATCATCTCCAAACATATGTTTAGGGCAAAATCTGGTAAGGTACAGGCTAAGAACTCATTTTGCTCTCAAGACTACTATGAGTGGCAATAAAACAACATACTTAACCAAAGCTCTTCTTTGCTTGTGCCAGGTATTATCCATCCATAGTGCAGCTTCATAAAATCCAGGGCTTCAGAGCTGAATGCATGTGGCTACTTCATTGCTTTGAAATCAGTGGCATTCTAATCTGGTGGGATAGTTTTGCCAGTGATGTCATCAGAACATGTTTGCTTATTTATACATACTTCTCCTAGGAAGAATGGTGTTTATCATGGTATCTTGAAATGTAAAGAATTTGAGCTCATAAAATGAAATCACATTTCAGCAAGACTTTTTCATGATTGTTCCTCATTCCATTAAGTTGTGATTTTTAAAAGCCGAAGCAACATAAATAAATTTTGCTTATGATATTAGGTTAACCAATTCAGAATTGCAATCTGTCTCTCTTAGGTGTTTACAAAATTATTTCTTTAGATGTACTTATAATTATTTCTTTAGACATACTTATATTGGATTTGATTTAATATAGATATGGTTATTAGATTTTATTACCTAGAGAAAAAAATCCCATCATAATTTGCCCAAAATTAAGCCCATAATTTTGCAAATATTACAGTAAGAAAATATATATGTATGTGCATGGTAGAAACTTCTTCAGCAGTGGAGAGATTATATTAATTTGCCCCGCAATTAATAATTAAGTCATGTGGCATAGCAGTGTCATTTAAATTAGAAATTTTTAAAAATTCTTCAACCTTTTCTAAACCCAATTCCTAGTAGTTTCAATGAGACTTTTGTCTCAATAAATCATGTATAAGTGGACTTAAAAAAAAACTTCTGAACTCCTTTTTCCCAAGAACTTCTCTCCACTGCGTGCATTACTGTTTCTTCTTTTTGTATCATGAGTGTGAATTATTTTCATGATTCTTGGCTGTAGCCAAGGTAACCTGAGCTTGCTTTTCATTTCTAATAATTATGTCCCATGTAATAATAGTTATAATAATAATAATAATTATTATTATACTTTCTCCTCAGTAGAAGAGTGACTGGACCAATCCAAAAAGAATGAATCTCTTTTTTGCTCTGATTCCCATTTTCTTCCATTGTAGATTGAATTTGAGACTCCTCCCCTCCAGGGACAGGCTGCAGCTCCAGCGAGTGGCAGTGCAGCTGATTCTGAGCCAGGTCGCCATATCTTCTCCTTTTCCTGGTTGAACTCCCTAAATGAATGATGTTCATTCCAACTGCTGACCCTCTGTCTGCCTGGCTGAGATGCACATGGGCAGGAGGGAGCCCAAGTGAAATTCATATTACGCAGAAGATGAAAGGGACCGCTGAACAGAATTTCTGTAAAAATAACCCCAAACTGTAAGTCCAGATGACTTATCGAACATATTGAGGGGAAAGAATATTTTGAGAAAATAGTTGGAGAGAGCACTGAAAAAAATAAACTTGATCTTATGCAAATCTTTTATTGTGTGGAAAACATTGTGAAGGGTGTGTAGGTATGGTACATGCGTGTGTCAGTAACGAGTGGCAAATGTTGAAAAAAGGGGTCACCATGCTCTTGTCTCTAATAGGCGCTGACTTTTCGTAGCTCTCATTTCCTCTTTTAACAGTGCAGGTGGTCAGTGAAAATCAGTGTCAATTCAGAAGGGACTGATTTATCAATATAGGGACAAAAAGTAAATCATTGACCAAAGCTATGCAATGTTTCACAAAGTTTTCCTCTTTTGCATAAAAGATGTCACTGGATGTATATTCAGAAATGTTCTTTGAATTTGGTGACACTTTCATAGTCCAGAAGGCTGAAGGCCTGGGACATCTCTTGAGACGTTTTTCTAATATTAGTTTTAGATTTTCATAGATTAGGCACTTTAGTTGGAAAAAATCTTCCAGCAAGAGCTGTCAGGTTTCTCTTGTATTCACTGGGGCACCAATCTGGTAAACTGCAGAACAACTACATGTATTTAAATATATATACACACACATCACACATTAAATATATATATATATATATTTAAATCATGCTTTGTTAATATTTGTCAAACCAAATGCCTCCTTCATAAGTGTAACTTTATATGAACTCTTAAATAAATGATGTTTTTAAAAGCTTCGTCTTATAATAATTTATTCAGTGTTCTGTGTTATCTTATTAATCCATTAGTTAAGTATATTTCAAGGATGCCAGATAAGAAGCATCTTCATACAGACAAATTAATTTTGAAGTATTAAACATTTGATCGAATTTTTTAAAGCTATAAATAAACTACCAAAGGCAAATACACTGTAAAACTAATTAAATGTGCTGTTCAGTTTTACAAATGAATAAAGATAGTCCATGTTCCTAAGCATAAAAAGTGATTAGGGTTGGCATAGGCATAAATGTGGAGGATATCTGTGTAATTATTAAAGTCAAAATGTTCTTCATAAGAAAATTTTTCCTTTGTGACATTTTATAACGACTAAATTTAGTCGTCTTAAGTGGAGATGCTCTCAAGTTTCTCTTGTTAGAAGTAGTCATTGGAAAACAGCTTAGAAAAAATTGTTTTATGGTTCCAAAGTATTAGTTTAACAGAGTGAGTCTTTCTCATAGAAAAAGAATGCAGCATTTTGGCCATATAGTTTGGAGGAATTTCTGCCTCAACACTTCTCCCTTCCTTTCATCTTTTCCCCTCTCTCTGCAATTATTTCCATTATTTCATAATGGAAATAACATTGCGAAATGATCTTCATAATGTTATTTCCATTATGAAATGATCTTCCTTTTAGAATTATGATGTTTTAGAGCTACTGGGAGCAACTTCTTGAATTATTTCACTCAACCTCAGAGAAGTAGTCCATGGCACAGAGATGAGCCCAAAGTGATTGCAGGGTTTGTGTGGGCCACTGACAAATGTTTGTATTTTTAGTTGAAAAATGTAATGCAGGAAGTTTTTTGTTTTTTTCTGATACTGAAGACAAATTGGAGAAGCTAAGAGATGAGAGTATTTCAAGTGTATGAGCACTGAAGAGAAAAAATAAAGTCATTATTACCTTTGCAGCTTTTATTAAAAATATAAATATTCAACATTCTCTTACACAACCAAACTGGCCAAGGACTGGAAAGATGTTTTATTACTGAAACGTTTACAAGAAAAAGTTGTTTCAAAGAGCTTACAGATTTAGTGTTACCCACCCAAGAGAATGGCATTCTCTTTGGCTCAGACCACAATAAAAACAACTGGGTGACTTGTGTCTGCTTTTTCAAACAAAACGTTTTCTCCCACGTCCACATTCCCTTTAAAACACCACTAAAAACACCTGGAAATGGAAACTAAACGTAGACAAAACGAATAACATTGTGTTGTTACTGCACGTGAATACACCTTGTGCATGCTAAGTAAAGGGTATAGACTCTCCCTCTCTCCCTCCATGTTTCAAGCTATATAAAAATAAACAAATAGCATCAGAGCAGCGCTATATTACAGAATACTGTTTTTTTATTTTTATTTTTTGTGCTAAATGCAGAATCTTTTTGGCCAAACGCACCGTTTCATTTCCCAATAATCTCCATGAGTTTCCTGTTGCTGTGAGCTTGCTGCGCTAACTGCTCGGCCCTGGCCATTTCCAAGACTTCCCGGAGGAGGTGGAAGGTGAGATCCAGGGAGATGGGAGGCTCCTCGGACCGCTTCTCCCTCTCCGGTGCCTCCTGGTGGCCGCCGAGGGCGTTCTTGGAGCCGCGCTCTGCGAGAGTCGCGGGGCTGTCGAGCGAGCGCCGAGGCAGCAGCAGCTGCTGCTGCAGCAACACGCGGAAAAAGTTGGCGGCCGCCTGCTCCTGCGAAAGGCGGCTGCCGCTGCCGCCCGCGAGGAGCGAGGAGGCGGGCGAGAGGGGAGCGGCGGGGCTCTTGTTGAGGTTCCCCAGGCGGAGGAAGTACTCCTCTCCCATGCGGAGCAGGACCGGCCGAGCCTGCGGCTGCTGAGGCTGCTCGGACTGCGGCGGCGGCTGGAAGAAATCCAGGGGCTGAGGGTACTGCGGCCCCTGCCGGGCTCCCGGGACCGGCCCGCGGCTCAGGAGCGCCCTGCATGGCGGGCAGGGCAGGAGAGCCACCAGCAGGACGCCTGCGGATACAAGCAGCGGCAGCCGCATGTTAGGGGCGCTCGCTGCGGCACAGAGGTGGGCGGAGGGCGGAATGAGAGAGGGGAAGAGAGAAAAAAAGAGTTGGTCAGAGTTCGCTCAACTGGGAGGTGCACGCGAGGTCTTCCTACGGGAGTCCCTTAGACGTGCTGGGCTCCGGCCTCAGGGCTTCGTGTGGGCGCTGTCCGCGGTGCTGAAGCGTCTGGGGAGCGGGGAGAGGGGCGCCTGCAGGGCTCCGCACCTAGGCTCACGCCCTGGCCTGGCAGGAGTGACCCTTCTTTCTAGACTCTGAAGGGACGGTCCCTGAGTCGTCTTCCTAATGATCCTCAAAACTAATTTTCCCGAGCCTAGATAAGAGCCACGGATTTAAGATCCCACCCGCGCTGACCACCTCCCTTCCAGATATTTCAGCATTTTCTTCCAAATTGATAACTACTGCCTCTGGTCCTCCCTCTCCACCCCTGCCCTTGCTGCCTTCTCTCGGGGGTCAGGATAGAAGCGGGTGGGGGCGTTCCTTTACGCAGCCAGCGAGGAGCAACTGGCAGCACGGGTAACGAAGAGCAGCCGTCTAAGTTTGCTTTTGCCACATCCCAGCTACTATTGGAATCTTAAGGACCAGTCCGCGAACACGCGCACACACACACCGCACGCGCGCGCGCATACACAAACACACACGCATACGCACACACACATGCATACACATGCACACAGGCAGGGGCAGGCATGAGGCAGGCAGGGGCAGCCGGCTCCGCCGCGCACCTCGCGGCAGCTCAGGCAACGCAAAGTTGGTGGCGCGTTCCGTCCAGGCGCTCCCTACCTTCCCAGGCGCTTCGCAGGTGAGCCGGGTGCTGCGGCCTCTCTGCAGAGGGACGTCTCCGGGGCTTTCTCTGGAGGTTGTCTTCCCTTCTCCTTTCTGTTCCTACTCTCTTTTTTCTTTCTCTCCTCTTTCCCCTCAGTCTCTCAGTGGACTTGGTCTCCGAGTTTCTCCACTCCAGAGCCTGGAGTGGGATTTTATAGGGTCGACCCTCTTCAGAAACCACGCAGCATTTGCCTAATAAGCTGACGCTCTCTTGACAGCTCGATTGCGTGCTGCCTCTGCTCCTGCATAAATCATAGGGCCCTGCCAAGGAGCGAGGGGCAGAATTTTGCTATCTCAACACTGAATCTCACATCCAATTATATCAACAGATATTTATCGCCTCTTGGTGACGTCAACGAGCCCTAAAATGGAAGGGCTTCTTATGACTTGTCCATTGACAAAAATTCTTGAATGAGATTTCCCAAGTGTGAAAACATATTGACCTCTTACTATGAGAGGCCAAATTAGGGGTGTGCAAAGAGACAACGAATGGGAGGAAGAAAGGGAAGTGGGAAGGAAGAGAGTTTTCCCAGTGCAGCCCTGCCAGGAAAGCAGCAGCCAGTTGGAAAGGGTGGATCGGGATGCCCCATCTCCTAACCTCCCTGACCAGGTGTCTCTGACACCTCAGTATCTAGAAATATCCCTTTGCTAGAGACAGAGTCCCACCATCTTTCTGCCTGGAAAAGAATGAAGCATCAGGAAAAGGGTGTGCAGGAACATCCGGCTTTTAAATATCTATCTGCTTTTTCCTCCCAAAAGCAAACACATAAAGGAGTTATGAGTCTGCAGAAGCAAGACCAATAAGTCTCTTAAAATGCAGTTCAAGTTTTTTAAATGATGACAGGAGCTACTCCCATGGCAAAGGGACACAAACCAGGGTCAGTAAGGGGTGCAGCAAAGATTTTACCTTCTCTCAGAAACTCCCTGCCCCTTCTTTTTCTCTCCTCTCACAATCTAATATTAATTGTGGACTTACTTTTCTATTCCCAAATTAAAGAGAGAGAGAAAGTCAGTGAGAGATGCATAAGTGAAAGAAGCTTTACTTATACAGTGCAAACCCAATGAGAGGCATCCATTCTGACTTCCTAATCTATGTGGAAAAGGCTTAAACTGCTAGACTACAGGACTAAATTAATCAGTTACATGTTTTCATGGATCAATATTGAGTCTGTAAAGAAGTAATCTCATTCATTTCACTTCCAAATACTATCAACATCTATAAAAGTATCCATATCTGGGCCACCCAGATTGGTTCCTTTTAATCATTTCTTTTTCCAAATGCAAATGTGCTTCACATGAGCCTGTTAAATAAATAAATGCTCTCTGATATTTCACAGAATGGAAAGGAATGCTAAGACTGTAAAACTACACTCAATTTTTGAATTAAATTGATACTATCATATAGTGGGAGTCAGTTACCTCTGATTCTGCAATTCAAACTGCAATTCCAAATTCCTGTGCCTGTGATTCAATTCAGCTTCCAGATAACCATCAGAGTTGTTTATCGGAAATTTCCTGTTCCTCATTTCTGGTTACTTCTGCTGCTTCCTTTGTAGCTAATGTGACAAATGATGCAATGCATATTTCAACTCCCACTTTGGGTCTATACCAATCCACAACTGCTCTTAGGAACAAAGGAAGGCAGGGAGAAAAATGCTGACAGTTTGCAGAGAAGCCAGCCCATAGTTGGATCACTGCACTATGTTATGTACTTTTGACACAAGAGAACAGAGAAAGAAATGTGCCTACTGGGAAAGATGTGAGTTGTTAATAGAAGATCATGATTACGGAAAATGGTTAACCTTCTGGGAGAAAGCTGTGTTTTATACTGGGAGGAAAGCACACAGAACATTAGATTTTGTTATTGTGGGCTTTTAAAGCTGGAATGGGTTCAACATTTTGGCTCACTCTCCTTTATGACCTGTTTTCTGACCCCATTAGCAGATTTCAGCTTGAATGTCAATCTGGAGGTGAAACGTTGACTTGGAATAGGAAATTGCAGTGCAGTAAATGGATACAGAAGAGGAACTAGGAAAGGGATATGGTCATGAGTTTAGCTGGGGAGGTCTGGGAGGTTCTTCCAGAGAAGACACAGGTTTTGGGTTCTGAATAACCCTACACCCCTACATATCTCAATCCCATTGGCTATCTGGGGGATGTGGTTTTAGCATAGCTCCCTGGTCACTGTTGAGTCCTTGCTGTGAGGTTTTCTTGCGGTAAGTCATTAATGGAACCAAAGTGGCTCCAACTACGTAGTAAGGAAAGTTCTCTTTAGAACCCTGGAGGAAGAGAGGCTATACACAGCAGCTTCTCTATGCCACAATTAATCTGTATTAGTCTGTTTTCACACTGCTAAGAAAGACATACCCAAGACTGGATAACTTACAAAGGAAAGTGGCTTAATGAACTCACATTTTCACATGGTAGGGGAGGCCTCACAGTCATGGCAGAAGGCAAAGGAGAAGCAAAGGCACATCTTACACAGTGGCAGGCAAGAGAACATGTGCAGGGGGAACCCCCCTTTCTAAAACCATCAGATCTGATGAGACTTATTCACTATCATGAGAAGAGCACGGGAAAGACTCACCCTCATGATTCAATTATCTCCCACCAGATTCCTCCCATGACACATGGGAATTATGGGAGCTACAACTCAAGATGAAATTTGGGTGGAAACAGCCTAACCATATCATTATCCAAAATATATATTTCATTAAATCACCCAGTGTTTACATTAGAAATGACTTAAAGAGATCACTTGGTTCAAATGAGAACCAGAGAAGTTAAGTGACTTATCTGAAGTCACTCAGCTGAGTTAGTGGTAAAGTGAGAATTAGAAACCAGTTCTTTTGATTACAAGCCCATATCATTTGCATAATGTAATAACCACCTTTGGATTTTCTTTTCCAGCAAAGGCACACAAATTAAGGTGAAAAGACAAATTTCTAAAAAATTTTAGAGCTAGAATATCACTTTGTTGCCCAAGCTGAAGGCACCATCATAGCTCACTGCAGCCTAGAACTCCAGGGCTCAAGTGATTCTCAGCCTCCTGAGCAGTTGAAATTACAGGGATCAATCACCATGGCTTGCCTGAGAAGATGTATTTAGATAAAGTAATATATTCACACTTTATATTACAGTAGTGTGAAAACAGACTAATAAACAGTATATACAGCAGTGTGAAAACAGACTAATAAAAGGTACCAATTGTGGAGTACCTTTCCTTACATTTTCTTTTTATTGATAAACTAAGGTATGAGAATGTGGAAATGCTTTGGCATGCTGATGTCTGTGGCACCTGGTTTTCAATCAATGTGCACACGCATTGCAATTTACTTTTCAGTATTATCAAATTAAAATGCATTAATTTGATTATTCTGCCTAGGCGACCTTTGAAAAAAGTGATCTTTGGATACAGTATAGAGGATGAGAGGAATTCTCAAAATCATAATATAGATCTATGATTTGAGAAATTACATGCAGATAACTTAAATGTGCAGTAAATATCCAAATCCATAAAAATCACCACTGACAGATCTGATCTTACATGTAGGAATAACTTCTTGAAAGGAGTCATTGGAGAACCAATTGCAATGCTCTTAGAACCTAAAAACACAATCCAAGCAACATGAGCACAAAACAGGGATTACTTCATATTTTAAATCATGTTTTTCAACATCTACATAATATATGATATAGGTAAATTAAAACAGATGTAACACGACAGTCTAAAAAAGAAATATCAGAAATAATAGGTAACTGGTGGGCACATTTTTGTCACTTGCATCACCTTGTACCTTTGCAAGCTTCAATCAGCACAGCTTGTGGCAAACAAACACCGTTTCCAAGTTGGCTAATGGAAACATTTGTTGAAATGAATCTACCATTTCCGATGACAGCCTTCAGAAATGCCGAGGTTGGACAGGTGGTTTGGTAATTGTTTGTAACTGTTCTTTAGATAGATTAAGTAACTGCCTTCTGCTTCCACAGGAGGACTGAGGAAAGGCTCTCAAACAGCAAAATATCTAACAGCTTCACTGGCAACAGTAACTTTTTCTTCAAAGCCATACATGTTCTTTGCAGAAAACTTAGAAAAATCAGAAAAGCATAAAGAAGAACATAAAATTCTTCAGAATATCAGAATCTAAACACAATTAATATTTTGTTTCCCCTGAGCATTTTCCTGAGTTCATAATCATAATTGAGATAATACTATGTTCTTAATACTGAATCTCAGTTAAAAAAAAAAAACAACTCTCATTTTAGCACTTAAAATAATTGAGAGCAAATTTTAAATGTTCTCATTACCAAAAATTGGTAAGTGAGGTAATGGATATGTTAATTAGTTTGATTTAGCCATTCCACATATATCAAAACATGTTATACACCATAAATATATATAATTTTTATTTGTCAATTTACATTAATTAATTCATTGAAAAATAATTTATTGAAGAAATCTTCCCCAGATTCCTATATTAGGTTTAGCACCTGTGCTTTATATTTTCCTAACAGCATGAATATTCTTCATTACAAAGCTCACATTTTGTCACAGTTACTGGTACAATATGTACTTCCTCTGCTGGACTATAAACTGTGTAGCAGGGCTTTGATTGTCTTTGTAAGTTGCCATATCCATTTCTCTTGCCCCAAACATGGTAGATACCCAGGAAGCCTGTTGAATGAATGAATGAATGAATGAATGAATGAATGCATGCATGCATAAAAATTACCCATAAGCTAAACATATTATCCAGACATAACTAAAATTCTATAACCTACTTTTTCCCACTTAAAGTAATATCTCAAACATTTTCCAATATCCAAGTGAAATCCTTTTTTATCGCATGATATTGCATCAAGATATGCCAAATTTTCTATTTATTCTTCATTGTTGATCACTGCCCTAATGACCTACTTTTTATTCTTCTTCATCTTACCCTTGCACTTTTAAGGAATACACCCACAGATTTCCTGATTCTTCAAATATAAACACTATCTCTTAACTCCCAGATTGTAAGATGTGATTATTTATCCCTTCAACTATTCAGACACCCTCCTCCACCTTGATCTCTCAGTCTCTTTCATCTGTACTTTAACTTCTAGATTGTTCATGTTAATTCTTTTTATAATCATAGTTAAGTCTTCTCTGGTTTTGTGCTTTTACTATAGATTATTCTACACTTGATCTTAGCCAAAGGGCCAAGAAGCGATAGATATAGATAGATAGACAGATAGATAGATAGATAGATAGATAGATAGATAGATAGATAGACAGATAGATAGATTCTAAAAGTGGGAAATCAATATAGTTTTTAATTACTATGTAAATTGTTCACTGCAGAATAAGATCATAGACTCCGATTACATTTCCTATCTTGTTTTTGGTTTTTCTATAATTTTCAATTGCCACTTTTATGCTTTTTATGCTCCCAGTTTGGTTTTTTCCTAGAATTAAGAATTGTCTTAATTTTGTTCTCATTTGTTTTCAAATTTTCAATCATAATAAGTAATCTATTAAGTCCTTACCCTCTTTTTAAGATCTCACTTCTTGAGCACGCTAACCTGCTGCTTTCAAACTAGTTACTTTCTAAATCTGACACAGAGATGTCTTCCTGGGACTTCTCTTTTCTTCTTTCCTGGATCGAATTCCCTGTCCAGAATCTCATGACTTATTCCCTCTTGATCTCAGAATTTTATTTTGCTAGAGAACATCCTTGTGGTAATTTTCTAAGAAAGGATATATGAGTGGCATATTTTCTGACTTCTTGCATTCCTGAAAATGATTATATTTTACCCAGATATTCGAGTGATACTTTATCGAGGTATACAATTTCAGGTTAAATATAATTCTCCGTTAGACCTTTAGGTGTTATTCTCTAGTGTTGTACTATCTAGCGCTGCTGAGAAGAAATCCAGAGTCATTCTGATCCTAATTTCCTTTTCTTCCTTCCTTCTTTTCTTTCTTTTTCTTTCTCTTTCTTTCTTTTCCTGCCTTCCTTCCTTCTTTTTTTTGGTAGTCTTACTCTGTCACCCAGGCTAGACAGTGCAGTAGTGTGATCGCAACTCACTGCAACCTCCGCCTCCCCAGTTCAAGCGATTCTCCCACCTCAGCTTCCCGAGTAGCAACTGGGACTATAGGCATGCACCACCACGCCTGGCTAATTTTTGTATTTTTAGTAGAGACGGGGTTTCACCATGTTGGCCAGGCTGGTCTCCAACTCCTGACCTCAGGTGATCCACCCGCCTTGGCCTCCCAAAGTGCTGGGATTACAGGAGTGAGCCACTGTGCCCAGCCTGATTCTCATTTTTCATACGACCTTTTTTCTTATTCTCTCTTGAAGTTTTAGTCTCTTCTTTTTTTTTGTTGATGTTCTGAAATTTTAGGATGATCTTTGGGTCTTTTTTCATGTACTCATTTTAATTTGGAGACTCTTGTTCTTCAACGGTGAAAAAAAATCTCCTGTATTATTTCTATTATAATTTTTTCCATTTTCTTTATTCTTTCTTTTTAGGGATTTCTATTGTGAGATGTTCTCCCCTCTACTGGCTGTCTGTGTTAACTATTTTCTGCCCTATTAGAACTTTTAGTTTGGCATTCTACTTTCTAAGACATTCTTCAATATCTTCCAGCTCTTCAGTTACTTTCATTTTACAACTACGTATATATTCAACCTCCAGACTTTTTATTCTTTCTCCATTCCTTTTTCATAATGCCTGTTCTTGCTTTACAGTGTAATGTTCTCTCCGATCTCTTTAAGAATATTAACTAGAAGGTTTCTAAGTTTTCTTTGTTTCCCTGAATTACCTATTCCATCCATGGTCATTTAAAATTGTTTATTTATCTTAATTTCTCAGTTTTATGCTGGAGATCTTTACGAAATCCCTGAAGGTGACCCTGTGTATGAATGGTAGCACCCTCATGTTTAAGAATTCATCAGCACAAAGCTGATGAAGAACTCTATGTGCAGAGTAAGAAGTGTGCTTCTTGCCAAGCAGCCTTCCTTCCAGGGTGATCACATGGTAAACTCAGGATACCCATGAATGTCATATTGTAGAAAATTCCTCTCTGCAGCCATTCAATTTTATTTAAGAAAAATTATATGTATTAGTTTTCCAAGGTTGCCATAGCAAATAGCACAGATATGATAACTTAAACAACAGAAATTAAAATTTTCTGCCTTCTGGAGGCTCGAAGTCCAAGATCAAAGTGTCAATAGGGTTGTTTTCTTCCACGGCCTCTCTCCTTGGCTTGCAGTTGGCCATCTTCTCCCTGTGCCTTCACAAGGCCTTTCCTCTCTGTGTGTCCATGCTTCCATCTCCTCTGCCTACAAAGACACCAGTCATACTGGATTAGGGCAAACCCATATGACCTAATTTAAACTTTAGTTACCTCTTTAAAGGCCCCGTCTCCAAATACAGTCAGAATACAAAATTCACATGTGAACTTTCTACATCGAGGGGACACATTTCAGCCAATAACAATATGTTTGCCGATGTGTATTTCTTTATTTGTTAGTTGCCTGACAGGCAGACATTTGAATGTCTGGCATTCTCCACATGGGATGAGAAAAGCTGGTGGAGAGGTTGACTCTTCCATATATAGACATTCAGATATTCCCTGTATTTTTGACCCTTTTCTCATTCCTGTCATTTGGTGAGACTTGGAGGTTCTGAGCTTGAGCCCCCCTCGGCTCTGCGGATGGGATCCTCCCTCAGCTACCTGCCTTAGCTGCTTCCTCCACATTTTCCTCAGGAGATGCCGCATATTCTCTGCCCTCCTCCTCCCTGTCCCTTTGTGGACCCCTTACAGCTGCTCTTTCTCCTTTGCTTCCTCAAACACCATCTTCTCTGCTCTCATTATTTCAGAAGTTTGCTAAACCCTCTCACCTGCTTACATTTCTTATCCTGTTATTCTCATCATTTGGAGTTTATACTACTATTTTAATGGAGTCTCATAGAAAGGAGAGGTAAACACACATGCATTTTGGAAAAAATAACCCTCTAAATGCAGTGTGGAAGATACACTAGTGGAGCAAGAAGGCAGAAAAGAGACTTATAGTCTTTGGGTTATTAGCCCTGGGCCTCCGCAGAACAAGCATCACAGGCCCAGAGATGACAGGACGTATGTAAGGCAAGGGCGGCATCCCAGGAGCCCAGGACCTTCTACCTGTGGGCAGCCACATCGCTCTTCACATTTTGGTGGGGACAGTTCCCCATCAATCAAAAATTCTGTCAGCACCCATGAGTCATCACTGATTGTCTTACCTGCTTTCCTGAGAAAATGGCAAGGACTTTGTTACCTGTGCATCTATTTTTCCAGAAGTTCAGAAGTAACTGACCCTGGGAAGATGACTCAGAACATCAGAACATCAGCATGTTCTGCTTCTCTTACAAGCCCTGGTCTTGACAGACACTATTGCCCTTTCTATTTACATCATAATACATCGATCGTTTTCAGACGCCAGGTAATGGATGGAGGGCAGTGAAAGGAAATGTGTGAACTTTCTGTCTGGAAGGGCAATTTGCAGGAACTAATCATCTTACAACAGTTGCTCAGAAGAAAGAAATCCATCAACCAGGCACCCCAAATAGGTATTTATATTCATGAACATCACTTGACTCTGAAGAAAGAGTTCCCAAAGAAGCCTCCTAAGAATGTTGCTGGTGTCACAAAAAGGGAAGGGAAACGTTAAAGAAAAGTTAAACTCATATTTTACCGCAGAATTTGTTAGTGTTTTAAATGTTTATTCAGCAGTGTAAATCACTAAGTCTTTAGCATTTCCCAGACTTATTTGATCATGGAACATGTTTATCACTGGACTAGTTGGGAAATATAATAAGCCCGAAGGCATTTTATGAAAAGTCCAGCTAGACTTTTTTTCTTTGCCCTTTGATATTTAAGTCCATGATTAGAGCTACTAGTAATTTTCTACCACTCCAAAGAGAAAATTTAAAATGCCACCTTTTGCTCTTGAACAGAGAGTCTCAGGATAAGAAAACTTGTCTATTTTCACTGATTCTGAGGATTACCTGCCCTGGGAAGGGTCACCTTCCAACAAGAAGCTGCCAAGCCTCTACTCACCACCCATGAAATGGTCAACTCTGTTTGCATACTTCCTGATCAGAGGAAGGAGCTGGTCTCTACAGAAAGGTAGTCCAGTGGAAATCCATCGACCTACCTTGCAAAGGAGAACCCTCTTTGAGTAGGCAGGCATGTCCTAGACAAAACTGGTTGCAATGGATGAAATTGGGCTTTTCATAAGGGAAAGTCAGTTTTTCAAGAAGCAGCAAGAGGGCTATAGAGGTGGACAGAAACTTGGGAAGCCAACATTCATTCAGGAGCTGTAGATTTCAAAGATGTTACAAGTTGTGGGTTCAGACCTTTCGTAAACCTTGGAACAAGATCTTTTCATTTTCAAGGCTTCTGTTATCCATCTGCAGGGCATTCTCTTCCATTATGAGAGCTAGTTATTTTTGTTCATGTGTGTGTGCTTATCTGCCTGTCTCCCACTTCAGTTATGAACTGATCTCCCACTTCCTTTAGTTCATGACTCCTAATATACTGCTTATGCATGGTACATACTGGTTGTTGGGGACTGACTATGTGTGTTCTACTTAGGAGAAAGGCTACATCAACTCAAGATGGTCTCATAACTGTGAAAGCCAATGAGTCCTTGAAGGGCGATTACGGGAAACCTATGTCTGAAAAATAAAGGATCTGATCTTCCACATTCACTCTTCTTTTTGCATTTTAGGAGTGATCTAAGCAACAACATTGCCAGAATAATAGAAAAATACTTCATGGTCCTAAGCAGCAGTGATGTTTAATGCTCCTATTCATATAAAGTTAAATATAGATACATATTTTGGCCTCACCTCATTTTCCAACTTGTTTTCATTGTACTTCAGTTCCTAATAGCTATAAGGTTCTTCCTCATGCTAATGTACTTTTATATTTCCAGAAGCAATAATAATTGTAATAATGGGATGTTTTTAATTTGAATGGAGAAATACCATTATATAACCTGATAGATTTATTCTATAAAAGTGCTTTTCTGCTTCTTGAAGTAGGACAGTGCTGTGGACTAAATGTTTGTGTCCCCCAACATTCATATGTTGAAGCCTAATCCCCAATGTGATGATATTTAGAGGTGGGGCCTTTGGAAGGTAATTAGGTCATGAGGGTGTAAATCCCACAAGTGGGAATAGTGCCCTTATAAAAAGAGACAGAAGAGATGATCTCTCTTCCTCTCGGCCATGTGAAGATACAGTGAGAAGTCAGCCATCTGCAGACTAGGAAGAAGGCCCTCGCCAGACACTGGATCCACTGGCACCTTGATCTTGGACGTCCCTGCCTTCAGAACTGTGAGAAATAAATATTTGTTGTTGAAGCCACCTAGTCTATGGTATTCTGTTTTGGCAGCCTGAATTAAGGTAAGCAGCATATCTGATTCTTGTTTGTAATGGAATTTGTTCTAATATCTTTACTTGAATATTGTAAAGTGTTGTAAAGCATTTCAAAGCAACTTGACAGCACTCTTCCGTGGGGACACACTAGACTTCTAAGTACAACATTTGTCAAGCTATCTGAATACAGGTCTGACTCTTGCTTTTTTTTTTTTTTTTTTTTTTTTTGAGACGGAGTTTCACTCTCATTACCCAGGCTGGAGTGCAATGGCACGATCTCGGCTCACCGCAACCTCCGCCTCCTGGGTTCAGGCAATTCTCCTGCCTCAGCCTCCCTAGTAGCTGGGACTACAGGTGTGCGCTACCATGCCCAGCTAATTTTTGTATTTTTAGTAGAGACGGGGTTTCACTATATTGACCGGGATGGTCTCGATCTCTTGACCTTGTGATCCACCCACCTCGGCCTCCTAAAGTGCTGGGATTACAGGCTTGAGCCACCGCGCCCGGCCTGACTCTTGTTTTCTAGCTGGGCAACCTCGACCAATTTATTTAAATTTCCAAACTTATTTCCTTTTTTTTTTTTTTTTGTCAAACCAATATAAAATGTAAGTCTCCTTATCTGTTTCTCTTGTGGGATTAACAAATAAGAATTAACAAATGAGAGAGTGCACTCAGGGCCTAGTTATAAGTATTCAATAAACATTTGTCGTTGTTGCTGTTGGGGTAATGACGTAGTGCGTGGTACTGCTGAAGGTGGCAATTCTGTCTAATCTCAGGTCCTTCAAGCCTACCATGCTGTGCTCAGCTGCAATAAATGTTTACTAAATAAATAAAAGAATAAGACGAATATACTCATTAGCTTTTTCTTCTAATACTAGAAGCTTTCAGCCACCTAGTTGATTGAAGATTTTTTTCAATTTATAGACTTTATAAGAGCAATTTGAGATTGACAGAAAAATTAAGCAGAAAGTACAGACAGTTCTCTTAGATTCTTTCTCCCCATCCCAACACCCCAACACCAACCCTCCCCTTAGATTTCCCTGTTATTAACATCTTGCATTTGTTTCAATTGGTAAGCCAATATTGATGCAATATTATTAACTAAAGTCCATTGTTTCCTTTAGAGTTCACTGTTGGCATTTTAAATTCTGTGAGCTTTGACAAATACATAATACCATGTATCCACCATTACAGCATCGTACAGAATAGTTTCACTGCCCTAACAGTCCCCTGGGCTTCCCCTATTCATCCCTCCCTCCCCTCAACCCCTGGCAACCACTCATCCTTTTAGTTTCTATAATTTTGCTTTTTTCCTAGAATGACATGCAGTTGGAATCACACAGTATGGAGCCTTTTTTGACTGGTTTCTTTCACTTACACCATGTATATTTTAGGTTCCTCCATGTCTATTCAAACAAAACTACACTTTTACTTAGGAATAGGGTCATTTTGATGGGAATGATCCATTTGGCTAATGTATCTCTTCTTAGTAAATGCTCATTTAAGGACTAATTCCTTGTTGAAACCCTTATTCTTAGCCTAATTTATTAATTTAACTGAAAACAGATACACTCAAAGGGGAATTTCACATCTGAAGGAGAGGTTAAAAGCAATGAGTAAAAATGCTTGGTAATTAAGTGCTAATTGGTAATGAACCGCTAATTAAAAATAAAATTGAACAATATATGTATACCTTTTCCCTTTCAAGATTAGTAAGTCCATCACTTCCTGGTGGGAGCCTCGATTATACCACAAGGCTCTTAGGGACTTGTCAGGTTCTCCTAAGGTAATATGAATTACTATTCAGAGCAAGCTGGATAGAAATTTTTTTAAATTATTATTATCTATAACTGAATTGCTTCTGGATGACCATACTATCATCCCATTCTTGGTCTCTTTCTAAGGTCAAGGTAATAGAAAATAATCATTCATCATAAATTTAAAAACTCCCCTTTTACTCAACTTGTCTGTCTCCCTGATTTGATCTCTGGAGGATCCTTCCTTCCTCCAGCTTGAAGGAGGAGATGGGGACAGCACAGATACAGCTGCCTTCACACCTTCCCAGGAGGCCAGCCCCAGATGAGTAGGCCTCTTCCGGACTTAATTTCCTTGATCATTTTGTGCTCATCCTGTTCCACTAGATACTGTAAGATACAGATTCTTCTGCAGCCCTTCAGCCTTCTCTCTCAGATTTTTTAAGTTTACACCCTTCAAGCACTTAGAAACAGTATGTCACTCCACTGGTTTTAATTTAGAAAATGCACAAATACATTTACTTGGTTTTTGGAGTGCTTTTTTAAAAGCCACCTTACTGGGCCCTTAGATTTTTCACAGATGGGGAAAGAGAAGGTTTTTCACCAAACTACCTGAGTCCAAGTGGTTTGGATTTCTTTAAAAGAGCTGGTGTTTCCTTCCTGCTGTCATTTCTGCATTTCATCATGAGGACAGCTCCTGATCAAAGAGCACTGTACTGGTGGGGCACCCATTCTCCCACATATGGGCTGACCCCTGGGGCAGAGTGAGTGAGGTGAGCCTGGTCAGGATGGGGTTGGGAAAATTAAGCAAGAGATGGCTCAGCGCAGGGCCCTTGTGTCCACGCAAGTTTCATTCGCATCCCCAAAGCAATGTCGAGCCCCTGAAGCCATATCAACCTTCCAATACTAAGCCCCTAGGTTCTTTGAGCAACGTCATAGCCTAAGAACCAAGAAGAAGATGAAGTATAAACATTAACAGTGGCTGAAAATTGGGGCTTTAGGTTTTTTATGAAATGCAAAAATGCCAATCACATTTGTATCTGCTGGAGTTTTATCAGAAATCTTCTAGGGGAACTGTGATGGTTAATATTGAGTGTTAACTTGATTGGATTGAAGGATGCAAAGTACGTTTCCGGGTGTGTCTGTGAGGCTGTTGCCAAAGGAGGTAACATTTGAGTCAGGGGGCTGGGAGAGGAAGACCCAACCTCAATCTGGGTGGGCACCGTCTAATCAGCTGCCAGTGTGGCTAGAATAAAACAGGCAGAAGAAGTTGGAAGGACTAGACTTGTTGAGTCTTCTGGCCTTCACATTTCCCCGTGCTGGATGCTTTCTGCCCTTGAACATCAGACTCCAAGTTCTTCAGCTTTTGGACTCTTGGACTTACACCAGTGATTTGCCAGGGACTCTCAGATCTTTGGCCACAGACTAAGGCTGCACTGCCGGCTTCCCTACTTTTGAGGTTTGGGGACTCAGACAGGCTTCCTTGCTGCTCAGCTTGCACACGGCCTATTGTGGGACTTCACCTTGTGATCATGTGAGTCAATACACCTAACAAACTCCCCTTCATATATACATCTATCCTATTACTTCTGTGCCTCTGGAGAACCCTGACCAATACGAGAACTAAAAGGGGCTAAGCAGCTTCTCAGAACTAACCACTGAGACTTTTCCTCTGGGAACTTTGGGGCAATTTAGCTCCTTTTCTTTTGGTCAAAAAAAGTGCAATCATGGCTTCTCTTGTTTATGATTCTTCCAGAAGCTTTATGTTTTTTGGTGTTTTGGTTTTTTTTTAAATCTCTCATTCTTTCTCCTGGAACTCTGCCAGGAAGTAGAAGTGATTATCCACATTCCACAGAGAAAGAAGTGGAGCTCAGAATGGGTAAGTAACTTGGCTGATGTCTCCCAGCTGACCTGTGGAGGGGTGCTGGGGTTCCCAAAGAGCTCCTCCGTTCCCTTTCTCTCCTTCTCACTCTGGGGAGGGTGGGACAGCGTCACATGGTTTTGAAGGGAGAACCCCATATGTAGGCCATGCTCCCAGCTTGTCTCTTCCCACAGCACTAACTACAAGGTGTGATGATGAGGAATACTCACTGTTTATGCCCATGTCGTTCAAGAGAAGCCTAAACCAGCAGGCTCAGTCACAGCATCCCTGGAAACTTACCTGAGCATTATCCATAGTAATTCTGCTTGTTGCTGGTTTTCCTTCATCAGTTTTAATCCTAACACCTCTTCTGTATAAACCATACTCAACATCATTTTTGACCATCCTTAGTGGGGCCATTCCCAGGGGCAGGTTACAACGTACTAACAAATGTGCTTATGCAGATCCTCAAAATAGAGTTAAACCTCCCCACGTCTTCAGACTGGGAAAGATTTGCAATTTCTCATTCTATAATGGATGCTACAAGTTGATGCTGATGCTTCACATCAGTTTCCAGATTAATATTTGCTATGTGGAGGGCTGCTAATTAATATGAACCTTTGCTGAAGTTTCAGATCAGCTGTCTGAAATGGAAGGAAGGTAGAAAGCAACTTGCAAATTCTGTGCATAATAAGGTAAGGAATAAGCTCACATAATGAAGTAAACAAGTATGCAACATTTGCATGATTCCTTTTTCTTCCAACACAAGACAAGACACAGGAAGCTGATTAGCATTCTCCCTTTGCTGTGGGTCTTGCTACTTATTTCTCCACCATTTGGGAGGATTCTCAATGCCAAGCACAGGTAACACAGTTTTGCCAAAATTTTCTTATATTATCCAAGGGAGTGATGGGCAGCAAGGTTACCTTGCCAAACTCAACCTGACACAGGTGATTTCTGTTTCTGTAACTTCCCCTCAGCTGATACACCTGTGTCCAGAGAAAACACCCCCCCCACCCAATTTAGGCTCTGATCTCTGAGTGCCAATCAGCCAGAGAGTACTGAAAACAGTTATTACTCAATCCCAACATTTACTGAGGATCTAGTAGGCCCTAGAGCCTGTGCTAGAGGTGAAGATAAAAATAAACAGGTGACTGTCCTGCTGCCTTTGAGGCATTCACTGCCCACTGGAGGAAGACACATTAAAGACAACATTTATCATGAGCACTCTGCAGGTAGAGGAGGGAGTCTACCTCTGGTGGGGGAAAGAGGAAGGGTTCAAGAAGAGCTCCCAGAGGAGGCAATGCCTGCCATGAGACTGGAAAGAGGATCAGGAGATGGCCAATGAGCCATGGAAGGGGGCTCATTCTAGACAGGGGGCTCCCAACATAAAGAGGCAAATCTGTAAGTTCCCAGTGCTTCAGAAACTACAGGTAGTTTCCTAGAGTCTATGTCAGCACGCACAAAGGAAAGCCCTCCCAGGCAAAGCTAGACAGGTCAGTAGAGGCCTGCTCCTGAGCAGGTTCTGGGTGGATAGAGAGTCAATGAGGGCTTTTAACAGGGAAAAGACATGGGAGGATGTATATTTTAGAAAACATACTCAAGCTACTTGGGCTAAATGGACATGTGAAATAAAGATGATAATAAGCATGTTGGGTGTGTACCATGTGCTAGGCACAGTGCTGGAATGGCAAGGACACAGACACCAGTCAGAAATCTTCCAACCAAGTTGGGTCAGTGGGGAGCAGCCCAAGGTGCCAAAGAAGCTGTCAAAAAGCATGGTTAACAGGCCCTGGCCTTCCCGGATCCAGATCCCAGCTCTGCGGGCTGTTAGTTGTGTGGCTACGCAGCTCAGGGAACTTCTCTGTGTCTCAGTTTCTTCATCAGTGAAATGAGGAAGACAGGACCTACCTCATAGAAGTATTGTTGTGAGGATTAAATGAGTAGATGTATGTGATGTTCTTACTTTGATTTCTGGAAGAGTTAAGTGATTTCTAAGTGTAGCTCACAGTATCTGAACAATGGTAAGGACTAAAGACAGCCAGAACTTCAAGACATGTTAAGAACAAGAAGAGGCAGGAGGTGAAGCAGAGGAAGATGTCCAAACGAAGCCCACTGTTTTGTCTTGGGCATCGAGGCAGACGGTGGACATAGAAGGAGAGCAGTTTGAGATGGGGAGATGATGGGATTTGTTTGGGAAATGTTGAGACTGAAGAGCCTGGGAAATATTCAAGTAGAAAAATCCAACCAGCAGCTCTATATAGGAATGTGGGCTCTGGAGAGCAGTTGGGACAAGATTTGAGAACTGGAATTCTCAACAAGAAGTTGAATCCATGGCTCTGATAGACCTAGACGGAGTGGGGTAAGAGATGAGGACCGGGGAGGGGGATGGGGCAGGAGCCCAGGGAAAGCCCAGATTTAAAGGGTGGCCAGGGGAAGAGGGGATCATGGGGGAGACTAAGAAGTGGGAGTTCAAGAGCAAGTAGGAAAATCAAGAAAGAATGGTATCAAGAGGCCAGGGGATGAGGGTGCATCACTTAAGATCAAGAGTTCGGGACCAGCCTGGGCAACATGGTGAAACTCCATCTCTACTAAAAATATAAAATTAGCCGGGCATGGTGGCACGTACCTATAATCCCAGCTACTTGGAAGGCTGAGGCAGGAGAACCACTTAAACCAGGGAGGCAGAGGTTGCAGTGAGCTGAGATAGCACCATTACATTCCAGCCTGGGCAACAGAGTGAGACTCTGTCTCAAAAAAAAGCAAAATTAAATTAATGAAAAGTAAAATGCTGCATAGAAGGGCTGTGATAAAAGGATTAAGAGACGTTATCCATTGAATCTAGCAACATAGAAACTTTGGTGACTGTATCAGTAAGAGTCCAGTTAGGAAAATAGAAATCACACTAGTTATTTCAACAGGAAAAGTTTAATATAAGGAATTGGGTAAACCAAGGGTTGCAAAACTGAAAAGCAAAAGGGAAAATTGAGAAAGCACAGAGGTTGTAACTGTAAGAGGCAATTACCTCCCCAGGGTCAGAAAAACAAAGAGAAGCAGTTGGAGTCACCAAAATCCAGATCCTTGAAGGAGATGCCCCCACAGAGCTGGGCTCTAGCCTCTGAAGAAGGTACGCTGCCCAAGTTGTGCTTATCCCCTATGGAACTCAGAGAAAGGACCTCATGGAGCTGGGACTCAGAGAAGGGAGGCTGCTCAGCTGGACCTGGAGCCTCAGAAGCGTGGACAATGAGCCCAGCAGAGCAGGAGCTGGAATCTCTGACAAAGGGGGCATGAGAGTGGTTCTGGGGATGCTGGTAGAAGCAGGAGGACAATCCTGGAGCTTTCAACAAGGAAATGACATGGGAGGGTATGCACTCTGGAAAACAACAACAACGTGAACCACAAGCAAACAGGGATGAGCACCTCTTCCCACCTCCTCCTGCATCTTTTATGCTCTAGACCAGGCGTCCCCAAACTACGGCCCGCGGGCCGCATGCGGCCCCCTGAGGCCATTTATCCAGCCCCTCTTTCATTGGTGGTCAGTGAGAGGAGCACAGTATGTGGCGGCCCTCCAGCGGTCTGAAGGACAGTGAACTGGCCCCCTGTGTAAAAAGTTTGGGGATGCCTGCTCTAGACACTGTGCTAGATGCTGAAGATAAAAATGAAACGGGCCAGGGATGGTGGCTCATGCCTGTACTCCCAGCACTTTGGGAGGCCTAGGCAGGCAGAACATCCTGGCCAACATGGTAAAACTCCATCTCTACAAAAAAAATTTAAAAAGTAGCTAGGCACGGTGGCATGTGCCTGTAATCTCAGCTATTCAAGAGGCTGAGGCAGGAGAATCACTTGAACTCAGGAGGTGGAGGTTGCAGTGAGCCAAGATTGCACCACTGCACTCTAGCCTGACAATAGAGCAAGACTCCATCTCAAAAAAAAAAAAAAAAAAAAAAAAAAAAATAAGAACCAGTAGACGCCCTGCTGCCCTTAAAGTATTCACAACCACTGGCTTTATAATGAACACAGTGACCCTTGCCAGTCTAGTTTTAATGGTTTAGAGAGAAGCCATCTAGCAATAGGTTGAGAAGCTGAAATGGACACAGAAAATAGGAACCCACTTTTTCAAAAATTTTTCTGTGAAGGAGAGAAGAGAACAAAGTAGGAGGAGGATATAGATGCAGTGCTGGGGAGGCATTTGTTTTCTTGTTAATTTAAGAAGCCAGACTCTACAGCAAGTTTCAACCTGAGCCCACAGAAAGGTGAGAACTACACACTGAGGAGTGAAAGTGTCTGAAGGAGACGGAATGGTGGAAGCCAATGCTCCAGGAAGGGTTAAGCACTTTGTAACTACAATTCTTATTATCTGAACTTATGGTAAGGGCTGGAGGCAGAGCCAGAGCTTCAAGAAGGAATTGGCTGACACAGAAGCAAGAATATGGATTCTTCTGAGAGGTAAAGAAGGATATTTCACAAAAGCACCCACTTTGTAGCTGGTGATGTGTTGACGTCCTGGGTCTAATACAAAGTAATCCCAATAGAAAGTTCCTCTCCTCTCCAGCCTAGGAAATCTTTGGGTCTTCACTCAGATATTTACTCGGGCCTTCCCTGACCACCCTCTCAAAAATTGTCACCCACTTTCTCCAGCACACTTGAACTCTCCCTTTCTGCTTGTTCTCCTTGGCACTCACATATTATCTCACTGAATTATCTGATTTCTTGTTATATTCTACCACAGGATGTAAGCCTCATAAAGGCAGGGATTTTTGTCTGTTTTGTTCACTGTTGTAACTGGAGTTAAATGCTGCTTGGTGCAAAGTAGGCACTCAATAACTATATGTTGAATGCCTGATGAATGAAATCCTCATGTAAGTACTACTGAAACAAAGAATAGGGTACATCTACCAGTCAACTAGCATTCAGAAACTACCTGCTGGGTCTATGGGTGATGTTGAAAAAGAAAACAAAAATTCTATCATTGAATTTTTAATATTTGAAGAAACAAAAGAAATGAGCCCATGTGGTAAGAAGACAACTTAAGATGTCTTACCACATAAGACAACTTTCCAAATGAGCCCATGTGGTAAGAAGAGTGTGCATGAACACACACTCACACACCATTGTAAGGCTTGTCCTTGTCCTAAGAGTTTAAGATAATAGATTTTTTAAAAACAGTGAATACATGAATGAATGAAATCACTGTTTTATCTGTAATCATTTAACAGAGGATGGAGCATAATATCCACTCACTCAACTCTCCCAGTTTTAAATATTTATTAATATTGGAGTTTATTTTTTAAAGAAATTAAAAAACTTAGGGTTAAATGTTCCCCCAAAAGCTTTAACTGTTGCCTAGGTTTAGTATTTTTCAGAATTCAATAAATTTTGGGGAACTTTTTTTCCTTTAAAAAGAGGAAAACTCTGAAGAAAATAGCCATGTTACAAATGTTGTTACACTGAAGCCACAGAGTCAAGTTAGTGGCAATGGCCCTGGACTGGGTGCCAATTGAACTGGGTTTCAATCCTGCCTTTTTGTTTTTTGTTTTTTTACTATTATTAAATGCAACTGTATGCAAATTGCTTCTTCTTCCTAAGTCTCCATTTTCTCATTTATAATTTGGGGAGTGGGGTAGAGAGTTTTTACCCAAATATAGTGTATTAGCCATCTAATCATCCATATTTATATGCCTTCTTAAGATCCCTCTAAAATACTTTTAAAACCATAGGCTAAGCTCTTTAACCACAAGAACACATTGTGGGTGCAGGACATCAATACATTTCCAGGGTGGAAGACACTGGGTCATTGGGTACATGGTGACTGATCGAACAAGGTGGAGGAGACACAGGAGACAGTAACAAAGAAAGAAAGACAGCCATCCACCTTACTGAGCCTTGGAGAAACTTGGGTTCTGGAACACCAGTTATAATTAAGCACTGGAGCAAGTCACAGATTGATTCTGGACTGGCATGATTTTTTTCCATGTTCAGGGGACATTTGTCAATGTTTGGAAGCATCTTTGTGTATCATGACTGGGAGGTGCTCCTGATGCCTGGGGGTTAGAAGCCAGAGATGGTGCTAAACATCCTACCATGCACAGGACAGCCCCCTCGGCAAAGAGTTATGCAGCTCAAAATGTCAAAAATACCAAAGTTAAGAAACTCCACTCTACACCGAAGAGTTGATCTCCCACTCTGGAACCCTCTCCATATTTGAAGACTAACAGATATCCATCTACCTCACTGTTATGGGCTGAATTTTTCTCCTCAAAATTCATATGTTGAAGACCTAAACCCCAGTACCTCAGAATGTGACTGTATTTAGAGATGGGGCCATTAAAGAAGTACTTAAGTTAAAATGAGACCTTAAGAGTCGGCCCTTATCTAATCTGACTGGCGTCCTTACAAGAAGAGGAGATTAGGACACACAGAGAGACATCAGGGATGCACATACACAGAAAAAAGGTTGCAAAGAACACAGAGAGAGGCAGCCGTCTGCAAACCACAGAGGAAGGCCTCAGAAGAAATCAACCCTGTCGACACCTTGATCTTCGACTTCCAGGCTCCAGAACTGTGAGAAAATTAATTTAATTTTCTTTAATACTTTATTATAACAGCCCAAGAAAACTAATACACCCACTATGCAACTAATGAGAGGGCTCTTCAAAGAAATGGGATGACCACAAAGAAGACCTCCAATCAGGTAATTATGGGTCCCCAGAATTATTGCCCACTTCCCTATATCACATTATAGGGAACTTCCAGCCTACAATCACTGTTCTCCTGGCCCCTGCCTCACACACACACACAACACACAGCTCAAGATCAGCTTATTGTCTGGCTCCTAAATGTGACATAATAGCCAAAGATCTCTGAGGACATCTACAATACAAAAGAGAGAAACTAAGATTAACAAGCAGCATATGCAACACTGGAAAGAACAGATATAATCTGGAAACACAATTTAACCTTTAAAAACTCTTTAATAAATATTCCTAAGCGAGCAGTAAAAAAAATTATTGCATCAACAAAGTACTAGTTAACAAGGAAAAACTATTTAAAACTAAATATACAAGCCTGAAATTCTAATAGTAAGTAAAATATAATAAATCCAAGATTGTAGAACAAAGGCAAGAAGATGTAAGAAAATGAGAAAGGTAAGATGTGTGGAGGATCAGTTCAAGAGGCCCCACATCTGATTAATAGGAGTGATAAAAAGAGAAAACAAAAAGAAAGAAATGAAAGAATCATCACAAAGGGTTGTCCCAGAGTCAAAGGACATGAGTATCCAAATTAAGAAGCCAATCAAGTACCCAAGTGCTCAAGTTGGTAACTCACATATGTGCATACACATACATAGACACACACACACACACACACACACACACACACACACACACATCTAGACCCATCATCATAAAACTTCAATACATCCATAATAGAGAGAAGATACTGAGAAGGTTTAGCAGGAAAGATAGAAATTTCCTATGTAAACCAAGAACTTCAACCAGCATGAGACCTCTCATCATCAGCCACACTAGGTCAGAGAAGATGTATTCTGCACATGAAGTTGTCCAGATGTTCTGAGATTCATGCCTTGTGTGGTTGGCTCAAGGTCCTTAACCAGGCCCTGATTCCAGGAGGGATTCCTGTCAAGTAGATTGCTCCTGCTGCCCAGTGCCATATTTATTTCAAAGAATCCTGTGAGACAGGGTGGCCAAAATGTCAGTGACATCATGATTTTAAGTGACTTTCAAATACATCACACCCAGGACAAGTTCAGTGCTCTGGGTACTGATGATGGTCCATCACTGACCCTTGGCCTGAACTACATGGGTGGGACTCTAGGTCATCTCTCATCTGGATTTGTTCTGTGGTTTCACCTCTGATCTTCAGCACCCAAATCCAGCTGTGGTGGCAACAGGCATCCTTTACTCCAGTTGACTCCACCACTGATACTCAGGGTGGTAATCCCACTGCCCCATTCATCTAACAGGCAGTCTTTTGACAGTAGCTATACCTTTGTCTACCCAGTTCTTTCAAGATTTTTGCTCTGCAGCAGCAAGGGTCTCTTCCAATTGATATCCTCCCCTGCCTCCACGAATGTGGTGATGTCATGCATTCCTGAATCAGCTGAAGCCATTCTGGATGACAGACAGATGTTCCTTGTGCCAATAAGGCTGCTCTTCTCATTCCTTTAGTCCTCTCCATTGGTGGCAGTGAGTGGAAGGCAGGAGTGCAGTTAACATGGAAAGAATCACTGCCTAGGAAGGTAGTAATTACAGCAAAGAGTTCAAGAGGAGACAGAGTTGGAAGACATGTTCTACGTTTAGATTATAAAATCCTGAATAGTAAATTCAACATAACCAGAAAGCTAATTATTGTTCACATTTTCTCACATACCCTGGATAAGACTTGCACTTTTGGTCATCATCAATGAAGTACAGCAACAACTTTTGAGAAAGTCATTGGAAGCTGGTATTCATGATGTGGTATCAACTGTAATAATACAATCAGACTTCAGTAAATGGTATGGCAAAAGCAGTACAGATCTATATTATTCATTGTAAAGAAGTTTCCAAGAACTTGGCATTGTGAGTAATGACAGTACTGCTACTTTTCTTCATGATTAGAGATATGAAATTAGCTAAGAACACAGAGATAGTGCCTGGACACTATGAAGAAAGAATCTTCACATGCACTGATTAAGTAATAACTAAATGTAAGTACCTCATCTCTATCCATTATTCTGAATGATTTTCAATAAAATACTCTATCCTACATGGGCCCATGAATTTTATAATACTTTCTTAGTCAAATTATTTGTTTTGAAAAAGGTCCCCCATACAAAAATATTTATCTGAGGCCCCACACATCTAGAAGCCACCCTGTTGTTGGGGAATTATTTAAGGATGTGCCTCAGCCCAGCAAGTAAATCAAGAAAACAAAAGTCTTGGGATCCAGGAAATGAGAGATTAAACCAAGAAAAGCAGAAAAGACAAATCTCAAGATAAAAAATATAAATCCTAGTCTAGAAATCAACCAGTGTTGATCAGAAGGGAAGAACAGAGCTTCTGGGGTAGAGTAGAGAGTTCCTGGGGTAATAGAGAGTTCCTGCTCTGGGGAGTTCCAAGGTCAAGCTCCTAAACCTTAAATAATAGCTGATACAATTTTAATATTTTGAAGTAGGCAAATAAGAGCAAAATTGCTATGAGGAAAAATAAAGGCAATTAGAAACTCTTGGAAAAACAAAATGCTGTACAGAAAAGGAAATTAATCATTGTCTTCCACTTGATTCTACAGTAAACCACATTTACTAACCGCTCCTAGGTAAACACTGTTTATAGATTTTAACCTTTTATACACAACCTATAAACAAGGCATGAGACACAATTGTAGTCATAAATAAAATGTAAATGTCATCAACTTTAGCAACAGAGAGGTAAAAATTCAAATGATAAAGACTGGGCAGTGGGAAGTAGGGAGGAAGTGTAAAGAAAAGGGTGGATGGCCTCATCTTTCAAAGTCGTGAAAATCAAGGATTCATCAAAGTGTAAATCAAGGATTACAGCCTGCTAGCAAATGTAGAAATAAAATTATATATGTTTTAAAGTTACAAAGTTATCCCATGAAGAAACTAAAGGTAGTGATAAGACTATATTGGGAGGATGGGTAGAGAAATGGCGAATGTAATGAACTAAATACTCATATATTAGAGCAGTAGATACTAAATAATACATAAAATTGAATTCATTGAATTCATCAGGATACTACCTTCTAGGGAGTGGGATTTGAGACACAGTGGGGTAGGAAACTGTTACTTTTCACTATAAATATTTGATTTTAAAAGTATATACAATCATTTCTTTCATAAAATTAAATTTTAAATATACTTTTTTAAAAACAACCTAAAATACGGTGACTCTACAAGATTATTTTTAAGGTTCCTTTTATATCTAAAATTCATAGAAAGTGCTCCCAAAGCTTAGTCTCTCTGGAGAAACCCTGGAACTTTTCCCTTCTGAAAGTCTGGTATATATTCAAGCTGACTGATCAGAAGCCAGTTCATGCCACTAGGAACCTCACAAACACTATTTTGATAAATGTCAAATTTTCACTCCTGACCTTATTTTATCTTCTCAACAGCTCTCTGAAGCAATTATTATGATCATCTATATTTCAAAGATGAGATTCAATGAGACTAAATTAATTGTCCTGAATGACATGAGCTTTAAATTGTTAGAATGAGATTAAATTCATGGCCTTTCCATGCTAAGCCCTTTTCTCTCCCACCATGTTATGCTTTTTTGTTGAGCAGAATGAGAAAGTAAGAAAAATCATCTGCCCAAGAGCCAGTCCTTCAGTAAGATGTCTATATGAATGCACTGCCCTGAGGTTATAGGGTAGCTCCTTTCGGTGTCTGATGGAGAAGTCTGGCAAACTATAGCCTCCTTTTCTACTTGGACTCATGAACAACACACTTCACCTAGGCTGTGAGGCTCATAAGGATCTGGAAAGACTCATCCTAAGTGATTGGCACCAGCACAGTGCACAGCATCCAAAGGGCATTGGGTAAGACCGTTTGGACCCTAACTAAGCACTGTTTCTTACGTTTGACCCATTCTCATTCTTGACATCTTTTGCAAGTCCCAAGTCATAATAAGATACTCCTGCATTTTTCTCTCGTGCTGCAATGAGAATGCTTTCAGCACAGGCAGCTATTCAGAGTGGGAACTCCAGGAACACTGAGATGCCACTCAACGCCTGCCAAAGACAACTCCCAGTATCTGTCTTCCCAGGATGTGTGTCCACTCAAGTTACCTGCATCAAACTCATGCTTGGTGCTGTTGGGCTGAAGAGTTTCTAAAGAAGTTTTTTACTGGAAATAAAATCACAGAGTCCTTGACCTGCAGAAATTCCATGAAACACTGGACAGAGCTTACATACATTTTCATTGAAAATATTACTTATTCCAAGTGGCTCTGCCACATGGGTAATTGCAGGCTTATAGCAACCTTGTGAAGTCAGTGTGGTCCCCCTGGTTTCCACACAGTCCCTCTGTCTTCCTTTTCCTTCCTGCAGTGCTGGCTGCTCAGAAATGTACTTCATGGCTCTCCCTCAGGTGGGCCAGAACAACATTGCCTCCTCAGATCTCTTCCTTCTTTCTCCTTGTCTCAGAGCTATGTTTAGGAAACAGGCCAGTGACTTGATTACTAACAACACCAGATGGTACATATTGATGTATTACCCCTCCCGATAATGCTTGCATTTTGCAGGTGGTCTCTGTTGCCTAAATTTAAAGGCTTGGCAAATGGAGGAATGTGTGGGCCCTATGTGACACAGGCCTCTTAGAAGTCCCACAGTTAATTGCCCTGCTGTAGAAATATGGAACATTTTCCTTTAGTCACCTATATACTTCTCAATATTATATTTTAATGTTATTTTAGTTTTATAGTCAAGTATCATTAGTCATAGTATAATCCACTTTCTCAAAAATATACTGTTCAGTAAAATAAACTCAGAGTAATGATAGAAATCGCCTCCTAACTCCATAGAAATATATATGTACAAAGTTTCCTTGATATGCAGACTTCTATTTTTAATTCATGTTGGTTTTAATATTCAAAAGAGACATAAAGGAAACATCTTTAAAGGCTCAAAGTCATACTTAAGAAAAATAAGAAATAGGGCCGGGTGCGGTGGCTCACGCCTATAATCCCAGCACTTTGGGAGGCTGAGGCGGGTGGATCATGAGGTCAAGAGATCGAGACCATCTTGGTCAGCAAAGTGAAACCCCGCCTCTACTAAAAATACAAAAATTAGCCGGGCATGGTGGTGCATGCCTGTAGTCCCAGCTACTCGGGAGGCTGAGGCAGGAGAATTGCTTGAACCCAGGAGGCGGAGGTTGCAGTGAGCCGAGATCGTGCCATTGCACTCCAGCCTGGGTAACAACAGCGAAACTCCGTCTCAACAAAAAAAAAAAAAAAAGAAAAGAAAAATAAGAAATAAAAAGGTAGCAAAATAAGTATGAAGAAAAGGGCAATTACATATAAATCATCTAAAATCAATTTTTATATTAGACTCATGTATTCTAAATAAGAAAAAAACTACAATGCTTTAAATAAACACATAGGCTTTCTCCTTTCCATGGGTAAAATATATAACTTAGCCTAAATTTCTTGAATGGATATGCAATAAACTATTTATAACATCTTCCCTGTCCTACTTAACTTATGACTAATCCTAAACAATTCGAGAGTCAGATGGCTAAGTATTTAAAGAAGCAAACATCTCAAATAAACAGAGGGTCATTTCTACCTGAAATCCAGAGTCCCACATCCCATATAACTATGGGGCCACTTGGCAATAGCTACAAATGGAAGCTGCAAAAGAAATTCTGCAGAATCCTGCAGCCTAGAGGTTAGGAAAGATAAGGGTCGCTTAACATCTGAATAGTGTAGTCAGCTGGTGGGGACAGGGAGGACTCCCCAGGTACCTGTAATAGCTTCAAAAGCAATTTTCAAATTCATGAAATTTTTCCATGTGGACCCTCCTCTGGAAAATTGGAAAACAAAAACCTACATCCACTCACCACTGATTCTTTGTGATGCCCACATCACTAAAATCTCTAATATAAATCTTTTTCTAAAGATAAATCTTTAGATAAATCTTTTTCTAAAGCAAGACTGGGTCTGTCCCCAAAGGCTATCATTTCACTAACATTTAAAAATATTTTCTCAACATTCTCAGGCAGTGTTTAAAATTGGCCTGATATATATAGAGCCTCCTTTGTGGAATAACAAAATTATTTTTATCATTTTCTGATTCTCAAAAATCTGACCTGTCACCAAAGAACTTCTAAAAATATCAGGATGATAATGATATCCTTCGTCATATCCTCCTGGCTTACGGCTGCATTTGTATGGCTGGGTTTTTATTTATTTTCTGAGGGTCCTCTCTGATCACAGCACTCATTATTTCATTGCTTCAAGAAGATGTGAGACAGAGCAGCAATCTTGGGAAGGTGGTAGATTTTGTTTCCACCTTTAAAGACAAGGTGTTTTTGTGCAACATTCAGTTCAATTCACTCTCTGCCTATCTTTTAAATCCCGTATTTTTTGTTGGAAGTATATTGGAGTAGATCCTAGAAAACAAATGCTGACTGAGGAGAAGCATTTTGTTTTTTTCCCACAGCCGATTCAATTCAGAGCAGCATTACTGAGTGCCTACCATGTGCCAGGAATATAAAGATGAATAGAATATTCTTTGCCCTCAAACAGCTCACAGCTTACAGGATAGACAGTTCGTTAAGAAATAAACAAGTACCCTGTGAGAAGAGCTATAGAAGATTCCCAGGGTTGGCCCCCCTTTTTAAAAATGGACTTTAAAAAGGCCTTATAGTCTTATTGCTGTTTGTATAAACTTACAGTAATGGGAACACCAACAAGGGAGCTACAAATACTGTCTAGAGAAATCAGAAATGTAATGGGAAACCAAAGATATTTTTAAGACAGATCCCAACAATTTCTTGCTAAGAGATTGTGTCCCATTCTTGATATATCTGGGGTTGAAAAAAAAAACAAACTTTTTTTTAGAAAACTGTAAGCAGCATCTGCTCCTTGGGTAGAATTTAGAATGTATCCTTAGGGATATATTGGTTTTGGTGAGTCTTTTTCAGTCATGTGTAGATAGAAGTACCTACTCACTGGCCTTACAGGATCCCTGGCCAGAAGGAAGTTTCCAACAGCAGATGCTTCACCTGGAGAAGGTTCACTACTCTAGCAGTGACAAATTCTCTCTTCAGATTGGGCATGCTGTATCATTATCTTGTTAACTGTTGTATTGTCTATCATGTCATCAATGGGTGTTTCCTTCTTTTGGCTGTAGATTTGGGGGGGATAAGATGACTACGACTTCCATGCATGAAGAAGCTTGGACTCTTGTTCCAGTGGCAGGAGGCTGGGGCCAGAGGAGAGAGGGAACCCAAGAGCATTGTCTTTAAAGGGACATGATGATAGAATTCAGGAACAGTGATACATGGTATCTTGTTACAGGTTTTCCTTTCCTTCATAGCAAAAATCTGTTAAATAGCATTAACTCTTGTGTTGGTAAGCACTGGTGAATAAAGAGCAAGTATTGTATTCATGCTTTGGAGTAAAATGGACTTTAAGAAGGCCGAAAAGTTCTAGCTTTAGTCAGGAGAGATCACGAAGAAGCTGGGAGCAGCAGAGCAGAGCAGGAAGGCACACGTGATAACCAGAACGGACTTAGGGAACATGTGTGCCCTCTCTGAGCATTCTCAGGAATATTTAGGGAAGGAGCTGGGATGACCCATTGGCCTCAATCAATTGGATATTAAAAAAAAAAAAGGTGCTGTTTCCCGACCCCTCCCAACTCTGACACATGCCTTCACATTGCAAAGCCTAAAAGAACTTTGGAATCTCCATTTTTCAAGAAACAACAACCGTTCTGGGTTTTGAAGAATGAGTAGATGTTCACTGGGCAGAAGAGAGAAAACAAATGAGTAAAGACTTTTAGGGAAAAACAAGCATACGCTGGAATGGCTAAAGCAAAAATCTCAACCAGAGTGTCATGACTCATGGATCTGTTTCCTATTCTAAGCCTTTCCAAGGTTTCACGTCCAAATTACCTTGCTTTCCTCTCTTGCCAGCATGTCCTGTATGCAGACATGCAGCTTTCTACTATCCCTAGTTGGCTAAGCATGTTCCCAACCTTCAATTTTATTTTTTCAACTTCCAAAAATTTGGGTTTTTCTTTCATCATATCTCCCCTCTCTTGTTCTTATAGGTTCACGTATTTTAAATTCTTTTACTGTGAGGTTTTGGACAGAAGTGGAGATAAATGCATGTGTTCAATCTGTGGTCTCCTTTCCCAGTTATATTTTATTTATCCATTCATTATTGTTCCACCTAATGAATAGCATGACATCGGGATCTTGCTTAGAAGTAGCACTCAAACCCTTAAAAGGCTTGTAAAGTCACAGACCCTCACTCGTGGTTGCAATAAGCTGTAAGGGTCAACCTGTCTAAGCTCCCATCAGAAGTTTAATTCTGGAAACTGCTTCCTTGCTTGATATAAATCTAACCTACTGAGTGAAAATTTCAAAAAGCTGTGTTATTATTTTGCTTATCATCATTCATCATATTTAGTAATTATCAAAATAGCTGCTACTTATGATGCACCTTCCAGGAGCACCTCCCTGTGCTGAGGGGCCTTTACGCCTCCCAACAATTCTATGAGGGAGGTGTTATTTCACTCTCTCCCATCCCTGTTTTGCTGAGAAGGAAACTGGGGTTTAGCTCAGGTTTAACTCACTTCCCAGTCGCTTGTAGTTTGTCCATGGCAGGCAGAGACTAGTTTTAGACCACTGTCAAGTTCCAATGCTTATCCTCTCAGCTGTAATGGTTTCCAGATTTAGGACTATGTGACTCTGAAGGAACTGCATCGTTCTGCAGAGTGGCTGGCATGTGCTTTCTTCTTTTCTCCACTGACAGCTTTAGTCGCTGATGTTGTTGCCATTGCCTACATTTGAATCCTCAGGGGTATGACCCAATGTAGTCAGACTGACTTCTGTCTGCTACCCAGATGACTTTTTTTTCAATTTATATAAACTTAGGAAACAAAAAATAATTTTAAAATTTATTTTGACCAAACAATGAAGGTAAGTATGTTGTCAAAATGATGTACAGTGCACTTTTAGGTAGTCTATAAATGGCACTGCATTGATTATCCATTGCATCCATCTTATCGAATCACCATTGTTAATACACTGAGTACAGTTGAATTAAAATCTTGATCAAACAAAAAATTTCAGGTTTGGTGGGGTTTTTATCGGTAAAATAACCACATACTTTTTCCTGTCAACAATTTCAGTGGTTGAGGGTCCACTGTTAAAATAGGCAGATAAAGAGAAACTACCCCTAACCCCAGATAAGACAGGGCTGAGTCACAGCTCTGTGCTTGCTGTGACTTTTGAGCAATTCACCTAACTTGTCTGAGCCACTATCTCAAAATATGTAAGAAAGAATCCTAACACACAATAGTATTTTGCATGCAACTGAGGTGTGGTGCATAGTGTATAAGTAGTCAGCACAGAGTTGGAGCTTAACAAAAGCATGTTTATCAGCTTTATCCAAGAGTCTGCAGAAAGTGTTGAAGAAATGCTTCTGGAATAGATTAGACAATGGGAGATAGACATTGAGAATACATGTAAGCAAACAGAAGAGCTTGGATGCCTGAAATCTCCTGTATTTCTAAAGCATCTCCAAGATTCCCAGGGTTGGCCCCTCTAGTTCTGACAGCTGTACGCGTCACAAGGGTGGACTTGGAAACTCAGAATTGCCAGCCCATTTAACTATGTCTTGATCCACAATGTTGTGTGTGGCACACAGTGTTGCCTGTGACTTCCTGCACCTCCATCGCTGCTAGGTGCAAACCCTGCTCAGCAAAACTATGCGCATGCATAATTCAGAAGATATGAGAATTGTCTCCTGGAGTCACTATGGGGGTCTTCTGAGGATAAGCAACACCATGGGAAAGGCAACTTATTAAGGTAAATATTACAGTCTCCTAATGTCTAAAGTCACCTAGACATACATTTAAATCCAAGCAGAAAGTCTCTGAAAGATTTGTCTCCAACCTAGGTCTTCCAGCATTAGAAGAACTTCAGGGAGAAAATAGGACATTTTGACTCTCTTATTTTGGAATCAAGGCAGAGACTTGGAGTAGCACTGGTGGTCCCATGAAGAATTGAATACGTAGGCTTAAATTTATAAATGCTCCCCAGTATTCCCTAGGGCCCAATATTCCAAGAATGGTTCGGGGCATGGCTAGCTTCCCCACAGTCATTTCAGATTGCTGGAGCCTCCTTAGAAGCCTTTGGTGTCCAAGTCTTAGTCCTACAATGGATGCTGGATATGGTTCAACATCCTGGATTCATGGAGAGAGGGAGGCATGTGGCAAAATATATTTGACTTATATTATTTCTTTCCTATTATCCCCTCAATTGTCCTTATCCTAGAGACATGTATCTCTCAGTAAAGAAGTCATTCTGACTCTCAAAGACTCCCACAGAAAGTGGGTTCCTAGTATGGCACCATGAACAGGGTCCTTAGTGGGCTGAGAGTTGAGATGGAGCTCCAGGCCCTGATGGAGTCTGTCACTGATGGAATACATTAGTCAAGTTACTTCATCCCTCTGGGCCTCCATTTATTTGTTGTTTAGTTTTTTTAAAACTTCTTCAGTGAGAGCAGGGGCCTTGCTTATCTCCATGTGGGATTGGATCATGTCTCTGGGCCCTTCTAATTCCAATTATCTCTGATGTTTCTATAAATCTAACAGGAGTGAGCTGAGCTAATAGAATCATATGACTAATAGGGAACACTTCATAGTTAATACTACAATCAAATACTTCGGTTTTCTCTGCTGAGTATTTGATGAAACCATGAGTTATAGGCTTGGATTTCTGGATCCTGTCTGTGTTATACATACCAGAAAAATGTTGAGAGCGGTGGCCTTTAAGCTGTTGAAAAGACGTATTTCTCATAATCTAAATAGCTTTGACACTATGCACCACAGCCTGACAATTAAATTTCTCTTTCTCTCTCTCCCTAATTTCAATCAGTTGATATGCCACATTGAAACTTGAACCATTCTGATGTGAAGACATCTCTCTTCTCTCATCAGAACCCAAAAAGCTGTCAGTGCCGGTTTCCTCATTAGTAACCAGTCTGCTTACCCAGACGGCACCTCACAGTTTGTATCCAGTGAAAATCCTGCTCCCTGAGAATAGAGGAGCAAACACAGCTGAGAAATGGGGTCGAGGTTTGCAGATGACCCCAGGGGCTGAAATAAATGTGCTGCTCATCTCATCAAGATGGGGGAAGTGAGTGCTGTTGAGG
Organism: Saimiri boliviensis; assembly: GCF_048565385.1. Classification (NCBI taxonomy): domain Eukaryota; kingdom Metazoa; phylum Chordata; class Mammalia; order Primates; family Cebidae; genus Saimiri; species Saimiri boliviensis. The sequence goes on from NC_133463.1 coordinate 18,628,184, forward strand.
CTTAAGAGAAGTGCTCTGATCAGTGATTATGTGCACAGTGCCTAAAGAACGTTATCCATGGCTGATTCAAGGAATCAGTCAGCCCAAGCCTTAGCTTATGACTGCGTTTTCCCTGCATTAGATGCTCTTTTGAATCAGTACAAGCAATGCAGTCTTCTCCAGCATAGCTGCTGCCACCTTAAAGTAACTCATGAACCCCATTCCTTTTCTACCATTACATGGGAAACACACTGTATACACTAGCATCCTAATCTTCCACGCTAGCTTATTGCAGGGAACAAGAGGCTCTCTAGAAACTTACTCTGTATTCCTCCAAAAAACTGTAAGGCCCTTGAGCAAATGAACCTCAAGGAAATCTGCTGAAAGTGGTTTGTCACAAAAGACAAAGGACCCTCAAGACAGATGGCCGTTAGTCCCAATAGAGTAAGTAAAACAAAGAGGGCACCAAAAGAAAAAAAGAGTTTGCACAGAATTCCATGTGAATATCTTAGTCATGGTCATGGAAGTGAGCAATGGAAGGTGGAACAAAAATTCTGGAATTCTGGAAGACCCCAGACAGAGAGAGCTCTGGATCTGAAGAAAAGGGAGGTGACTGGAAATCTGCACAGCCCACTTTTTTGCAGGCATCATAATGATCTCTTTATCCCCCTCTGCTCCAGCTGATGTAGCCAGTGGTTCTTCTGCTCTGCAGTCTGAGGTCCCTTCAAAGAGATGAGTGAGCAATATTCTGCCTTCAAAGGCTCCTTTATTCCTTTTTTCTCTCTTTAAACAGGGATCAGAGTTGAATGACCTTTTTGGAGATTTAGATGATAGTACCCCACTTTACTGTAAAAGAAAAATAAAAGAAAGAAAGAAAATAATTTGTTGCATTAAAATATATAACTAGGGAGACCAAGCGAGTGGGTCATTTGAGGGCATGAGCACTATAAGCCTCAACAAGAAGATTGCTTACTGTGTGTCCTCTGAATACCTGAATACTGTCTTTTGTCAAGCCTGGTGGTTAGCTGAATGCAAATACTTTATTTTTAATTTTTTACTGAAGAAGCATAGGGAAAAGTGCTCACATAAGTGTATAGCCTCACAGAATGAGCACATTCAGGCAACTGGCATCCAGAAACAGAAAGACACAGGAAGACCCTTCCCCTAACCTCCTCCAGGCACTCTGCCCCTGAAGAATAACTATTATCTGGCCTTATAAAAGCATATATTAATTTTGCTCTGTTTGTGTCTGATATAGCTGAAATGGCAAGTGTGATCTTTTGTGTCTGTATTATTTTCCTCATCATTGTGGGATTCATCCATATTGTTTTGTGTAGCTTATATCAGTCTCCTCGCTGCACGTATTGCAGTGAATATGCCATGATGTATTCATTCCGCAGCTGAAGGGCATCTCGTTAGCTTTCAGCTGGGGGCTATTTCGAATAGTGCTGCCATGAATGTCTTGATACATGTTTTTGACACACATAAGTAGTAAGTCATATTTTTTAGTAATATCTGATGTATTAGTTCATTCTCATGCTGCTAATAAAGACATACCTGTGACTGGGTAATTTATAAAGGAAAAAGGTTTAATTGACTCATATTTCAGCATGGCTTGGGAGGCCTCAGGAAACTTAATCATGGCAGAAGGGTAAGCAAACACGTCCTTCTTCACACAGTGGCAGCAAAGAAAGGTGCTGTGCAAAAGCGGACAAGCCCCTTATAAAACCGTCAGATCTTGTGAGAACTCACTACCACGGGAACAGCATGAGAGTAACTGCCCCTATGATTAAATTACCTCCTACCAGGTCCCTCCTGTGACACGTGGGGATTATGGGAACTACAATTCAAGATGAGATTTGGGTGGGGACACGGGCCAAACCATATCACCTGGCCTGAAAGAGGATGCTTACATATTTTTCTGTTTTCCAGGTCCCATTTTTGGAAGCTCAGTAGGAAAGTGTGTGTTGAATGTATTTCAGAATCTATCAGGAAAAAAATAGGAAAATAAAATGATTTGATACTAACATAATCTCTCCACAATATTTTGGCAGTTTGTTCTCCAAAATCAAGCAGCAACAACTAAGCTTACATGGCAGCTCTGATATTCATAGCTGTGGAACTGCCACATTCTCACCTGACAGCCTCTTCCCACCTCCCAGCAATGACTTGTAATCACCTCAGTCATGCTGTCTATTTTCAGCTCATATAAAATTCTTTTTTTCAAAAACACTTTTTTCCCAGTCTAACTTTGTCCTCTTAAAAATTCTCTAGTGACTTGGAAATTAAAATATAAAGATACACTAGTTCAGCCTAGTATCCTGTTTTCAAAATGACACTGAAAAATGTTTTATGGGAATGAGGGAGAGAAAAACTTTTTTATTTCCTCAGAGGAGATCCTGTATTCTGTATTTTCATATGGAAATCAAAATGAGCTAATTTTTGAAAAAAACCTGTTCCCAGGCTGTGTGGCAGGAAGAGTTGGAGGTAAAGAGTGGAGTAAAACATGGCCCCCAAATTCTTTACTACTCCTTCCACCAAGAGATAGAATCTGGGTGAAAACATGACAGCTTGACCAATTGAGAAGCACAGACAAGGCGCTGTGTGGCTTCAAGCCTGGCTCTGAGAGGGCCATGCAGCTCCCTCTCAGAATCCAGCCGCCATGCTGTGGGATGCCCAAGTCATGTAGGGAGGCCACATGGAGAGGCCAGGTGTAGGCTTTAGTCAACATTCTCAGCTGAGACTGGCCTTTTAGTTATCCCAGCTATTATGAGTTGAATTGTGTTCCCAAAACTGATATGGTGAATCCTAACCTCCAGTCCCTCAGAATGCACCTAATTTGGAAATAAAGTCATTGCAGATATAATTACTTAGTCACACTGCAGTAGAGTGGGTCCTTGGTTGTCCTTACAGAAGAGACATATGAGTGTAAGACACAGACACAGAAAGACAGGCATGTGAAGATGGAGGCAGAGACAGAATGATGCTGCCTCGAGCCAAGGGACACCTGTGGCTACCAGAAGCTGGAAGAGGCAAGGAAGGATCCTCCCCTAGAGGCTTTGGAGGGGCATGGAATGGCCATTGTGTTGACTTTGGACTGTGAGAGAACACATTTCTGTTGTTTCAAGCCATTCAGTTTATAGCATGTTGTTACAGCAGCCTTGGAAAATGAATACCCCAGTCCAGATGCCAAATGCGAGAGTAATGCCAGCCCCAGCTGACCAAGTCTTCCCAGATGAAGACCCAGCAGTGGCAAATAAACAAGTGGTCCCCACTTGGCCCTGCCTCAATTCCTGTCCCAGAGAATGAGTGAGCATGATACAGTGATAGTCATTTTACGCTTCTAAGTTTGGGGTGGTTTGACCTGCCCTGATAGTAAGTGGAGAAGCCATCACAGTTTCAGACCGAGGTGCCTCGGTCTACACTACACAAGGAGCAGACCAGTCATCTCTGCTCTGAAAGTGTGCCGAGCCTTAGTGTCCTCGGGCAAAGAAGAATAACTCAGTTGATCATCCTGCAGAAAGCATGAGCATTGAATAAGATATAACGTGTAATTGAGGATTTACTGGCAATGCTCTAAGGCAAGCTTGTCCAAACCACAGCCCACGGTCCCCATGTGGCCCCAAACAGCTTTGAATGTGGTACAACACAAATTGGTAAACTTTCCTAAAACATTGTGAGTTGTCTTTTTTTTTTTTGAGTTTTTTTTTTTAATTTTTTTTTTAGCTCATCAGCTATCATTAGTGTTTGTGTATTTTATGCGTGGCTCACGACAATTCTTCTACTTCCAATGTGGCCCAGGAAGGCCAAAAGATTGAACACCCTTGCTCTAAGGATTTTACACGGATTATCTCATTTTGTCTTCCCAACAACCCAACAAAGTAAGACCTATTATAAAGGCCATTCTTATAAGTGAAGACACTGAGACACTAAGAGGTTTAAAAAACCTGCCCAGAGTCACAGAGTTAGCACACAGTTAGTACATGTAGGGAGATGGCACCAAGAATCAAGAAGCTTACCACAGTGATTGGAAAGAATGGATGCGATGGGGCTAGTTTCCAGTAGAGGAGAGTGGCCTGAGTGTTCATCCGCTTAACAGACATTTCTTGAGCTCTGCTGTGTCACTGAACCATGCTCTTACGGAAGGCACAATCTAATGAAGAATTCAGACATGTAAACTCACAGATATCTTTTTCTTTTTAGTTCAGGCCAAGGCTAAATTATTTCAAAAGAAACTGTTATAATTAAGAAAATGAGATAAAATAATGCAAACAAGAAAAAGAGAGCAGTGAGGTTCCCTTGCTGATAGAAGCAAAGAGAAAGTTGAGATCAAAGACAGTTATAGTCCTTAACTATAAACAGAACGTTTGGAGCAAATCAAGCAGTGGAATGAGAAATTCAGCAGTGGCCCGGTTCTGTGAATCTCAGCAGTGTACCATAAACTCTCAGGACCCAAGTTGTCTGATTAGATCAGACCCAGCACAGCTGGGACAAAAACACTCACGACCACATTTAGATGAGCTCACTTTTGGATTGTGTATTTCCCTCAGTCAAAAGATACATTTTGGGGTCTCAAAGGAGAAGAAAAGGAGGAAACAGAAGAGATAATACCCCCAGTAGGAAAGGCATTCTCTGGTCCTCCCAATGCTCAGGACAGCCTGGGCACCACATTCCCCAGAATGATTACCTGCACTGATGGGAAAACACATTTCAGATTCAGGGCATGCCTGTCACAGTGGCCCTGGCTGTCATCCAGCCAATCTAAGGTGTTGCCCTCTTTTGCAAAATTGGCAGAAATAGGTCAATGACCTCTGCTCACTCCCCTGGACTTCTGTCCTGCCGGCCCATCATGACTGCGTTCACCATTTCTTCAAGTGGAATGTTCCTTCAACAACTTAAAATAGTTTCAAAAAATGTCTCACAAAAAAGAGAAAAGGTCAAGGTTACAGGAAGCTGGCTCACCTTTTTTTTTTTCTTTTTGACCACTGTCAGAAAATTATTTTATGAGCTAAGATAAGGACTTTGATTTTTATTTCTGAAATATTTTATTACTGGTTTAAAAAGAGACAGTGAAAAGCACTTCAGGACGTTCAGTTAGGGAAGAAGTGACCTGCCTCAGTCCATGGTTTCCTCACACCCTCCATCACCTCCAGTGCCTGCTACTCATCTGTAGGAACTAAGGAGACTGGAGCCACTAAAAGCCAAACAACTTTCTGACTTTTGCTCACCGGGCAGTAATCCATTGTCTACTGATTGCAGAATAAGGGAAACATATTTCCAATAGAACATACAGTATCTTCCTTTGAGGATCTTTTTTTTTAACCTCTGTTATCTTTATTGCAGACAATGGACATAGAGTCAGGGTCACAACCATAGAGCATAGGTGGAAAGAGTTCCAAATTATCCTAGTTTCCACTGTGATGTACTCTAAAGCTCTTAATGATATTTTCTTTTTCAACGTAAGAGTCAATCATAAAATGGAAATGGAAGTCAATAGACGATCCAGTGGCAGGAAGACTGCCTCTACTCTCTTGTCACATGGAGATGAGGGACATTTCCTTCATGTGGTCACCTTTGGTGCCAGAAGCAGCGTACTTAGTGATTGGGGCAGACTCTGGGCCAGATCTTGTGGTTTTAAATTCAGGCTCTGCAGTTTACTAGCTGTGTGATTTTGAATAACTGCTTAATCTCTCGGGGCCCCTTTTCTTCATCTGTAAAGTCGGGGTTATAATAGCATCCACTTCTTAGGGTAGTTGTAATCAATAAATGAGTTAATACAGGAAAGGCCCTTTAATAACTATGCCCTAATGTCTTTGCTATTATTTTTATTCATGTAAAAAAAGAAGCCAAAGAGTAGAATAGACAAGTTTATATTGAGACCCTAAAAGACAGAAAGCTATTCCCTGTTTCTCAATCCTCCTTCTAAAACCACTTTAACCATCAGCTCCCATTATGGTATTCTCATCTATGCAGATAGCAAATTCAGCAACAAGAAAGTGCCCTTAATACTTCTTCTCAAGTCACCAGAAACTCATAGGAAGGCACAGAAAACTAAGTTACAAACTATTCCTTTCATTCCTGTATACATTCTCTATATCTGTTGACAAGCTGCCCTGTGGTGCATGATCTGTAGGGCCAATTAATTAAGGATTATTTGGAAAACATTTGGGAAGAAAAAAACAATCAAGCAATGGATAAGGCTGAGTGAATCTGCCTACCTTTCAAATCACATAATGCCAAAAAGTAGAGTGAGAGGAAAGCAAACCACAAGGGTTCCCTTCTTTCCACTTTTGTACCAGGCCTGCCCTTATTTCATAATCACTTTTCTTGTTGGCATGGTGGCTCATGCATGCAATCTCAGCATTTTGGGAGACTGAGGCATGAAGATTGTTTGAGCCCAGGAATTTGAGACCAGCCTGGGCAACATAGAGCAACCCCATCTTTACAAAAAAATTTAAAATTAATTTGGCATGGTGGCATGCACCTGTAGTCCCAGATACTTGGGAGGCTTAGGCAGGAGGATCACCTGAGCCCAGGAGGTCAAGACTGCGGTGAGCCATGATCACAACACTGCATGCCAGCCTAGGTGACAGAGCAAGATCCTGTCTCAAAAAAATAAAGTGTCATTTCATGGTAATGTGTCTTACATCCCCTCCGTATCCCCAGAAGTCTATATCCTTCCTTCTAGCACAATGTCTTACACATAGCTCTTTTATTTTTAAGAAAAGAATGACTACATGGATAGACAATAGAAACATATATACATACATGATAGGTAGATATATAGATGATTGAGAGAGAGATATGAAAGTTTCTTCCTAAACTTAATCAATTTGAAAGATAAGTATTTAGTTTTTCAAATACCCACGATCTCAGCTACAGGAATTTCTAGATTTCGCCCAAACCAATTTTCTGTACAGGCATAGGTTTCTTGTGCATATCATTACACCAAAAATTTTCATTCAATTTCCACTAAAATTTTATCTCTCATTTGATGAGCAATTTTCATACTAGCTAAGACACAAGCTGAAACTATTTTACAAAGTTTTATTTATTTATTTTCTTTCTTTCTTTCTTTTGAGAGTGTATGGCAAAATGCTTGTATTCATAGAACTGGGTCACTGCTGAATTTTACATTCAATTGCTTGATTTACCCCAGACTTTGGTTTTCTAGTTAAGAACTAAAACTGTCTTTGATCTCAACTTTCTCTTTACTTCTGTCAACAACACTGGGTCACCCTTCCTTTCAAATATTTTTTCTTTTTTTTAACCACAGAAAAATCCGTTTTCTTTTACTTCATGAACACCACCATGAGATGTGGAGGTCTGGGCAGTCAGCTAGATGAACTCACTAAGGGTCTTGACCTCAGAACAGTCTGGAAATATGACATATCATGGAACTTGGTCCCAACTTGAGCCCCCATGACATAATGTCTCAGCTTGCAAAACCTTCATACATATTTGCATTACTTGTCTCAGCATAAATGAAATGCTTCAGTAACAACCAAATCTCTGCCAGGTGTGGTGGCTCATGCCTGTAATCCCAGCACTTTGGGAGCCTGAGGCAGGTGGATCACCTGAGGTCCGGAGTTTGAGGCCACCCTGACCAACATGGAGAAACCCTGCCTCTACTAAAAACACAGGAAAAAAAAAAAAAAAACCTGGGCATGGTGGCTACTCGGGAGGCTGAGGCAGGAGAATCACTTGAACCCGGGAGGCAGAGGTTGCAATGAGCTGAGGTCGTGCCATTGCACTCCAGCCTGGGCAACAAAAGCAGAACTCTGTCTCAAAAAATAAAAATCTCTTATGTATAACCATCTAAAGAGGGGCATCAATATTTCAAAGCATTTTCTATAAAATAAGATAGTGAGCAGATCTGGGGGTTTTGTTCTCCAACATTTTTTTTCCAGTGTCTATTGGAGATAACACCATTCACTTTAAGATTTAGAGATGAAGGAATATTTTTAATAAGGAGTGATGTCAGATAGTGTATGCTATGAAGTAGTATGTAAATACGGTATCCTTGCTTTTCAGTTTCTATTCAAGAGCTCAAAAACCAGCCTGTTGGATTTCTGAACTTGATTTTGGGGCTTGAGCATATAGAGTACGACTTGCTTTTCTGGAATTACTTGGCTTGAGTTGCCCCCTGTGAAATAATACAGGCGTTGTTGTCTATTTTGAATCTAATTCTAAGATATATCAGAAAATACTAAAGATACTTCCTTTATTGCACAGAAATAGATTGAGCTTAAATTTCAAGTCTGTTATTAAAACTGCAAATGCTTTCCCTAGGAAATCTCCTTCAAGACTGTCCTTGAAGAATGGAAGCTGCTCCTGGGCTGGGTATTCTTTTTTCTTCCCTGTTGACCCTTGATCTTTCTGCTTGCATCTTGATCTCAGCCCAGCTTGTGTCTCATTAAAACTGCATCACTGTGGACCGATGAACAAAAAGGAAACCCACGCCATGTAAAAGAAACCCCTTTCTGAAAACCCAGCACCATAAAAGGCAAAATCTCTTCATTGATAACAACACTAATGTTGGGGTAACACTTGAGTGGATTTTCAAAGCCCTCAGTTCCATGGGCATTCTCTCCTTGGAGCTCTGAAGTTGGGAATTCTCACTGTGAAGTGATGGTAATTATCCGCCCAGACCTCTTGACTGTTGTAAAACAATCCCAGGACCTCCATTCAGGGCATTAGATGTAACTAAGCTCCTAATTACCTGATTATGCAGCCTTGAAATAAATTGAAATTTGGGATTTCATTCAATTATGGAAAGGCACCTGGAGTCCACTTAGTGATGCAGTGCCGACTAGAGCTGCTCATGGCTTGGACCCAGCTGTACCTAAATGGTGATGTGGCTTCTCCACCATGCTCACACTTTACGGCAGTTGCTTTGCCCTAATCAATTGGGTAGCAGTGTGTCCGTTATTAAGAGACCTGTGTAAGTCCATTCTTCTTACAAAAAAGACACTCTCACATAATCATTGAGGGGTGTAAGCATCATTTGAGTTAACTTTATAGCAGTTTTCCCAATATCAGATTTCAGAATCCCTGAGGGCATGTTAAAATATTCTACTCTAGACCCACCACAGCAAATTTTCCAAGATTCTTATGCTCAGGAATGTATGGGAAACACCCGTTTCATGGCAGTCTTTATCCTTAAACTGGGTGCAAAAACACAATTCACTTTTATCCCAAACATCTATGAAGTGAATGATGCGTCCTTCCTGCAATATTCTCTGACAGATACAAAGATAAATTAAATAACAGATTAATAATAAAATACATCCATCTTCTGTACCAGGTGCTTTGTATAGTCATCTCTAGATCTCCACAACAAATCTATGAGTTAAATTGTAGTTTCCCATCTTACAGATAAGAAACTGAGGCTGAGGGCTAGGCACAGTGGCTCACACCTATAATCCCAGCACTTTGGGAGGCCAAGGTGGGCGGATCACAAGGTCAGGAGTTTGAGACCAGCCTGGCCAGCATGGTGAAACCCTATCTCTACTAAAAATACAAAAATTAGCTGGACATGGTGGTGGGAGCCTGTAGTCCCAGCTTCTCAGGAGGCTGAGCTGAGGCAGGAGAATCGTTTGAACCCGGGAAGCAGGGGTTGTGGTGAGCAAAGATTTTGCCACTGCACTCTAGCCTGGGCAACAGAGCAAGACTCCAACTCAAGGAAAAAAAAACAAAGCAAAAAAAAACCAAAAACTGAGGCTGAAAAAGACTAAGTCATTGTCTTAGTTCCATAGCTAGTAAATGATGATGGAAACCCAGTCATTTCAGCCCCTCATCCCACGTGCCAATCATTACTTTCCTTGGCTTCCCTTTCTCTTTAAGCAAGATAAGATGTGTGCTTGGAGCAGAATACAAGATAAAATGTGCATGTGCCCCATGAGGGTGGAGACGCCAAGTTCTAACAGCGCTACATGAAGAACTATTGATGTAGTCTCGATCAAGTCAGAAAGACTTCAAGGAGGACAGGTAAGATGAGGTAGGTGGGAAGGAGGGAGTGTTATAGGGAGGAGGAAGGGAAATAGGGAAAATGTGTTGTTGCTTTTTAAATAATAATAAGCATTTATTAAGCACTGAAATGCCAGGAAGTTTCTCTGTGCTTCAAATGTGTTCTCATGTTTAGCTTAATGCTCACATCAGCCCAGTGAGAGCAGGGACTCAAAGCCCCATTTTGATTTTTTGAAGCCCCTTGTCACAGAGAACAACTAAAGTTCTGTCTACTTTTTTCCTTCCTTTCCCTTGTCCCTTGTAAGGAAATTCACACCCCAGCGAGGAAATTCACAGAGTGAACCTTCTGCAGCCAGATGGGCCTGGGAGAGGGCCCACTGCAAATGCTGGAAACCCCAGAGAAAGCTTTATTTCATGTTGCCAAGCAAATGCTGAAGTATGTGGAGCTTATGAAAACCACTTGAAGTGGACTAAATTGTTCTTGATAATTAAATATTCTGAAAGTTCAGAAAGTTCCACGGCCATTAGTCATGTTCTTTGATCCACAAACTTGCTCTCCTCAGAGTGTGAATCAGAGGTGTGGCTCCTTTGTGTGTGACACCGAAGGGCCCTGAGACAGGGTGGGTGCGAGTGCCGGGAGTGGTGGGTTAGGCATGGCCAGCACTGCTCAGAGACACAGGACCATTTCTTGGCTTCATAACTGCCTTTAATGTTCTTTTAAAAATCTTTCCACTAAGAATTGCACAGAACTGGGGACTGGACTCAAAATGATCGAATTTGGTCTCCCTCCAGTGCCCTCTCCTTCCCTTCCCTGGCACCCAGCATCTTTATGCCTCAGGCACCAAAGCTGTTAGGAAAGCCTGACCCAGGAGGCAGGCTTGCCATATGCAGCAGCTGGTATTCTTCCTCTCTCACTTCCTTGCATTCCTTTATCAAAACTGAGCAGTATAGAGTCCCATCCATCACTGCTAAAGGATAATGATGAGAAAGGAACAAACTGCACCTGTTCTAGGAGGCACATCACAGGTGCACTTCAAATGTTAACTCTTTCAACATTCACCATAACTTTAGGAGTAAGACATATTTTAATTGATGAGGAAAATAAGGAGGGGTTGAGTGATGGAAAGTTATGTTGTTAATAAATGGCAGAGATAAGATGTGAATCCAGAACTGAGTCAAAAGTCAATCATTTTCTACTGTACATGGGTTAGTTTGGGTCCTTGGAGAAGCAGATGCAGGGTCAGGATTCAACATGTAAGCACTTTACTGGGGAGCTCATGTTACGGAAAGGGGAGGGAACAGGAGCAAGCAAGGAAATCCTGCAGTTGGAAATGCAGGTCTGGCCCCTGTGAAGGAGGAAGATAAGAAAGGGGATGGGCCAGAAGACCCTCAGCCACAGCACAGAAAGGTTAGGCCAGCTGATGGGGAGCCCTGAGCCAAAGTGGTCTGTTAGAAGAGCCCTGCATCTCTAGGGAGGAGATCTAGAGGTCTCCTATAAGAGCATTAGGACAACACCATGCTCAACCCTGGGCTGGGAGCAGCCTGGGGGAGGTTGGCCTCACTGTTAACAGGTGGATCCAGATGGGAGCTGCTGGGCTGTCAGTCAATGTTCTCTGTAGCAAGAGATCTGAGGCCTGAGTTGTGCCTCTTCATGGCCACCACAGTCACCCCATTGCACAATACAATCTACTTTACACAGATTCGGGAAGCAGCTCTTCCATGGATAGTGTAGGTCCCTCTTCCTGATGAGAAATGTGGATAAGAGAGGTTAGGAATAGGAACTACAGTTCTTGTTAGTTCTGGGACCATGTCTGATTTTCATCCTCTGACTCCTGCACTGTCAGTTCAAAGGTCCCTCATCCTCAGCTACCTCCTAGGCAGGGCTCAGAGGGTAGGGCTATGGCATATGTCCATTCACAGTTGAAGTGGGGCACAGGAGTATTAGGAGGTATCCAAGTGGATACCCTGGGTTTTGGGTTCTGGATTCTGCAAACTCTTCCCTGACCTCCTTGTATAGAAGCACCGTATCTCCTCCTGCTGAGAGGGGCAGTGACGGCCACCAGGATGGTAAGCCCTCTTTCCACCAGCTGGTCCTTGGACACAAGGAGTCCACAGTACCTTTGTGGCATTCTTAGCTTATAGTACAATGGGACCCTTGTTGTGCCCTCTTGCAATAGTACAACCCCCACTGTGAACTCCTAATTGTAAGAACAGGAATCACAAAATCCCTGTGTACCATTAGGAGTGATGGTAAGTAGAGCCACTCCTGCTTCCACCCCCTTGGTTCCAGACCCACTCATTCTTCCATAAGGAACACAGTGGCATATATAGGCCTCTGACTTAATGTATGCACTGCTACAGCCTGGAGGATGGCACCCACTCTCCAAATGCTACCTCCAAGCTGGCTTTTGAGCTATGCCTTTAGGAGGCTGTTCCAGTCCTCTCCAAGACTGGCTGCTTCTGGATTTGGTGTGTGATACGTGGTCATGGGACTACTCCTGTACCCATAGCTAGTTACCTGGTCAAGTGTTATATTGTATGCGAGCCCATGCCTGTGGATCAGATACTCTGTAAGTCCCGTGATGGTGCTGGCTGAGGGGCTGACAGGGAAAGGCAAACCCATATCCAGAAGAGGTGTCTATTCCTGTGATAATAAGTTGCCAGCCCTTCAGGATGGAGGGGGCTCAATGTAGTTGGCTTGCCACAAGAGGCTATCTGTCCCTTCAAGGAATATTGACATACCAGGAGCTCAGTGTAGTCTGTGGCTGACAGGTTGCACACTCAGGCAGCAATAACTCCCATGCTAATCGAGACTCCCTGCTTCTGAGTCTAAACTCAACTTCCACCACCATCTCTCCGTGCATGTGTCTTTTCTGCCAGTTCTGGTGGCTGACGGCAAAGGCTGCTGACCTCATCTGGCTGAGCCACTTTGTCTACTTGGTTATTCAGTGCCTCTTCCAGGTGGATGCTTTCTGGGGTGCTAATATGTGATACAAATGTCTTCCCACCTCAGTACATCCATTACCATGCCTGCAGCCCTGACCTCCTTGTCTTCAGTCTCCCAGTTCTTTGCTTACCAGATGATCAGCCCAGTGGCCACTGCCCAGGAATCTACTGTGATTTATACTATCATCCCTGACTTCGGAAGAGTACCATCAACAAACCCTGTAGACAGATTTCCCAATAGCCAGGTGACTTCTGTGTCCTCTGGGCCCTCCCCGGGAACATAATCCTCTGATCAGTCTCCTCGTCTTGCATAATACACCCACAGTAGCACGCGAACCTGCCTGTGCTTTTCTATGCCTTCCTTTACTGTCTGCCAAGGAAATTTGCATTTTCACTTTTCTCAGTAAGGGCCATCACTCTTACCAGGTTTCTGTGAGCCACTCTAGCAGATGAATTTGCTTCATCACCAGGGGTCCCCACTAGTGTTCAGTCCCATGTCTCAACAAAGGGTGCCCAAGAAAATGAGTTTTGTTAATCTAATCACACACTCCAACCCCTTTGATCCAGCACCCTCAAGATCTATTTCCAGGAGTACTCCTCTGACAGCAGCTACGTTCTAGCAAGTCCCGAAGCCACTTCAGTGCATAATCTCTTTCTTCTCAGGCCCAGCAAGTCCTCAGCCAGATAATGCTGGGATCTAACCTGGCATTCACCTGGCAGCCAGATGAGGACATGGGAGCAGCTCCTGTTGTCCTGTGGAAGACAGGTCTCTGCAGCCTCTCCCACAGAGGGGAAGCACTCGCTTGTTCTAGGAAAGGGTGGGTTGCCTTGGCAAACTCAGAGGATTTGGGGCAGTCTTCAGAGACCTCCACTTAGATATCTCCCTTCTATGTTCCAGGGCCCCAGGTTTTCTCATCCAGGGCCCTGACCTTAGCACAACGGACCTGCTCTGCAATTCTAAGTAACTGTCTAACTGATAGACACTACTAAGTTGTGTCCAATGTCTACTGCAGGAGATAGGGGTCTCTTTGTACACTGCCAAAGAGAACCTCTGGCTCTCACATTTAGCCTTTAACTGCTTGTCAAGGCCTCCACTTCTCATTAGAAAGGCTCCTGTATCACCCTCTGCAGGGCATCAGTGCAAGTGAGTAGTAACCAACCAATCCCACTGCCCTTGTAAACATTTCCCCCTGTCCCTACAATTTTCAAACTCCTGCAAGGTGGTGCCCATCACTGGGGAGTTTTCCAGGTTACCATGTGTAAAAAGTGTAGCATTTGGGTCTCCACACTGTGCCAAAGATTACTCATTTCCTATCTATCACCCAGGATGGTGCCCTCTTTGTCTCCCAGGCTGTGAATAAGCTCATTTCACAACCTCATTTTACCACCTGCTTTTTCACCCAACTCCTGACATCACTTGTGTTACTTTGGGTCCTCCAAGGGTTAAGCATGCAAGAGGCTTGTTGCAGAAAATGCCTGTAAAGGATAAAGGAGAGGGAGAAGAAAGAGGCAGGCAGAGCCTTCAGGCCACAGGGCAGGTTGAATGCCTGAGAAGGAAAAGGGGAGGGAGGGGACTGGATAGGAAAAGGCTGGGACTGCAGCATAGTTACTAGAAAAGTTCAGCCAGCTGATGGGGAGCCCTTGAATCAGAGTCATGTGTCAGAGGAGTCCCGCATCTCTCAGGAATGGACCTGCATTAGCATCACCACCATGGTTAAGTCACTAGCTGGGAGCAGTCCACAGGAAATGTGGCATAGGGGCTAATGATCCAGAGTGCTAACTGCTGAGGGCGTCAGCCAATGATGCTCCCTACAGCAGAACTAAGCAGCACATTTTCATGAGCACCGCAATAACACACTAATGCCTAGTCTAAGTCTGGCCTGGTGTTAAAGACATACAATGGCTTAAGATGTTAGTCACCCTAAATAACATTCACATTTTGATAACTATTTATAGAAGAATTACAATAGAGAAATTTTAATATGTGTAGCAGGACCAGTGGGGGGAAAAATCTGGTGCAACGGACTCTCACTTTGCCCTTCTCAAATCAGATCACATAGGGAGCTACTCTGTATGGTGCCATTTTTGAAAAAATATATGCCCTTGATAACCTTATAAAATGGAAATGATATCATTTTAGAATTCAAAGGAAGATGGTTCCATTAGGGAGTTGGGAATGAAATGCTCAAAATAAAAGTCATTTCTGCCTTCCTATCTTGGGTAGAGAGGTGAATAGAGTTACAGTTGAATGAAGCAATTTTTTCCACCTGCATTTTTAATAGCCAGGGAAAAAGAATGGTGATACTAGTCTGTACAGACTCTCAAAATTGGAAGGGACCCTATAAATCATGTTCATTGTTCATTAACCTCCTATTTAGCAGTAAAACCTGTGCAAGAGTCTCATCCTCAATTCCTAAAGGTTAATTGTCCTTGACTTGCATGCCTCCAATGACAGGGACCTCGCTGCTTCCTGAAATAGCCCATTTTGTGGCTAGACTGCTCTAGTTTATAATGTTTTCAAAAGTAATTGAATCAGCACTCTTTATCACACTTGGCCATTTATTATCAAATATTATCTCACTGACTTCTTAAAATTATCAGGGAGGGAGAATTTTTTCCCCTATTTTATAAATGGGGAGCCTGAGATTCAGAGTGGCTAAGTGATTTACTCAATGTCACGCAACTGGAATTCAATTCAAAGCCCAGTTCTCTTCCTCCATCTCCCCACAAATGCCTTAGAGTGTGCTTGAATCTGTCTCTAATTTTCACTTCTACTGATTCTAGTTCACACTCAGGAATCTCACTCAACAAGCCTAGTCTTATCATACACATGATGTTCCTTCCAGTGTCTGGGTTAGTCCTTGCATTATACTGTACGTCATTTTAGTTTCCAGGTTAAATGCCCAATTTCAACTGTTTCTCAAAAGCATCATTCCTAGATATGCTGAGACAGTCTCACTCAGATGCATTTCAGGTTTCTAATATCCCATTTAATGTTACACATCCTGAACTGAGCATATCCTCCTGTTAGAAATAAACTTTCAGTGCTGCAAAAGAAATAGCACTTGAATATAAATTTTCTCAGCGAGGCAATTTACTTCTATAGAAGGATGTGTCTCGTGGATGGAGCAATGGCAAGAGCATACCTGAATAAGGGAGGGAAAGGGGTTCTTATCCCTGATGCAGGTAGCCCCTACTTCTGTGTTGTTCCCTATTGGCTAGGGTTGGCAGTCTAAGCTAATTTTGATTGGCTATTTTAAAGAGAGCAGGGGTATGGGCCAGAGTGGTGGGATGAGCAGTTTTGGTGGGAAAGATGGTTGTGGAACAGGTGACTGAAGGTGACTCAGGTCAGACCAGGTGACCAGGAGTGACTCAGGACAGAGCAGGTGACCAGGAGTGACTCAGGAATGAACAAGTGACTAGGATGAGTCAGGACTCTAAATATGTGGGTTGGGAGGGGGACACACGAGGGGGATGTGTAGTTTCGGTGAGAGGAATAGGTGCAGGTAACCAGGGGAACAGATGTGTACTATTGATTAGCACTGGCAAGATTGTTTACTGAAACCAGGGGCAAGGAGACAAAGAGAATGAGGAAGTTAAACTTTAAAAGGAGAACAAAGAACATGGAAACTGAACATACTGGCATGAATTATGATTCTTTGAAGAGAAACTTGGAACTCACTGTATTTAACTCTCTAGGCATGTTATGACTTGTGTGATGTGGAAAGAAGCTATAATCCCTCTTTCCCCACATACTGTACTTCTGTTGATGCAATGACATCATGCTATTGACTCAAAAACATATAAGCAATTAATGCCACTAAGTCCTTTTTCACACAGGCAGCTATTAAATTGCATTTTCCTCATTCTGTACAGGCACAATGAGTTTTTAAAATCATCTTCATTCTGCTTAATTTAAAAATATTTCAAAAATACTGTTCCAGACTGTTAAAATTGTTAGTCTTCTTAACATGATTTCAAAGCCATTTTCAACATCAATTGAAGATTACCTGATTTCAGATGCTACCAAATCATGTCATCATCAATAAATTAGTGTTTTTTGAGAAAGCCTGTCCCACTACCACATATTGCATGACCTACTAAAATGTGATATCTTAGGTCAGATGTAGTGGCTCATGCAGGTAATCACAGCACTTTGGGAGGCCGAGGCAGGTGGATCACTTGAGGTCAGGAGTTCGAGACTAACCTGGCAAACATAGCAAAACCCCATCTTTACTAAAAATACAAAAATTAGCTGGGCATGGTGATACATGCCTATAATCCCAGATACTTGGGAGGCTGAGGCACAAGAATCACTTGAACCTAGGAGGTGGAGGTTGCAGTGAGCCAAGATATTATATAGAATAAGATAATATGAGATAATATTTGATAATACTATATAATACATGGCCACACTTGTCCATGTATTATATCAAAAACATGTGCTATTATAATAGCACAAAATAGACTAAGATACCACAGTTTTTTTTTTTTAAGATTGAGTATCACTCTGTTGCCCAGGCAACAGGCCCCGGAGTTAGTAGTGCCTTTCTACAGCTGGTCACCCTGACATCTGCAGTGGGTAGCTCCTCTCTGCAGCCAGTCTTCCCAATGTCTGCAGCTCTCAGCAGATACGAGGCCCTAGAGTAGGTAGGTCTCTTCTGTAACTGGTCATCTGGACATCTGCTCAGCTCTGGCTGAGCCCAGGGCAATTATGGGCCTCAGAAGAAAAGAAGTCCATGCCTTACTGAGAGCCCACCCACTTCTGTCCAGGAACCCATCTGCCTCCTGCTGCTATTCATGGAGCCCGGGCTCTAGGTCCCAAGGGGCACCTGCAGGCTACTGCCGAGCTGCCCTTAGTCCACTATTGGCTTCCCTCCTATGCTAGTCAGCACCCTAAGTCCAGAGGGGTCAAGGTGGCAGGGGCCTGGTGTGTCAGCACTGCCACCAGTGTGTGCATACCTGGCTGGGCTGTGACAGCATCTGGATCTGGACCTGACTTTGCTCCACGATCAGAATGGGTGCCAAAAGCAGGGAGAAGTCAGGCATCAGGCGCAGGTACTTCCAAGCCTGTGAGGGCTTCCTGAGCCCCCAAGAGTACAGGGGTGCCTGGGTCCGCAGCTGCACCCAGGTGGATGGGGCTCTTGCCTGCTCCATGCAGTGGGAGGCCTGGGTCCAGAGTGACAACTTGGGCAGCTGTGGCATCACCCAGGTAGCTCCCATCCTACCAACTTGAAAGGGGTGGGGATCCTGCTTGTACCTGGCTTCTGCCAGCTCTGTGGAATGTGCAGACCTGGCCACGCCTCCCTGCTATAGCTGGTGTGATGGCAGCAGCTGCTCCAAACTAGCTGCCATTGTCATCACTAGGATTACAGATGTGAGCCAGCATGCCCAGCCTTTACTCCAATTTTTAATATTTTGTTCCACATTTCCACCTACAACCTCATCAGAATGGCCTTTACAGTCTGTATTTCTACCAATCTTCTGATCATAACTACTTAAGAAGTCTCAAAGAAGTTTCAAACTTTTCCTGTAGCTCTTCTCTTCTAAACCCTCACCAGAATCACCCTTAGTGCATTGTTTACAGCAGTACAGCCTTTTTCTATTATTGCTTGATCCTCAAAACCACTTCTATATTTTCAGGTTTTTGTTATAGCAACAGTCCACTTCACACTAACAATTTTCTGTCTTACTCCATTTTATGCTGCTATAACTTAATACCACAGACTGGGTAATCTGTAATAAATAGAAATTTATTTGGCTCACACTTTGGAGGTTGGGAAGTCCAAGATCGGCGGACTGCGTCTGTTGAGGGCCTTCTTGCTGCATCATAACATGGTAGAAGGCATCACATGGTGAGAGAGTGCAAAGGAGGTCAAAACTCACTTTCATTACAAACCCATTATATGAAAATGTTTTAAATCAATTTATGAGAGCAGAGACTTTGTGCCCTCATCACCTTTTAAAGGTCCTACCTCTCAACAGTGTTGCCTTGAGGATTAAGTTTCCAACATATGAACTTGGGAGATACATTCAAACCACGGCGCTTGATTCCCTCCCTCCCCTTCTACTATCCTGCTTGTCATAATACTTCACTCTCCCTTCCTACTCTGTGAAGCCACTGGACCAGTAGCAGTAGCTGCACCTGGAGGGCTTCTTAGAAATGCAGACTTCTGGGCCTCATCTCAGTCCTACAGAATCAGAATCTGCACTTGAACAAGAATAAATTGATTTTATTTGCTCATTAAATTTTAGATGCTCCAGTCTAACATACTTTCAGCAGGTGATCTAATTCCCTGCCTCAGTTTCTTCATCTGTCAAGTGAAGGAGAAGAATAAGATGCTCTCTAAAAGTCTTACAGTTACTAAGTTCGCTAATGTTCTGCTTTCTCTCCTTCGTAGTTGCCTTGAATTTTCCCGTGTTCTCCTGTAGTTCTACCATGAAGGCAGATGAAAATTGATGGCAGATATAAAGATACATTTTATCCCTTTCAATATTCATAACCATAAATGAGACTCTTCAACTCAGAGGGGCAAGGCATTGGTTTAGCAGCCAAGAGTCATTTGATTTCTGTCCTAATTAAGCACCAGACTTTTAGTTGAGTTCCAGAAATATGATACTTGCACTGAGATCTGTGCCAGACCTATGAGGCTCAGAGATGTGTTTTGTCTTGTCTATCTGGGGTAAGAAAAATGAAAAAGACACCTCCCCATGGGAGAAAAAAGCATAGACTTTCATTGGAATCAACTGATCTAAGTTCAAGTTCTAGCCCAGCCCTTTATTTTATGCATTTCTCAGTGTGCTCATCTTAAACTCAGAGTAATAAATGCCTCTGTGCCATGGGTTGCTGTGAGTCTTACATGAGATAATCTCTGTTATGGTTTGAATGTTTCTGTCCCCTTGGAATTAATGAGTTGGATGCTTAATCTCCAGTGCAACAGTATTGGGAGGTAGAACCTAATGAGAAATGTTTTGGTCGGGAGGGCTCCATCCTTATGCATGGGTTAATACCATTTTAGAAAGGGCCTTGAGAATGTACTCACTCTCTCCTGCTCTTCTGCCTTGTGAAGATACAGCATGCCTCCACTCCTGAGGAAACAGCGCTCAAGGTGCCATCTTGAAAGCAGAGACCAAGCCTTAAATTTCAATGCCTTCATCTTGGATTTCCCAGCCTCCATACTGTGAGAAAATAAATTTCTGTTGTATACAAATTACTTAATCTGTGGTATTCTGTTAAAGCAGCACAAAACAGACTGAGAAACTCTGACATGCCCAGCCCAGAATGAGCTCAATAAATTATCCATGTTTTTGTTATTGTAACTCTTTCATTTCTAAAACAGGGAAGTATTTAATTATCCCAAAGCATTGGTGTAAGTATTAAATAATATATACAGATACATTTTATAAATAGTTACAAATTATCCAATATTTCCTTTTTTTTTTTTTACTTATATTGATCATCCATAAGGGCAAATACTGACTAAAGGCCTTAAGTACCCCCTAAAAACCTGAAAATAAAAATGGAGGTTAAAAAGAAGACAAGCCGAAAGGAGGCAGGGCTCCATGCAAACTTGATGCCCCCTATATAAACTTGAGCGGTCACCACCAATCAATGTGTATCTTGATCAATAATGTTTATTAATATTTATCAATCTTATTAATCAGAGTTCTCCAAAGAAACAAAACCAATAGGATGGTGGGGTACAGTGAGAAAGAGAAGGAAGTATTATTTTAAGAACTTGGCACATGCATTGTGGGGCTGGCAAGTTCCAAATCTTCAGGGGAAGGCCAGCAGGCTGGAGACTCAGGGAGCTCAGGGAAGGGCTGATGTTGCAGCTCAAATATAAAGACAAAATTCCCTCTTCTTTGAGGAGGTCAGTCTTCAACTAACTGAATGAGGCCCATCCACATTATGGAGAGTGATATGGTTTGGATCTGTGTTCCCACCAAATCTCATGCCGAACTGTAATTCCCCAGCATGGGAGGTGTGGTCTCATGGAGGTGACTGGGTCATAGGGGCAGAGTTCTCATCCCTCCTTGGTGCTATATAGTAAGTTCTCATGAGATCTGGTTGTTAAAAGTGTGCAGTACCTCCCCGCTCTTTTTCTTGGTCCTGTTCCTGCCATGTAAAACACCTGTTCCTACTTTGCCTTCCGCCATGAGTAAAAGCTCCCTGAGGCCTCCATAATGTGGATGGGCCTCATTCAGTTAGTTGAAGACTAACCGAAAGATACTTGCTTTTAGTTAGTGACATAATGACCTTATAACTATTGCTACTGCCCCCCTGCCAATCCCCTAGAAATGTTTGTTGTGTAAATGCTGTTAACACAGATGTCCCTGCAGCATGGAACCACAGTCTACATATGTTGTCCCTTTAGGTGAGATTCTCATGAAACTTTAAATGACAAAATTCTTCTCTTACAATATTAAGATTAAATAACACATAAAAAAGTGGCTTGAAACTGTAAAACAAACTATTCTAAAATAAAAAGTTTATTTAATTTTTTTAAAAACTGGCTTGGAAGTACTTGGGAGTCCAATCTTACCTGACACAGATAAATAACCAAGAATAAAGAACATCCAGTAACTGGTTGTGCTGGATTCAGACAACATCCTCTGATGCCCATACTCATACCTTGAAAGGCTTCCCCATCTCATGCATATCCAACTTCCTTAAACCAATCAAAGAAATCCTTGGGTTTACAATGCAGGGCACAAAGCTGTGCAAAAAAAAGCATATCTGTTGTAGCTTCTAGAGAGATGATTTGGCAATAATGAGTTGTGAAGCTGAAAGAAACTTTTCTAAACCATCAGTAATAATAATAATACATTTTGATCAACCATGAGGAAAAAAACTAAATTGTCTTTCTATTCTTGCTGTAGAAGATATTACAAAATTGTCATAGGAAGAGATAGCAAAGAATTTACAGCCAAAAATTTAACAGAAAACACTACAGCAAGTGTCAGGTATTTAATTTTGCAATATTTATTGCTTCTACCGGCTTTTAAAAATCTGTATTTTGTTGCAATTTGTTAATATTTAGAATTCTGTATCTAGTTTTGTATCCTTCATTTTACACTCTTTGTCTTTAATAAACATCCAAATTTTACCAGATTTTGCCCTTTCAAAATTGAGTTCTGGCTGGGCTCAGTGACTCATGCCTCTAATCCTAGCATTTTGGGAGGACGAGGCAGGTGGATCACTTGAAGTCAGGAGTTCAAGACCAGCCTGACCAACATGGTGAAGCTCCATCTCTACAAAAATACAAAAATTAGCCGGGCATGGTGGCAGGTACCTGTAATCCCAGCTACTTGGGAGGCTGAAGCAGAATTGCTTGAACCCAGGAGGCGGAGGTTGCAGTGAGCCAAGATAGCACTACTGCACTCCAGCCTGGGTGAGAGTGAGACTCCATCTCAAAAAAAAAAAAAAAAAAAAAAAAAAAAAAAAGGAAAGAAAGAAAGAAAAATTGAGTTCTACACTGATTGTAGATTCTCATATAGGAGACAATGTGAAGAAAGTAGTGATACTGGGAGGCAAACAGGAGATTAAGGTTTAAATCCTATTCAAGTTTCTATCTCATGGTGATTATTCCTTTTATTCCCACAAGAATATAAATTTACCTTATTTGAGAACTTCATAATAATCTTTATACAGTAATTGTCACAGAAAATAGGAGTGTCTGTCACACAGTAATTTCAATATAATAGTTACTAAATGTTAATTAGGAAAACGTTTATAATACACGCTGTGGCAGATTCTATTTCCTTATTTTCTATAAATAATAATGACAGCATATTCTTTATTTGAGCTAATATGACTGTATCATAAATTCTTAAGTGGAAAACAATAAAATATAAATATTAGCAAAATAAAAACTGAAAATATAGCACCCAAGTAATGACAATTAGCAAGATAGACTGACCTAAACAAAATTCTCATACTATTAATTAAGCCCTCATAATTAAAAAAGAAAGAAAACAAAGGAAGGGAGGGAAAGAAAATCACCTTTCATCAGCTCTTTAGGGACTGGTTTTAAGAGAGAATAAAGGAAAAAATAAAGAAACTATTTTTTAAGCATAATGCTATACAT
Source organism: Saimiri boliviensis (assembly GCF_048565385.1). Classification (NCBI taxonomy): domain Eukaryota; kingdom Metazoa; phylum Chordata; class Mammalia; order Primates; family Cebidae; genus Saimiri; species Saimiri boliviensis. The sequence goes on from NC_133463.1 coordinate 18,651,169, forward strand.
CTTTAAATCAGAAATTTTTAAAACGAATTAAAAATTTGATTCCTTGAAGATGATGTAATCTAGGTGGAGATGAAAAACAAAAAACACAAATTATTATATTCACAAGGTGGAATGCCAAAGTAGAGGTAGCATTATTAATATGACACTATTGTGATTTATTAAATCTAAAAATTGTCATGATTTTGTAAAATCACTTCTAAGTAAAATAGCAATGCTTGTGTGTTTATTAAGAAATACCTCACAGGCCGGGCGCGGTGGCTCACGCCTGTAATCCCGGCACTTTGGGAGGCTGAGGCGGGTGGATCACGAGGTCAAGAGATCAAGACCATCCTGGTCAACATGGTGAAACTCCGTCTCTACTAAAAATACAAAAAATTAGCTGGGCATGGTGGCACGCGCCTGTAATCCCAGCTACTCAGGAGGCTGAGGCAGTGGAATTGCCTGAACCCAGGAGGCGGAGGTTGTGGTGAGCTCAGATCGCGCCATTGCACTCCAGCCTGGGCAACAAGAGCGAAACTCTGTCTCAAAAAAAAAAAAAAGAAAGAAAGAAAGAAAAGAAATACCTCACCAATAGAGTTTTAATAGCATGTGGTTAATAGATTCTATCACAACTTTTGCCAACTTTTCACTAAAATGTCTACCTAAATACATGAGAAAACAAAAAACACATAGCAAAATTACAAGCATTGTCTTCATCTGTTTTGTGCTGCTATAACAGAACATCTAAGACTGGGTAATTTAAAATAAACAGAAATTTATTTAACTCATGATTCTGGAGACTGGGAATCTAAGATCAAGGGCCACATCTAACAAGGGCCATCTTGCTGCATCATCCCATGGCAGAAGGGCAAGAACATGCCTGTAAGAGAGCAAGAGATTGCTCAATTTCATTTATCATTAGGGAAATGAAAATTAAAACCACAAATCTCACACTAGTCAAAATGGCTATGATTAAAAAGTCCAAATAACAGATACTGGTGAGGTTGTGGAGAAAAGGGAACATTTATACACTGCTGGTGGGAATGTAAATTAGTTCAGTCACTGTGGAAAGTAGCCTGGAGATTTCTAAAAGAATTTAAAATAGAACTACCATTTGACTCAGCAACTCCATTACTGGTTAGATACCCAAAGGAATATAAATCATTCTACTAAAAAGATACATTCATGCGTATGTTTATTACAGCACTATTCACAATAGCAAAGATAGAAATCAACCTTAATGTCCATCAACAGTGGACTGGATAAGAAAAATATGGTACATACACAGCAGGGAATACTACACAGCCATAAAAAAGAACAAGATCATGTCATCTGCAGCAACATGGATGGAGCTGGAGGCCAATATCTTCAGTGAATTAACACAGGACCAGAAGACCAAATACTGCATGTTCTCACTTACCAATGGCAGTTAAACACTGAGTACACATCGACACAAGAAGGAAACAACAGACACTGGGGTCAACTTGAGGGAGAAGGGTGAGGATCAAAATACTACCTATCAGGTATTATGCTGATTACCTGGGTAACAAAATTACCTGTAAACCAAACCTGGTGACACACAATTTACCCATGTAACAAACCTGCACACATACCCTGTGAACCTAAAAGGAAGAAAAAAAAAGAGATGGAACTCACAGTCCCAAGTGCTTTTAGAATTAGCATTAATTGATTCACAATGATGGAGCCCTCATGACCTAAACACCTCCTCTTAGGCCCCACCTCCCACACTGTTGCATTGGGGAATAAGTTCCAACACATGCTTTTTGGGGAACACATTTAAATTATAGCAATAATAGTTGGAGAACTAAATCTATCTCTCTCAGAGGTTAGCAAACCATGCAGACTGAAGAGCATTTGAAAAACACAGTTAACAGACTTATCTATTAGATAAAAAGTCACCATGCACACTACAAAAATGAATACGTATTTTTCTGAACTCCTATATATTATAAATCAACTAAGCATGAAACTAACAAGCCAGAAAGAGAACAACAAAATAAATATCAACAGAAGGAGAAAGAAGGGAAAAAGAAGTATAATGTAGGAAAAAAATTAATGGACTAGAACACACAGAAGAGTGGACAAGATCAAGAAAATCAAAAGCTAGTTCTTTCAGAAAACAAATGAAATAAAATAAATCTTTGGCAGTTCCCATGACAAAAAAGAGAAAAGACATAAATAAAAACATAAAAATTAGAAACAGAATGTAATAGCAAATAGAGATACATAGGAAGGTGTTAGAATTATAAGAAAATCCTATGTAAAATTTTATAGAAATGAATTTGAAAATTTAAATGAAATGAATAATTTTTAAGCAAAAGATAATTATTAAAATTAACTCAAGAAGGATAGAAACTTGCACAGATAAGTAACTGTGGCAAAAAAAAATGAAAAAGCAGCCACAGATCTAATCCTAATATGAGGGCATTTAAACCACTAAGTTTGGGGGAAGTTTTATAAATTGTTTGAGAAACAGATCAATTGTATGATATTCACACCCTTTCAGAGCATAAATAGGAAACTTCTCAGCACATTCTGCTAATCTATCTGTGTAGACAAAATTGATTCCATCTTGAATACTAATCTGCCACATTAACTTCTGATTAGTCCAACTTTCAGAAGTTCCTCCTGATTTCTTCTTTATTTACTGTCCTTAGTGAAAGAATATGTTGACCTCAGTGTTATCACACAAGTTACAGGCTATGATGCACATAGCATTCATGCCTGTTCTGGAGGGTCACCTTAAATTGTCTGGCTGGAACATGTATGCCCTTTCCTTATGGTATATTAAGTCCTGGGTCTTGGGGTAACAGTGTGGAGATCAACCTGTCTTATGGCTGCCTAAGACCACATTTCTATCTGTAAGTTCCCCCAATAAAACACCCTGTACCAACAAACTGGATTTGTTTGCCTCCTTTGGTTTCTTGGTTTCTTTGGCATGTGGGGGTTGCTTTGCACATATGGCCCTTTTCACAGAACCTTATCCTAACTCTAACACCATATTGGGTAAAAATAGCAGAGACACACATACACACATGCACACACTATAGGTCATTCTCATTAATGAGAACAACTATAAACATTTCCATGTGAAATATTAGAAAATGAAATCAGCAATATAGTTATTAAATATGCATTATGAAAAAGCACACTATTTCAGAATTGTGAGAATTACTAGAATGTCAGTAGATGTAATCACAAGATTAACAGATTATATGCAAAAAATTGTGATACCTCAAATTACTTTAAAAAATAGTTGATGAAATTTTAAACCTCTCTGAATAAAAAAAAAAGTACACTATGAACAGGAATAAAACTTCCTTAAGGTAAAATATATCTACCAGAAACATAAAACAAATATGAAGTTTTTGTTAAAATAACTTACTAAAATCAGAAAACAAGGGTGCAGGTGGCTAGGCAATATTTACTGGCACTCTCGTCCATTGCTTTAAGATAACAAAAAGAAGCATGAGAGCAAATTGTCATTATTTGTACAAAATAATATTGTATAATGCAACAGAATCAACTGAAAACTATTAGAATTAATAAAAGAGAAGTAAATTTGCAGAATGGAAACAAACCGAAAATACCCTTCTACAATTGATTATCGCTAATATATATATTTATATCTAATATATAAATATATATATTTATGACTCATCAAATATCTATTAAGCAATAATATATTTATATATATATTAGAAATAATCCATTTTAAAAGCTACTATTCAAGCCAATAACCAATAAATTAACAGAAAAATCTAGTAAAAAATCTAACATGAAATTCTTAAGACCTATAAAAATTGATGGGGCAACATAATAGAAGATTGAAAAAAATAAAGAGAAAGCCATTTTATAAAGTTGTCCATTTTTCCCCAAAATCATCTGTAAATTCAAGTAATTTCAACACAAATTTCAACAGAATATATATACATATATACTATACATATTTGTGTGTATATATAGAGAGAGACGATATGTTTTTGAAACAGAAGAACAAAAACTATCCCTATAAGATTTTAAAATACATCGTAAGGTTATTGGTATTAAAGTAATATAGTATAGTATAATGAAAGGAAGTAATAACCCCCATATGTGTATAGTGGGAAAGAACTGTAACAGAAGACAGATTCAAGGAGAAAAACAAGCAAACATTTATTAACATGTATATTTCATACATAAATGAGAGCCATGCAAGGAATGAATAGTTCTCAAAAAGGTGGCTTTAAATTTCAGCTGTACATGGTACTGGTACCAAAACAGAGATATAGACCAATGGAACAGAACAGAGGCCTCGGAGGCAACGCCAGACATCTACAACCATCTGATCTTTGACAAACCTGACAAAAACAAGCAATGGGGAAAGGATTCCCTGTTTAATAAATGGTGTTGGGAAAACTGGCTAGCCATGTGCAGAACGCAGAAACTGGACCCTTTCCTGACACCCTACACTAAAATTAACTCCAGAGAGATTAAAGACTTAAACATAAGACCTAACACCATAAAAACCCTAGAAGAAAACCTAGGGAAAACCATTCAGGACTCAGGCATAGGCAAGGACTTCATGACTAAAACACCAAAAGCATTGGCAACGAAAGCCAAAATAGACAAATGGGATCTAATTAAACTCTAGAGTTTCTGCACAGCAAAAGAAACAATCATTAGAGTGAACTGGCAACCAACAGAATGGGAAAAAGTTTTTGCAATCTGCCCATCTGACAAAGGGCTAATGTCCAGAATCTACAAAGAACTAAAACAGATATACAAGGAAAAAAAAAAAAAAACCATTCAAAAGTAGGCAAAGGATACAAACAGACACTTTTCAAAAGAAGACATATATGAGGTCAAGAAACATATGAAAAAATGCTCATCATCACTGGTCATTAGAGAAATGCAAATCAAAACCACATTGAGATACCATCTCACACCAGTTAGAATGGCAATCATTAAAAAATCTGGAGACAACAGATGCTGGAGAGGATGTGGAGAAATAGGAACACTTTTACATTGTTGGTGGGAGTGTAAATTAGTTCAAGCATTGTGGAAGACAGTGTGGTGATTCCTCAAGGACCTAGAAACAGAAAGTCCATTTGACCCAGTAATCCCATTACTGGGTATATACCCAAAGGATTATAAATGGTTCTATGATAAAAACACATACATACGTATGTTCATTGCAGCACTGTTTACAATAGCAAAGACCTGGAACCAACCCAAATGCCCATCAGTGATAGACTGGACAAGGAAAATGTGGCACATATATACAATGGAATACTATGCAGCCATAAAAAATGATGCATTCATGTCCTTTGTAGGGGCATGGATGAATCTGGAAATCATCATTCTCAGCAAACTGATGCAAGAACAGAAAATCAAACACTGCATGATCTCACTCATAAGCAGGTGTTGAACAATGAGAACACATGGACACAGGGAGGGGAGCATCACACACGGGTCTGCTGCAGGGGACTAAAGGAGGGACAGTGTGGGGTAGGGAGTTGGGGAGGGATAACATGGGGAGAAATGCCAATATAGGTGATGGGGATGGAGGCAGCAAATCACATTGCCATGTATGTACCTATGCAACAATCCTGCATGTTCTGCACATGTACCCCAGAACCTAAAGTGCAATAAAATATATGTTAAAAAATAAAAAATATAAATAAATAAATAAATTTCAGGTGTAAAGCAAACAGTATCTGAGACAGGTCTCAATCAATTTAGAAGTTTATTTTCCAAGGCTGAGAATCATGACCAGTGACAGCCTCAAGAAGTCCTGAGAACACATGCCCAAGGCAGTTGGGTTACAGCTTGGTTTTATGTGTTTTAGGGAGGCACAGGACATCAGTCAATATATGTGACATATACACTGGTTTCATCTGGAAAGGTGGGACAACTCAAAGCAGGATAGCGGGGCTTACGGGTCATAAGTGAATTCAAAGATTTTCTAATTGGCAATTGGTTGAAAGAGTTAAGCTCTGCCTAAAGAACTGACATCAGCTTAAGCTAAGGTAAGGGCTTGGGGGTTGTGGGAAGCAAGGCTTTTATCATGTAGATGAAGCCTCCAGGTAGCCTGTAGCCAGCTGCAAGGAGAATTAGATGCTACTGTCTCTTATAGAAGGTTATCAGACTCTCTGGAGAGACCTAGTAAAGAAGAGATTCTCTACTAAATGTAAAATTTCCCCAGGAAGAGACATCTTTGCAGGGCCACTTAAAATATATATATTTCTTTCAGGCCCCTGCTATCTGACATGGGATCCTATACTAGTGCCAGGTTGGAATTTGGTATCTAATGGCTACGAAGAGTCTGTTCTGTCCGTCTTAGGATCTCTATTTTAATGTTTATGCTGCTCAGCTATGTGCCTGGACTCCAAAGGGAGGAAAGGATCACAAGGCATATCTAAACGCCCTTCCTGTCACGGTCTGGCTTAGATTTTCAAGGGTCATTGGGTATCCTTGGCCCAGAGGAGGGTCCACTTGTTTCATTTTGAGGGGATTATAATTTTATTTTGGTTTACATGGCTTGTATAGTATCTTCAACAAAGAAGAAGAGAAGCAATATGAGAAAGAAAAAGGCCTTTGAATCTCTAAGGGCAGCAACTTGTGGAAAGGCAAATAAATGGCAGATAAAGGCTAGTTGGTAAAGCTCTGGTACAAGCTCTAGATCAATAAGGATTCAAAGTGTCTTCTATGGATGACCTTTGCTCTCCCTGGTAGAAAGGTGGGCAGGATATCTTTTGTCTTTGAAAATCTATATACTGAACATATGGAAGGCAAATGGGAAGCTTGTACACAGCTTTCCTGCATTTTCTTCTTCTGAATTGCCTTCAGCTAAACAATCCTTCATATTTTGGGGCAGCTTATTCTGATCTCCCTCAGTAGGTTCATGAATAGACAAATTAAACAATAGAAAATAATTAAAAATGCAGAAATAGTACTGCGTGTCTCTTTCTGTTTCTCGCTGTTCTCCTACACACTCCACCACACCCACAAATATATGTGTGTAAGCACATACCCTGGAATTTAGTTCTTATTAGATGTGACATTTTATATCAGGGGCAAGGAAATGCAATGGAATATTCAAAACTAGTTTAAGGATTATTCAGGATTCATTTGAGCAAAAACATTAAATTTTTATTCCTACCTTACACCACAGAAAACTAAATTCTAGAGTAAGAGCTAATATTTAAAGCATTTTTAAAAATGTTTAAAGAAAACATGGAACAAACTTTTAAACTCTTGGTAATGGAGCAATATCTAAACAGGATTCAAAATCAAAATAGCATCAAAGAAAAGATCAATGACTATAATGAAAAAAACCTTGAGTTTAATTATGTATGACAAAAGACTTTAATGAACTAAGTTAAAAATAAGAGTTTCAGAGAAAAAAACCCTGCAACCTACATAACAGAAAAAGGATTAATACCCAAAATATGTGAAGAGCTTCTACTGCAATCCACTGATTCAAAATTATAACTGAGAAAATTATTACAGTGAAAGAGATCTGACCTAACAAACTATCTTGCTTCTAACCTCCAAACTGTCCTCATTCCTTCCTGGGCATAGGCCAAACTAACTTTGGGAGGAACTTAGTTTATAGTTTAACTGTGAAACAAAGATTGTAACAGTCTTTTACCACAGAAAACCCCCTTCCTGTCTGGGGACTAGACTGCCTTTGTAGAATTAACAAATTAGCCACAAGATTAGAAATTATGGATTAGGAGTCATGCAGTTAGAAGCTGCAAGATTCTGACTGTCCCCAAATCGCTCCTGGGTATAATATCACTATTGTAAAACCTAAGATCAGTGCTTGCATTATTTTGCAGACCCTGCAGTTGATGGATCAGTTGCCACCACCCAGATCAACAAACTGGCTCATCTTGTGGTCTTGTGCGTTTGAGGTCTTGTGGCCCCTACCCAGGAACTGACTCAGTGCAAGAGGACAGCTTTGACTCCCTATAATTTAATTTCTGACCCAACCAATCAGCACTCCCAACTCACTGGCCCCCTCATACCCACCAAATTATTCTTAAAAACCTGATCCTCAAGTTTTTAGGGAGACTGATTTGAGTAATAATGAAAGTCTGGTCTCCTGTACACTCAGCTTTGCATGAATTAAACCAGGCGTCCCCAAACTTTTTATACAGGGGGCCAGTTCACTGTCCCTCAGACCATTGGAGGGTTGCCACATACTGTGCTCTTCTCACTGACCACCGATGAAAGAGGTGCCCCATCCTGAAGGGCGGCGGGGGGCCAGATAAATGGCCTCAGGGGGCCACATGTGGCCCGCGGGCCATAGTTTGGGGACACCTAAATTAAACTCTTACTCTACTACAATTCCTCTGTCTTGATAAATTGGCTTAGTCTATCTAGGCAGCAGGCAAGGAGAACCTGTTGGGTGGTTACACTACAATTAATAAGAAAAAATAGCCCATAAAAATAAGAAGTGATATGAACCAGTATTTAAAGATGAAATACAGTGTCCAATAACTGTATGAAAGATGCTCAACTTCACTAATAATTATGGAGATGCAAATTAAGCAAGATTTTTTTTTTAACATAAGATTGACCCCAAAGTTTTAAATAGTGACAGTATTTTCTATACATTTTTTTAGGGGTGTAGTGGGGATGTAAATTTAGGAAACCAGAATATGCCACCTCAAAATATGACTATAGGAGACCAGAATATGCTATTCCAAAATATGCCTTGTTGGCATAAGGATTATTTTGAGCTGATTATTTTGAGAAATTGCAGACACAGAAGAAGCTCTGAAAATAAGAGTAGAAGTTATGCTCTGGTATGGGAAATTTACATCTCTGAAGGAAATCTCCACTTGTAAGCGTGTATCCCTCTCTGTACCAGGAAGAGAAGTATTATTCTAAATCACTAGAGAATCTTATCAATAGAGAAAGCATCCACTTAAATCTGCATAACAAGCCTTACTCTTGTCTATTGTCTTGCTTTTCCTGGTCATCTACCTATAACTGACCTTCCCTAAACCCTCATTTTTTTGTTTTAGCAGACATGATATTTAAATATGAATTCAAAGCCAACTCTTTGAGATTTAAGAATCCTTTCTCTGGGTATCTCCTATGTATATATGAGATACATAGGTCAATATACTTCCATTTGTTTCTCTTTTGTTAATCAGTCTTTTGCTACATGGGTCCATCCTAAGAATTATAAGAGTAGAGAGAAATATTTATTCCTCCCTACAGAAATATGATAAATTTGACCATACTAAATCTGCCTTTCTTAAGGTTGTTTTCTGTGTTTGCTTTTAAACCTGAGAAGTGAAAATAGCATAATGTGAAATTTCCATTACTAAACACCAGGTCCTTCTCTAGAGGAAGAAAAAATAATGTTTAAGATAGGAAATAATTTCATTTGAAATCATTAAGAAAACATGTTCTCAGTTCTTTAATACATAAAAACAAAAGTAAAAAGAATGTTATTGTAAGGTCTTTTAGGCTGACTGACCACCATGGATGCCATGGTAACCTCTATGACCTGCGCAGACACTCCAGATGAGTTCCTGGAACTGAAGTTCCAGCCTGAAGTAACTGGAAAACCACAAAAGGAGAAGAAATGATCAACCCCTGTGATGACTAATTAACTTGAGATACTCTTCTATTGTTCCTTATTCCTACCTCAACTGAAAATCCTCAAGGACTTTGTAACTGACCTTGGTCAACCTCATGACTCCAGACCCTATGACCCACTCCCAGCTTGCAAAAACCACCCTGAACTATAACTTCTGTACCTTTCTACTGCCCGCCCCAAACCTATAAAACCAACTCCTATTCCACCACCCTCTGCTGACTCTCTTTTCAGACTCAGCCCACCTGCACCCGGGTGAAAAAACAGACATGTTGCTCACACAAAGCCTGTTTGTGGGGGGTCTCTTCATTCAGAGCGCATGTTTTAACAGTTGAGATGAAAAGATATTTTCATGTAAACTTGCCTGAGCAATTCATCCAGAACCCTAGATCATCACTACCTTGGCAGTGAATATTAGATGAAAGACAGAATATATATAAAGAGTTCTTCTTTCACAAGCTATCCAGTCACTTAGAATCCAAATACAATTTATATCCTAATTCTGGAGGGTGTTCTTCAATGTATTTTATTTTAAAATAAACTTATGCATCACATACTTGGGTAAATACCACCTCTATTATTTCAAGTAGACAGCATATTTGGGCCCTTTACCTTATCACCACCTATAAGAAATCTATACTCTATTCTATACAAAACTCTTTCTTCCATGTCAACTCAGGAACTTGCAAGACAGGAAACAATGTAAATGTAAGAGGGAAAGATATGAAAGGAAATAATCCCCAGGGACAGAGGTAGGTGCAAACACACAGAGACATGAAGGTGTCATCAGAAAGGGAAGGAACACATTTCCAATGTGTACCAAAAAGTGAAATATGACCATATAAACAGTTTGCCTTCCATTTATTCATATGTTCATTCAATGGGCACTTGGGGGAAGGGTGCTAAGCAAAATTCTGAGAATACAAATATGAGTGAGGCACAGCCCTTCAAAGACATGGTCTAGTGAGAGAGGCAGAGAGATAATTACAAGGCAACATTTTTACTGCTGTAAGCAGGGATATGTGAAGAAGTATGAGGGGGCATAGATATGGGAGTCTGTAACTACATTTGGGAAATCAGAAAATAAATACATAAACATTTGAGCTCAGTTTTGAAATTCCACATTATGCAATAGCATTAGTTAAAGCTCCAGAATTATGCAGTAGAATTTCTGTTTTGTCTGACATAGGAATATTAGTCATCAAAAGCAGTAGCTGAAAGATATGAATAGAAAGTAAGAACCTAAAGATATGAATAGAAAGTAAGAAAGGTCTTGTAAGGTACAGACATTTGAGGAAATGAGAAGAGTTAACAAGCTCAGAACAAAGCAAGAGTGTCCACTCTTGCCAATTCTGTTCAACATTACAATAAGAACAATGAAATAAAAAGGCAAAAACTGGAAAGGAAGAAATAAAACTATTTTTGTTCACAGATGAGATAATCGTATACATAGAAAATCCTAAGGAAGCTACCAAAAATATTGGATGTTGGGCACAGTGGCTCATGCCTGTAATCCCAACACTTTGGAAGGCTGAGGTGGGAGGATTTCTTGAACTTAGGAGTCTAAGACCAGCCTAGACAACATAGCAAGTCCTCATCCCTACAAAAAATTTAAAAATTAGCCCAGTGTGGTAGTGTGTGTCTGTAGTCCCAGCTACTCAGGAGGCTGAGATGGGAGGATCACACAAGTGCAGGAATTCTAGGCTGCAGTGAGCCATGATCATGCCACTGCACTCCAGCCTAGGCAACAGAGTGAAACTCTGTCTTTAAAAAATAGATATACATATATACTGGAATAAGTAAATTTAGGCCAATGTACAAAAATTAGTTGTACTTTTATATAGCTACAACAAATAATTGGAAAATTAACCAAAAAAAAATTTATGATAGCCTAAAGAATTTAAAATAGTTAGGAATAAATTTGACAAAGGTTGCCTAAGACCTCATGTTGGAACTACAAAATATTGCTGAGAGATATTAATCAATGGAAATGATTAATGGATTAATGGATTAAATGGAGAGATATTAATCAATGGAAATACATACCATGTTCATGGAACAGAAGACTTGACATTGTTAAGATGTCAATTCTCCCCAAATTGATCTATAGATTTACTGCAAACCCAATTAAAATCTAAAGATGCTTTTTTTGTAGAAATCAACAATCTGATTTTATGAGAATATAAATGACACAGAATACTCAACACAACAATGGAAAGGAAGAATTATGTTAAAGGATTTGCACTACTTGATTTAAAGATTTCCTATAAAGCTACAATAATCAAAACACCATGGTATTTATGTGGTATTGATTGCCTCTAGATTGACTGGAAAGACACTTAAGGAAACTTTACGGGGCAAAGTAAATGTTCTGTATCTTAATTGATATGGTGACTTCACAGGTGCATAATTTGTCAAAATAAACATTTGAGTATCTATAATGTACCAGTCTGTCTTAAGCACTTGATATGCCACAGTAAAAAACAACAAAAAAGGAAAAGACAGAGATGCTGTCATGGAATGTACATCTTAGCAGGGGTTAGGGAAGAAAGAAAGACATATAATAAAGAAAATATATAATATAGAAATTATATGGGTTTTTTAGAGGTTAACAGTACTGTGGAAAAAGAAGTAGTCCAGTAGTAACCTACCAGGAGGTTAAAAGTGCTAGGAGGATGCAATTTTACACTATGTTGTCAGAAAGGCTTCACTGGGAAGGTAACAGTAGAGCCAAGACATGACAAAGTAGAATGAGTTAGACATGCTCTTACTCCTTAGGGGAAGGAGTATTCCTAGGAACTGCAAAGAGGCCAAATGTACCTGCAGAAAACCTTTCTTAGTGCAGCAACACTCAAACAGAACTGTTCTCTAAAGATATGGCAAGCACCTCCCTGAGCTGCTCCACTTGAACTTAGCACAGTGAGATTTACATTCATCAAACCTCATTCCAAGTGCTTCTGAGTTGCTATTTTGATGCTGCATGCATGAGGCAGGAGGTAAATTCCCTCACTATTGAGTTCTGGTCATCAACATAACATGGAAGAACACTGGTACATCCTCAATAAGTCTCATTTTGTTTCTGAAAGATGAAAACTAAACCCAAACAAATAAATACAAACAGTGCTCATTTACCAATGGCTCTTGGGGCCTGCACTGGAAGCAGAGAGAGAGCAATTGAGGATAAATAAGAATGCTCTAGCTTCTTAAGAGCTCTCTGAGAAGAAGTAGGCTCCTTCTGAAAGAAAACAGCAGGACAGGACCATAGCCAGGATCTGCACAATTTTGAAAAGAGCTGATACTTACTGAGCTCCCAGAATATTAGTGCCATGTGGTCATGCAAAATAAGAATTTATTTTGTTGTTGTTCCAGGTATTCTGGAAGACAGTCTATCTTGTTTTGTCCAAAAGGGGCAGCAGTGTGATGACCACACACATCATTTGGTCTATGCAGTTTGAAAAGCTTCCCTTAGGACATAATTCAGATGGCAGAGTGGGTTATACTAGCCTTTATCCCCCTGACACAAGAAAAAAATATATAGATAGCTATCCACAAACCAGAATAGCCTGAAAGAGTTCAAAGGCCTATTAAAGGTCTTTTCTGTGTGAATATTCTTTTTGTTTGTTCCACTGTGTTCCATCTACAGGAAGACAATAGAACAAAAACAAAAAGAATATTCAAGCAGACAAGATCCCTGCTGAAACTGGCATACCTGAGAATCCAGGAGACTGCTGGGAACAAAAAAGAAAGGCTGAGGCTATCAGCCACATGGTGGGAATCATTGTGGTCCCTAGTGACCTGCTCTGCAGAGGACATCAGCATCATTTGCCATGGAGGTAACCAACAGCCACTTTCTCCAGGGAACCCCAGGGAGGAAGACACAGCTACACATCTTTCCTGCCCTAAGAAGCAGCCACTGTTGAGCTACTTTAGGAAAGGAACCAACGTCTCTTCCAACCCTGCACTTGTCCTGGACCCCAAGCTGGGACTGACCTGTATGTACCACACTCCAGACCTGGCCTCTGCGGCTACACTCCTCTCACCCACATGTTAGACACCACAGCCATTACCATAGTGAGCTAGTTCACACTCTGGAACCTGGAGTGAAGCTCTTACTGCACACACCCAAACTCTGGACTTTAGTTCAGCCACCACAGAAAGGTAGGCCCATGCTAACCCTGGAGCCACTGTAACTCCATCTCATCCTATGCTCCTATTCTATTTCCCTGGCTACTTCACAAACATCCACACCTTACATGCTGTGGCCAATGCGGCAGCAGGAATGCTTGAACCCTAAGCACCAGTGCCATAGCTGCCCCACATCCCAGAGCTGTAGTCTCTTCATACATGCCCATGCTTCAGGCCTTAGCCCTGTAGCTACTCCACAGGCAACACTCTTAAGACACTGGTGCCACTGCCACCTCAGGTGGGCCTGCAAACCAGACCCAGTGCCAACAGGAATCCCTTTAGACAAAACTTCCACAGTGGGAAAAAAATAGATTGGGAGAACCTTAGTAATCATCACCATGATAGGCTCCAACAACCTTCACCACCACTGCAGACATACATAACATTTAGTGTTGAGGATCGCTGCAATCATTGTCAGCACCAACCTTAGCTGACAAAGCTGCAAAACGACTATACAACTGCATCCTCATTGGTGCCAGAACCACTGCACCCCACCCAGCAAGCACCCTCACACCCTCCCCAGAAGAAAGTCTTTTCATACCAAAAGTAGCCTTTAAAGTCTGCAACAGGTAACTGCTCCACCAAACAGGCAGATATCAACATAAGGCAAGAAGAAACATGACAAGTCAAAAAGACATAACACAACTGAAAGAATACAATAATTTTCCAGTAGCAAGCCTCAAATTAATGGCAATATATAAACTGCATGACAAAGAATTCAAAATAATTGTTTTAAGGAAGCTCAGTGAACTTCAAGAAAATATAGAGTAATAATTCAGTGAAAACAGGAAAACAACAAATAACCAAAATTAGAAATTTGGCAAAAAGATTAACATTATTTTAAAAATTAAACAAAAATTCTGGAGCTGAAAACATACAATGAATAACATGAAAAAAATGAATGTGATAGTGTCAAAAGCAGAATTGATCAAGCAGAAGAAACAATCTGTAAACTCAAAAATAAGTTATTTGAAAATATACAGTCAGAGCAAGTAAAGCAAAAAAGAGAAAAGGAATGAAGAAAGCATACAAGATTTAGGGGACAGCATCAAAGAGCAAATATTGAAGTTACAGGTGTTAAAAGAAGAGAGGGAAAAAGTAGAAAATTTACTTAAAGAAATAATAGCAAAAAACTTTCCAAATCTGGAAGATATATAAATATCTATGGACAAGGAGGCCAAAGGTGTCCAATCAGATTCAATAAGACTACCCCAAGACATATTATAAGCAATATGTAAAAATTAAAGACAAAGAGGGGATTCTAAGAGCAGCAAGAGAAAAGAAGCAAATCACATATAAGGGAGTTACAATAAAGCTGGCAGCAGAATTCTCAGCAGAAATGTTACAAGTCAGGAGAGAGTGGGATGGTATATTCAAAATGCTGAAGAAAAAAATTAAGAATAAGTAAACCAAGAATACTTTATCCAGCAAATTTCGATTAAATCAAAGAGGAAATTCAGGGGAAATGTTAAAATATCTTGAGGAAAATTAAAATGGAAAAAAAGGGCCAGGCACAGTGGCTCATGCCTGTAATCCTGGCACTTTGGGAGGCTGAAACAAGCAGATCACCTGAGGTCAGGAGTTCAACACAAGCCTGATCGAGAACATAGTGAAACCCCATCTCTACTAAAAACACAAAATAAGCTGGGCATGGTGGCTCATGCCTGTAATATCAGCTACTTAGAAGGCTGAGGCAGGAGATATAATAACTGATGCTACAGAAATACAAAGGATCATAAGAAACTACTATGAAAAATTATACAACAACAAATTAGATAACCTAGAGAAATGAAAAAATTCCTAGAAATAGAATATCTGAACAGACCAATAACAAGTAAGGACATTGAATCAATAAAAAAAAAATATTTCATCAAAGAAAAGCACAGGACCATCAGGCTTCACTGTTGAATTCTACCGAACATTTAAAGAACTAATGCTAATTCTTCTCAAGTTCTTCCAAAAAGATTGAAGAGGAGGGAATACTTCCAAACTCATTTTTTGAGGCCAGTGTTACCCTGATAGTACCCAGACAAGGATACTACCAGAAAACAAAATTATATGCCAACATCCCATATGCACATAGATGCAAAAATCCTCAAAATACTATAAAACCAAATTCAACACGGCATTAAAGAATCATTCACCATGCAAGCTGCCTTATTTTGTTGTTGTTCTTCTGTTTTGTTTCATGTTAGGTTTTTAGCAGCCTGAGCTATGGTTTTCAGTTTTTGTCTCTGGTGATGAGCAGAAAAGAGGAACGACAAAGGGCTTTACCATCCCTGCAAGAAACAGAAGCTAAGAACCCATGACAGGGACATCCTTGGACAGCCCTATAAGAGATTTAAATCTTGGGGTGCAAAGATAGTTCAATGTATGCAAATCAATAAAATATAACACATCGCATTAAAAAAATGAAGGATGAAAACAACATGATCATCTCAATAGATGCAGAAAAGGCATTCAAAAAAATTCAACATTCTTTCACAATAAAAAACTCCCAAGAAATTGTGTATAGAAAAAATGTGCTTCAACCCAATAAAAGCCATGTAAGACAAACTCATAGATAACATTATACTCAATGGTGAAAGACTGAAAGCTTCTCCCCTAAGATTAAGACAAGGGAGCTGGGCACGCTGGCATGCACCTGTAATCCCAGCTACTCAGGATGCTAAGGCAGGAGGATTGCTTGAGCCCAGGAGTACAAGATCAGCCTGGGCAACATAGTGACATCCTGACTCTGAAAAAAAAAAAAAAAGAACAAAACAAAACAAGGATGTCCACTCTCAACACTTCTATTCACATAGTACTGGAAATCCCTAACCAAAACAATTAGGCAAGAGAAAAAAATAAAAGGCTTCCAGATCAAAAAAAAAGAAGTTAAATTGTCTCTTTGCAGATGACATGATCTTATATACAGAAAAATCCTAAAAATCTCACCAAAAATTTGTTAAGACTAATAAATGAATTGAGTAAAGATGCAGGGTATAAAAATCAACATACAAAAAGTAGTAGCATTTCTATACATCAATAATGAGCTAGCTGAAAAGGAAATCAAAACAATCCCACTTATGATAGCTATCAAAAAAAATACTTCAAAATAAATTTAACCAAGGAAGTGAAAAACTTGTACACTGAAAACTATAAAACACTGATGAAAGAAATTGAGGAAACAAATTAATGAAAATATATTTTTTGTTCACCTATCAGAAGAATCAATATTGTTATAATGTCCATACTTCCAAAAACTACAGATTCAATACAATCTCTATCAAAATTCCAATGACATTTTTCACAGAAATAAAAAAGGTAGTCCTTAAATTCATATGGAATCACAAATGACCCCAAATAACCAAAGTAATCTTCAGCAAAAAGAACAAGGCTGAGGGCATTACATTACCTGATTTCAAAATACACTACAAACTGTAGTAGTCAATGCAGTATGGTACTGGCATAAAAACAGACACACAGACCAATGGAACAGAATAAAGAGCCCAAAAACAAATCCATGCATTTATGGTCAACTAATTTTTGACCAATATGCCAAGAATATACAGTGAGTAAAGAACAGTCTCTTCATGTGGAGAAATAGGAATACTTTTACACTGTTGGTGGGAGTGTAAATTAGTTCAACCATTGTGGAAGACAGAGTGGCAATTCTTCAAGGATCCAGAACTAGAAATACCATTTGACCCAGCAATCTCATTACTAGGTATATACCCAAAAGATTATAAATCATTCTCTTATAAAGGCACATGCACACGTATATTTATTGCATCACTGTTCACAACAGTAAAGACTTGGAACCAACCCAAATGCCTATCAATGATACACTGGATAAAGAAAAAGTGGCATATATACACAATGGAACACTATGCAGCCCTAAAAAAGGATAAGTTCACATCTTTTGCAGGGACATGGATGAAGCTGAAAACCATCATTCTCAGAAAACTAACACAAGAACAGAAAACCAAACACCACATATTCTCACTTATAATAGGAGTTGAACAATGAGAACATATGGACACAGGGAGGGGAACATCACACACTGGGGCCTGTAGGGGGATGGAGGGCTAGGGGAGGGATAACATTAGGAGAAATACCTAATGTAAATGACAAGGTGATGGATGCTGCAAACCAGCATGGCACATGTATAACTGTGTAACAAACTTGCACGTTCTGCACATGTACTCCAGAACTTAAAGTATAGTTTAAAATTTTTTTAAAAAAGAAAAACTATAAAACAAACAAGAGCAGTATCTTCAATAAATGGTCCTATGAAAACTGGATATCCACATGCAGAAGAATGAAATTAGATCCATATCTCACCTCATATACAGTACGCAACTCAAAATAGATTACAGACAGAAACACAAGACCTGAAACTGTAAAACTACTAGAAGAAAAGGTGGAGAAAAGCTTCCTGACACTTGTCTGGGCAAAGATTTTTTTTGGCTATGACCCCAAAAGCACAGGCAACAAAAGCAAAAATTGACAAATCGATTACATGAAAATGAAAAGCTTCTAAACAGCAAAGGAAAACAAACAACAGAGTAAAGAGGCAATCAAAGAATGGGAAAATAAGTTTGCAAATCATACAAATATATGAGCTAGGTGAAAAAGAAATCAAGTAAGGGGTTAATATCCAAAATGTATGAAGAATTCATATACTCAATAGCAAAAAAAAAAAAAAAAAAAAACCTGATTAAAAATGGGCAAAAGATCTGAAGAAACTTTTCTCCAAAGAAGACATACAGATGGCAAATAGATATACGAAAAAAATGCTCAACATCATCCTCAGGGAAATGCAAATTAAAACCACAAGGTATCACCTCACATCTACTAGAAAAGCTATTATCAAAAAGATGAAAAATATAAATGTTAGCAAGGATGTGGAGAAAAGGAAATCCTTGTACACTTTTTGTGAGAATGTAAATTAGTACAACCATTATGAAAAACAGTATGGAGTTTCCTCAAAATATTAAAAATGGAACTACCATATGATCCAGTAATATCACTACTGGGTATAGATCCCATGGATATGAAATCAGTATGTTGAAGCCATATCTGCACACTCATGTTCATTATAGCATTATTCACAATAGCTAAGTATGGAATCAACCCATGTATCCAACAATAGATGAATGGGTAGAGATAATGTGGCATATATGCACAGTAGAATATTACTTAGCCTTAAAGAAGAAGAAAATCCTGTCATTTGAGACAACATGGATAAACCTATAGGACATTATGTTAAATTAAATAAGTAAGGCACAGAAAGACAAATAACACATGAGGTGGCTTATATGTGGAATGTAAAATAGTTAAATTCATAGACGCCGAGAGTAAAACAGTAGTTACTCTAGGCTGGGGATGGGGATGGGGATGGGGATGGGGGAACAGTGGGGAGATAGGGAGGTGTTGGTCAAAGGACACAAAATTTCAGTTGGATGGAAGGAATAAGCTCAAGATGGCTATCGTACATTATAGTGACTACAGTTAATAATAATACATTGTATACTTGAAAACTGCAGAGAGTAGATTTTTAAATGTCCTCACCACACACACAAAAATGATATGTGAGGTAATGCATAGGTTAAATTGCTTGATTCAGCAATTCTACAATGTATACATACATCAAAACATCACACTGTACATCATAAATATGCACAATGTTTATTTGTCAAGTAAAAACATGTCTTAATGGTTTCCCTAAACAATTCCTTTCCTTTGTTTTTTTTTTTTGTTGTTGTTGTTGTTGTTGTTGTTTTAAGCTCAGGTCTTCCTAAAGGCAGCCAAAGAGTAATTGGAAATAACGGACCTGACACAATGAAGTATCCCACAGATCCCTAAATAGTTCAACATAAATGCCAAAAGCAAAATAAAGCAAAAATATTAGACACCAACCCCTATTCTCAGAGACACAGCCCTGCCTAAGGGAAACATGTCCAGAAATCACAGCAGTAGTGGAGCCTGTGTGTGGAGGTAGGAAGTGAGAAGAAGGAAATTTGGCTACTATTTTATAGTCCGGCCCTGTTATTCATAACATGCTGAGGCGAGGCTAGTTTTACCCAATTCCTGTCTAACTGGCCAGGCCTCTCATCGCAAATTTAGTATCACACTACTGATGGAGTCTAATGCCTTAGTAAGAAATATAGATCCATCTATTTCATGGCAGCTGAGCTGCAGTTCTATTGCTTTAAGAAAACATTTGGTATTCCCTTAACATGATGCTTATTAAATCTAAATGAAATGTGAATTAATCAACTTGAAAGTATTATCTATTTCCTTATTGGTATTAATGCAACTGTATTCAGTTCTAATTTGTGTGACAAGTTTCACCTCACAAGATGCTTCCTCCTGTTTGACTAGTGCACTGAGGTCTATTTACATATTAATTTGTGCTAGAACTACAGACATATCCACCTTCATTTCTCCCTCCTCAAAGGACCAAAAAGGCCTCTTGAGTGGCTATAAATGTCTCATTATAAACACTTAATTTAAAACTGCATCACAATTAGAGTCAATCTGGCCTGCACTCTCATACCAAAAAGCAAAACCTTTCAAGCTGTGCATTTTTACTATTAACTTTTCAGTGTGACTTTAGAATCTCAATCAATTCTTTAAGAAATGCAAATGCTCTTTTTCCTTTGGCTTAGCAATAGCCACTGGGAAATACATATGTATAATTCCTTTCTGGCCATGCATGGGCTGTAACAATAATCAAAGCTACCAGGCCAGAGAAGCTATTCCAGAACAAACTCAACTTTTTCCAAAGGTTATTGAACTTTCAGCCTTCCACTTGGCCCAGCCAGGAAGACAGTGAAAGTGTCTCTATCCAAATACAGGCTGTCTACAGGATTAATCTTTTTTTTTTTTTTTTTGAGACAGAGTTTCACTGGTTTTTTTTTTTTTTTTTTTTTTTTTTTTTTTTTTTTTTTGAGACAGTTCCCCTCTCATTACCCAGGCTGGAGTGCAATGGTGCGATCTCGGCTCACCGCAACCTCCACCTCCTGGGTTCAGGCAATTATCCTGCCTCAGCCTCCTGAGTAGCTCGGATTACAGGCACGTGCCACCAGCTAATTTTTTGTATTTTTAGTAGAGACGGGGTTTCACTATGTTGACCGGGATGGTCTCGATCTCTTGACCTTGTGATCCACCCGCCTAGGCCTCCCTAAGTGCTGGGATTACAGGCTTGAGCCACTGCGCCCGGCGAGTTTCACTCTTACTGCCCAGGCTGGAGTGCAATCTTGGCTCACTGCAACCTCCGCCTCCTGGGTTCAAGTGATTCTCTCCTGCCTCAGCCTCCCAAGTAGTTTGGATTACAGGCAAGCGGCACCATGCCTGGCTAATTTTGTATTTTTAGTAGAGATGGGGTTTCACCAAGTTGGTCAGGCTGGTTTCAAACTCCTGACTTCAGGTGATCTGCCTGCCTCGGCCTCCCAAAGCACTGGGAATACAG
This sequence comes from Saimiri boliviensis, assembly GCF_048565385.1. Taxonomy (NCBI): domain Eukaryota; kingdom Metazoa; phylum Chordata; class Mammalia; order Primates; family Cebidae; genus Saimiri; species Saimiri boliviensis. The sequence goes on from NC_133463.1 coordinate 18,672,414, forward strand.
GTGTGAGCCACTGTGCCCGGCCCAGGGTTAATCTCAATCTGTTTCTCCAATAATATTTGCACTAATGCTAATGAACCCTTGCCCTCCAATCCACCCTCCACTCTCTTGCTAGGGTGCTTTAGAGCCCTTCATGTGCTGACCCAGACAGCCCCTCCAGGCTCCTCATCTGCATTCCCCCCTGCATACCTATGCTCATAACTGCAGTAACACACCTGTGCTCTACTTATGGCATCACAAGCAGTTCCCAAACTCATTATGGTGTTGTTGCCTTCCTGCCTTTTTTTGAGAGGGAGTCTCACTCTGTAGCCAGCCTGGAGTGCAGTGGCATGATCTAGGCTCACTGTAACCTCTGCCCCCCAGGTTCAAGCGATTCTCCTGCCTCAGTTTCTCGAGTAGCCAAGACCACAGAAGCGTGCCACCATGCCAGCTAATTTTTGTGTTTTTAGTAGAGATGGGGTTTCACCATGTTGGCCAGAATGGTCTCAATCTCTTGATCTCATGATTCACCTGCCTTGGCCTCCCAAAATGCTGGGATTACGGACCTGGGCCACCATGCCCAGCATGCCTTCCTGCCTTTTACACATGTTCCTCTGCCAGCAATGTCCTCGTACCCCTGGCCATCTCCCACTCAGCCTTTCAAACTCAGTTCAAAATCCATCCCCTCTGTGAATTCTTCATTGATTGCAGTCCCCAGCCCTACCAGAGTTGAGCATTTTCTCCTCCAGTTCCTGAAGCACTGTGGGACTTTCTCTATCCTAACATGTGTCATATCATATTGGATTATATATTTACATGGCTGTCCCCCACTAGGTTGTGAGCCCCTTAAAAGTGGATTGGCTTTATCCTTGTATCTCTAGCCACTTGTACCATGCCTGGCATGTGGCAAATAATCAAGAAATCTTTATGGAATGAACAGAAGAAGTTGATATAAATGTAAGAGGTACCAATTTCCCAGCACTCCCATGAATGTGGAGCCACGTGAATTCCACATTTATGAAGATGGATGATCTCTGCTTAGAGTGGACCTAAATCCCTGACCAATAAAAGAAGTTTGAAAATGACACCATCACATCTCACCAGTTGTTATATTTGTGCCTCATGGGACACAGGCATAGATCATGGAAGAATTTACATATATATGTATATATATGCATATATTTGTACTTGTGTGTATATGTATGAATGTGACTAAATATAATATACAGAGCAAAAAGAGGAATAAGTTCTCTCTCCTATTAGCTGTGTGCTTTTCTGGTGGCTGGATCTTAGGGTAAGGAGATTGAAAGCTAAAAACACTAAAACAAATATGGAAAATAATAGAACGAAAAAAATAATCTAATGGAGGAAAAAAAGCCCTCGACCTTACGACAGTTCCTGATTCTCTGTGGTTATTGGATTGGCAGAGCTTGGATAAACTGAATCAGTGGAAATCCCCCATATCTTACTTATTTCCATTTCCAGCCTCCTACCAAAAGGCCTTTTCCTAGCTAATAGCACTGACCTTCCCTGTCAACCTTCATGTAAAGGTGCTAATGAGCAATAATAATGTCAAAGAGGATGCAACAAAAGGGAGAAAGAGAATCAAAAGTTACAGTGTTTTTCCACAGCTGCACCATTTCCTCCCATGATTTCCACTCCTGAGCCACAGGGACCATGATGCTGGTCCAGACTAGACATTTCAAAGTGGGTTCTCCCAAGTCTGTGAGGTGACTCCCAGTAGCACTGCAGATGACAAAGATTCTCCACCCCTCACCTTCAACCAGAAAGTGTCAGCTTTTTTCCGTTTCAAAGTTGGGCTTCTATGGAAGATTCTACGTGAAGGGAGAGTTCTACAGCTAAAACAAAAACAAAAACACCAGTCCAGAAAATGAGGCCGTTTGCAGTCCAGCAGAGTAGGTGGTAACCTGTAGCTTCCCCTTTGCACAGTATAAGAGAAGGAACCCCAAAATTAGAGACAAGAGACCAGGATCTGAGCCCTAGATGTGATTCACTCAGTAGATGTGAACATTTTCCCTGCAAGAGTTCCAGGCTCCATGAGGGCAGCAAGCCTGTTTTAGACCTCATGGGACCCTCAGGGCCTAGTGTAGTATGTAGGAGATGTTAACTACTTGAGAGCTAGTTGTTGAGCTATTGAAAACTAGCTCTAATGACAAATGACAAAGTTTCCTATGCTTGTTTCTGAAATTCTAGATTCTCAACTTGCTTTAGAAACCTAAGCTTCAGTGTCCGCACTGAGAAAATAACCACAATACTTATGCCAGAGAGTTGTTTTAAGGATTAAGATAATTCATGTAAAATGCATAAGCCCAATGCCTAATATAAAATTGTTTTTTATTATTGTTGACAAAAAGAATAAAATTCTGTAAAATACATAAAGAGATTCATTCTGAGCCAAATATGAGTGACCAATGGCCCATGACATAATCCTGAAGAGATCCTGAGAATGTGTGGCCAGGGCAGTGGGTGTACAGCTTAGTTTTATACATTTTAGGGAGACATGAGACATCAATCAAATACATGTGAGTGGTATGCTTGGTTGGTCTGGAAAGGCAGGACAATGCAAGCAGAGGCTTCCAGGTCAAAGGTAGATTCAAAGAAGTTCTGATTGGCAATTGGTTCAAAGGGTTATGTTATTGCCTAAAGCTTAGAAATGACTGGGTTAAGATAAGGGGTTGTGGAGACCAATATTTTCTGATGCAGATAAGCCTCCAGGTACCAGGCTTTGGAGAGAATAGATTGTAAATCTTTCTTATCAGACTCTTAAATAATCTGTTCTATCAGTAATTTCAAAAGGGAAGAGTGTATAATGAGACATATCCAAGCCCTGCTTCCCATCATGGCCTGAATTAGTTTTTCAGGTTAGCATTGAAATGCCCTTGTCAAAAAGGGCGTTTCAGATGGTCAATTAACTTCGAATTTTATTTTTGGTCTTTTTACAATGAATAGTACTATTAGTACTCCCTAGGAAGGATTTAAGTTCCTCCTTAAAGCACTTTATTTTTAACCTCTTAAAAGCAAAGCAGATGGAGGCTAGGAATTCTAGGCAAATTCCTTAACTTTCCTGAGCCTTAGCGTCTAACCTTAAACAGCACGGTACTGGCACAAAAACAGACACATAGGCCATTGGAATAGAACAGAGAGCCCAGGAACAAATATACACACCTACAACCATCTGATCTTCAACAAAGCTGACAAAAACAAGCAATGGGGAAAGGAATCCCTATTCAATAAATGATGCTGGGATCACTGGCTAGCCATATGCAGAAGACTGAAACTGGATCCCGTCATTACATCGTATACAAAAATAAACTCAAGATGGATTAAAGACTTAAACGTAAAACCCAAAACTATAAAAACCCTGGAAGACAACCAAGGCAATACCATCCTAGATGTAGGAATGGGCAAAGATTTCATGACAAAGACACAAAAAGCAACCACAACAAAAGCAAAAATTGACAAATGGGATCTAATTAAACTTAAGAGCTTCTTCACAACAAAATAAACTGTTAACAGAGTAAAAAGACAACCTACAGAATGGGAGAAAATTTTTGCAAACTATACATCTCACAAAGGTCTAATATCCAACATCAATAAGGAACTTAAACAAATTTACAGTAGAAAAACCGCCCCATTAAAAGGTAGACAAAGGACATGAACACTTTTCAAACAAAGACATACATGCAGCTAATAAGCATATGATTAAAAGCTCAATATCACTGATCATTAGAGAAATGCAAATCAAAACAACAATAAGATACCATCTCACACCAGTGAGAATGGCTATTATTAAAAAGTCAAAAAATAACAGATGCTGGTGAGGCTGTGGAGAAAAGGGAACACTTATACACTGTTGGTGGGAGTGTAAATTAGTTCAACCATTGTGGAAGGCAGTGAGGCAATTCCTCAAAGAGCTAAAAACAGAACTACAATTCAACCCAGCAATCCCATTACTGGGTATATTCCCAGAGGAATATAAATCATTCTACCATAAAGATACATGCATGCAAATGTTCGTTGCAGCACTATTCACAAAAGCAAAGACATGGAATCAACCTAAATGCCCATCAATGATAGACTGGATAAAGAGAATGTGATACATATACACACATTTTATGGAATATTGTGCAGCCATAAAAAAGAATGAGATCATGTCTTTTCTGGGAACATGGAGGGAGCTTTAGGCTATGATCCTTAGCAAACTAACGGAGGAACAGAAAACCAAATACCACATGTTCTCACTTATAAGAAGGAGGTAACTGATGAGAACCTGTGAACACAAAGAAGGGAGTAACAGATGCTAAGACCTACTTGAGGGTGGAGGGTGGGAGAAGGGAGAGGAACAGAAAAAGTAACTATTGGGTTAAAGGCTTAGTACCTGGGTGATGAAATAATCTGTACAAAAAACCACTGGGATGTCAGTTTACCCATATAACAAACCTGCATGTGTACCCCCAAACCTAAAATTAAAGGTAAAAAAAAAAAACAAGCAAAAAGGGTAACAATGCCTTCCTTTCAGGGTTGTTGTGGGAATAAACAAGTTAGCATGGTGCGATGGTTAATTTTATGTGTCAACCTGACCGGGGTAGAGGGCACCAAGATAGCTGGAGAAACATTATTTCTCGGTGTGTCTGCAAGGTGTTTCAGAAGAGATTAGCATTTGAATCAGTGGACTCAGTAAAGACGATCCCTAACCAAGGTGGGTGGGCGTCATCCAACCTGTTGAAGGCCTGAATAGAACAAAAAGGCAGAGGAAGGACACATTCTCTCTCTGCTTGAGCTGGGACATTGGTCTTCTTCCCTTGGACATTGGAGCTCCTGCTTCTTAAGCCTTCAGATTTCAGGACTACACCAGCACCCTACTCTTACCCTCACCCATCATTCTCAGGCCTTCAGACTCCAACCCAATTATACCACTGGCTTTCCTGTTTCTTGAGTTTGCAGACAGCATATGGTGGGAATTCTCAGCTTCCATAATCACATGAGCCAATTCCCATAATAGATCTCCTCAACTATATCTAGATCTGTATCCATATTCATCTTTATCTATATCTATATATCTATATATATCCTATTGGTCTGGTTTCTCTGAGGAACCCTGAAAAATACACAGATATTCATATAGTTGGGTCTCAAGAATGATTAGCCAGTTGTCAATCAATAAGCTTATCTCAATGGTAACAATGCTGAAGGCTGCACTCTTGAGGTCTATTCTGAGTCAACATAGACCATTCCATCCTTACCAGCAAAGCATGATTGGCCTCATTTGATGAAGAAGCTAAGGGTCAGAAAGGTTATCTGTACTGTCCCCAGGAGGAATGTGTGTGTGAACAGGAACCTTGCTGGGACCAAGAGCACCTGTGTCCTTCATGAATCCCTCAGCAGTGGATACTGACCTGAACGCTACAGCAGGCAGGGGGAGGAATGCCCCTTAGGTTGCTTGTGGGAGAGGCACATGTGTCATCCACCCATAAGCAAGCATGAACATCATACCATCTGCATGTTAAATTGGCCTCATTTCTACTCCCTTTTGTCTCCACTTTTATTTTTCCTCTTTCTTTCTCAACTTTTTCCAATCCATATTTTATGCATGTTTGTTAGAAACTTTAAATCATTTTAGTAATAAGTTAGGAGTGACATAAACAAGCCAGCAAACAAGCTCTGCAGAAGGTCCAATTGAATGCCCCAGTAAAACCAAAACAGGCCGGGTAGAAGCTTCCTTTCCTTCTGACAGATCCCAGTGCAGCCCTGCTAGTGCTGGGTGAGTTACCCAGGAGAACCCCACATCCCACCTGCCTCACCAAGCCTGGAGAAACTGAACAAGCTGCCAGCTGTCCTGGACGTGGGGCCTCCAGGCAAACCGGAGACAAGGGAAGTAAGGCTTGGCCACCTAACCTTGTAAAACAGAACAACTCAGACAGAAGACAGAATCCAAGAGGCAGGGCTGCAAGGAGCTAGGAAGAAGGTCCTGGGGGCTTGTCCACAAAGCCCTCCCTTGCCTGACAGCCACCAGCACCCTCCAGATGGCAGAGGGGTGGGAACAGAAGAGGCTTGTACCCGGGGCCCTGTCTCGGGGAAGAGGACTTTGCTATTGTTTTCAGAATGAGGCAGAGGAAGTGTGTACCTCAAATCTTACTGACTGTTCAAGGGCCAGTGTCATCAGTACATGGCCAAATTTGAAATTTTGTCTGAAACCAACCTATGCTTCAGGTTGGAGTGGGTGCTGGTGATATTTTAATTGCACAAGGTGGGAGGAGGGGGTGTATTTTTAACATGTAAATTAAATCATATATCTCCTTTGCCTAAAAGTCTCCAACGGCTTGCTATGTCACTTAAACAAAACCCAAAACCCACAGCTTGGTCTGGCCATGCCTGCCTCTGGGAGCCGCCCTGTCAGCCTCACCCCTTTCCCACTGCACTTACATGAGCACCCTGCTTGTCTCTCATCCTGGGATGTCCCCCACCATGCTGACCTTTTCCAGGATGGCTGCCAGGTCTCACCTGAGCCAGAACCTCCTCCATGGGGTCATCCTGAAGGAGTTCAGGACATGCCACTCCAAAATATGCTCCTTTGGTATACTGGTTACTTAAGCTGAAGACATATGAAAACTAGCAAATGCTGGGAGAGGCTTTCTCTGAACTCCTCTCATCTGCCGAAAGACAGATCCTCCTAAAGGAATTCCATTGTCTTCAATCCCCTCCCCAGGAGTTTTCATCAACCAGAGAAACTCAACTCTTACCACAGGGGAGAACACCGGAAGTCCACACCACATCCAGACAAACTGGCCCAAAATGTCACATCTCCCACCTGTTCTTCCAAGGTCTCATCTGTCTTTCCTAAAAACCATTTACTCCACCCTAAGGTGCCTACTTGCCCATCCCCTTTCCCTAGGGAAACAAGCTCTCACATCTCACTGCTCTTTGGAGTATTCAGTTTTTATCTTGGGATGCTCCTCTTCATGTAATATTTAAAATTAATACATTTGTTGATTTTTTTTATCCTGGTAATCTGCCTGTTGTTAGTTTATTTCATAGACCCAGCTATGGAACCCAGAAGGGAAGAGGGGAAGTCTTTGCTTCCCGTAACACCCACTCCAGCCCCTGGAGTCACTGTCCTGTCATCTCCTGGGTTACTTTTTCATGGTAGTGTCAGCAGCTGAACTTACTCTGTTTTCATTGGCCTCTTCTGTCCAGAACATGAGCTCTGTGAGAGCGGGGCCTTGTCCCTTCACCTTTTCACACTGTTACAGTGTCCAGCCCAGAATTCACTTGGTCTTCACAGGTCCCACTCATGCCACCCTCTCTCCATGGGGAAGCCCCATCCAGCAGAGGAACTTGCCCAGCACCACACTGGCCACATGGGGTACTCGAACCTAGCAACCTGGCCCCACAGTGGGTGCTTGGTCTCTATAAAGTGCTGCCTCCACAAGTATTTGTCTAGGAAAGGCAAAAAAAAAAAAAAAAAAAAAAAAAAAAACAAGAAAGCCAGAAGAGTCAGTCTCCTTCTATTTCTTTTTTCTTTTGAAAAAAAAGGAAAGGAAAAGAAAAAAGGGTCTCACACTCACCCAAGCTGGAGTGCAATGGTACTATCTCAGCTCACTGCAGCCTGTGCCTCCCAGAGTCTCCTGCCTCAGCCTCCTGAGTAGCTGGGACTATAGACACACACCACCACTCCTGGTTAATTTTTGTATTTTCAGTAGAGACAGGGTTTTGCCATGTTGGCCAGGCTGGTCTTAAACTCCCAACCTCAGGTGATCTGCCCGCCTTGGCTTTCCAAAGTGCTGGAATTACAGACATGAGCTATCATGCCTGGCCTGTCTCCTCCTATTTCTACAGCTGTCCACATTTCCAGCCACACAGAATCCGTCCCCCACCTGCAGGGCTCCTGATCTTCCCTGATTCCACTGAGGAGCCTTGGCAAAGTGCCCACAGGGGATGCTGGGTCTCTGGGAGCTTGGACCATGTTCTTCCTGCTCATCTGCACACCAACTAGGGCACATTGAGCACATGGCACAGCATCTGGCCTGCAGCCAGCCCTCAGAAAAATTCTTATTGAATGAATGAATAAGAGTGAGCCTGGAGGAAGATGGGTGAGCATGATCCAATGCCTCTGATCCCTGATAGGACAGTACATCATGGCACCACTCAGGACCATTTTAGTAATCCCCAAATTTAACATGCCCCCAAGTCTCCTCAGGGAGCTTCTTTAAAATGCAGATTCCTGAACTTCACCCGGCAGATTGTGGAGCTGAGGCATACAACCAGGTTTGGGAATCATGGCATCCAATATTAAGGGCTGATCGATGACTGGACACTATATGCTTGGCCCAGCACAGGCAGGAGTTTCAGACAACCCTGGGCAACATGGTGAGACCTCATATTGAAAGAAGGAAAATAAAAGAAAAAAAGGAAAGAGAAGAGAAGACAAGACAAGACAAGACAAGGAAGCATAAGGAGGGAAGGGAAGGAAAAGAGGGAGAGAGGGAAAGAAAGGAGGGAGGACAGGAGGAAATTATATACTTGTTCTCCCCCTTAGTTGGTCAATGAATTTCTGGATCATGATGAGGCTGTGACACTTTCTGTGCTGTAAGGAGCCAATGCCCTCTTGGGCACTTGGTAAATTGTGAATGTATATTAATAGTCATAAAGATTTTCCCTTTATCCTTCCAATCTTCTTCTAAGGGGGAATCCAGTTCTTCCCTGTCACTATGAATGGTGGGTTTATAGGTCTTGAAAAGAGCATAATGGAAATAGCACGGTAACAGGAAAGTGAGTGCATCCTTGCTGAATGCAGCCAGCAGCTGCTGGGAGAGACTCCGGGAGACCAGCTCAAGCTCAGAGGAAAGTGAGCATGTTCTTCAAGCAAACCATATAAGTGCTACAAGAGTCACTTGAAAAGGAGGTGACAAAAAACACCAAGGGAAAACTGGTCCTAAGGCAACATAGGCCTGAAATCAAGTCTTAAAAGAGAGCCAGTTTGGGAAAAGGTGAGGTATGAATGGAAAGAAATCAAACACTGAGCATGACCTCCCAGCAGAGTTGAAAACAATGCAGCAGGCTTTCCAGCAGGGAAGAGTTTATTAATAACACTGATAATATAATGAAATGTACAGTTGTTGAGGTGCTTGTCCTTCAGAGAGGTCAAAGCATTTTCTGTGTGGCCAAATCCTTCTGCAAGCTGATTCGCTGGTTACTGCAGCTGGGATGGAAAGGAGGAAACTGAGGCACAGGGAGACAGGGTGAAACGAAGCCACCTGCACCATTCACAGCAGATCAGACCCATGTGAGGGATCTGCATTCCAAGCCCAGGAGTCTTTCCACCAACACCAGCTGGCAACTCATAATCACAGCGATGACAGGTTGTATAGATCAGTAAAATCAGAAAAACAGTAGAAGCCATTCAGACTGGCAAAGCAGCTCAGATCTCTAGGGTGAACTCCCCAAATGCCACCCCATAAACAAACATATCCATCTCTCAGCTCAGCCCTGAGTCAGTGGGACTGGGCAGCCAGGGGTGGTCCAGCTGGAATGATCCCTGGATCCCTATCAGGGCATTGGCCATGGGAAGGTGGCAACACGACCAGGTCTCTCTCAGCCTTGTTTTCGCACCACACTTTTCACAGGTGACTCTGTCCACACCAGCAAGGAGTCTGGGTCAGTCCCCTAAGTCTCTCTCATGGATCCAGGTTCCTGCAGGACATCTCTATGGAGAGGTTTCACCAGCTCCTCAAATGCAGGTTCTAAATACCACACATCCTTCTCTATCTGGTACTGCTCCCCTTCCCACCTTCCCTGTTGCAGTGAACGCTGCCAGGATCCAGCTACTATAGTTCCCCAGGCCATTCAGCTCCCCTGCCCACCCTCATCACCCTCTCCTCCACAGTGCTTCCCCCTGGCCCCTTTCCCTATTCCCTAGCCACAGCCCTGATTCTGGCTGGGTCTCATGGTAGCCTGTACCGAACATCAGTGCCTCCCTCCATGAGCTCCTCCTCTTGCAGCAGTCTCTGCTAAGCTGCCAAGGGGACAAGTGGGCTGGGCTGAAGTTCCTTTGCACTCGCATCACTCTTAGGATAAAATTCACACTCCTTAGTATGGCATCGGGCTGAGGTCTTCAGGATTAAGCAACACCCTCCTCTCCAGCCTTTGTTATAGCAACAACTAGGGAACTAATACCAGACTCAGGGGTCATCCGGTGGGAGAGAAAGGGTGTCATAGTCATTTCCTGCAGCAATAACAAAATACTGGAGCTTGGGTAACTTATAAAGAACATAAGCTTTTTGTTTCTCACTGTTCTGGAGGCTGCAAAGCCCAAGACCTGGACACCAGCAGATTCCATGTGTGTCTGGGGAGGGCTGCACTCTGCTTCCAAGTTGGTGTCTTGCTGCTGCATCCTCCAGAGTGGAGGGACGCTGTTTCCTCACATAGCAGAAGGCACTGGAGGGATGATATTGCCCCTTCAAGCCCCTTCATAAAGTGCTAATCCATTCATGAGGGCTGATCCTCCATGGCCTACTCACCTCCTAAAAGCCTCACCTCACCACACTGTTGCATTGGGAATTAAGTTTCAGCAGGAATTTTGGAGAGGACACAAACACTGAAACCATAGCAGAAGAGAAGGGGTCCCCTCCTTCTTCCAGCCCCTTCAGCCTCAGCTACCGCTGTGGCCCACCAGCCTGTTCCTGTGTCCCAGTTATACCAACAAGTGCGCCGGGGTCCCTGTCTCCACACTGGGGCTGGGAGCGATGTGCCCTCTTTCTCAACCTGGATAGCCCCTGAGTCCCTGTATTCATTTCCTAGTTCCTTCCTAACATACCTCAAATCGGGTGTATTAAAGCAACAGAAATGTATGGTCTCAGTTCTTGAGACCAGAAGTCTGAAATCAAGGTGCCCACTAAGGCTATGCTCCCTCCAGAGGTGCGAGGGTCTCTCCTCTAGCCTCCGGTGGGTCCCTGGCTTGTGGCAGCATAACGCCAATCATCACCTGGCACTCCTGCTGTGTGTGTGGCTGTTCCTGTGCCCAAATCTTCCCTTTTTTATAAGGACACCAGTCATATTGGATCAGAGCCCATCCTAATGACTTGATTTTAACTTGATTACCTCTGTAAAGAATGTAACTTCAAATAATGTCACATTCTGAGGTACTGGGGTTCAGGCCTCCCACATATCTTTTTTTTTTTTTGCAGGGAACACTGTTCCACTCATAATGGTCCTTAAAGCCATAATCTGAGCATCATCCCTAGGCCTGACTGGGCTGAGTGCCCTTCCCCTGCACCTCTCTAGCATCCTGCCTGGTCCTAGTCATGCCATATTATAAAGCCTACTTGTCTGTGCTCCCCACTTGCCTGTGACTCTGAGAGATGGAATTGGAGACTTCTCTCAGATCCTGCTCAGCCAGGTACATTGTGGGCATCAAACATGTTCCAATGAATGAACACAGATGGTGATGGATCTTGCCAACTGTGGCACTGGCTCCATTACCTGCCATCACCACGGGAATACAGGAGAACACATAGTCAGCAGGCTTGAGTGACCTCTGTCCAGACTCCAGCCTCAAGGACAACTAGGTGAGCTGGCAAATTTAGTCCATTTGTCTCATGCCAGCCTGGTCCAAACAGCTGGAAACTTCAGCCAAGACGGGACCCATGCGATGGCATTTCAGGAGCTCCTAACCATTGTCCTGAATGTCATCTTTCAAGCTGTGGTCATGAATAGTTGCCAAGACGAAGAGAAATTTATTTCCTAGTTGTTTTCCTCTCTGATCATTCTCAGCACCCCATGGACCCATTCTTCTAGATGACAGTCCTTGAAGGGGAACAATAGCAGAAACTCAAAGCTGGTGCTAAAATGTGCAGCTTGCTTCTGTCCCAATATGCAGAGCAGTTGCAGGGCTGCCACGTGCCCATTACTTCTTCATATTCACACCCCTGCAAGTCAGGTCCCTGTCATGGCTTGATCAGTCAGGACACTACTTAGCACTGGGTTTCTGTCTGTAGCATCTGACCTGTTCAAAGCAACTTTTGAAATTAAAACGACTATCTTTCTACACCGCTGTGGTTAAAATGCTGATGATTAATTTGGAAGCATAGGTCACAGCTGTTCTTCAATAACTGGCACATCTGTGTGGACCCTCTCATTTCTGTTTTAGTTCTTTCCTGCTGCTCTAACAACATACCTTGACTGGGTAATTTATAAGTCACAGAAATTTATTGCTGACAGATCTAAGCCCTGGGAAGTTCAAGATCAAGGAGCTGGCAGGTTTGGTGTCTGGCAAGGGCCCATTTCTCATGACAGTGCCTTCTAGCTGTGTCCTCACACGGTGGAAGGAGCATTCAAGCTTTCTCATGCCTCTCTTATACAGACGCTAATGCCGTCTACTAGGGTTTTACCCTCATGACTTAATCACATCCTAAAGGTCCTGGCTCTTAACACCATTACCTTGGAGATTAGGCCTCAGTGTATGAATCTGGGGAGGACACAAACATTCAAACCACAGCAAACTCCAATTTAGAGAGCTGTAAGATGAAACTGTTTTCTCCAAGCTGGGCTGCTCACCCAGCAGTACAACATCAATGAGCATCATGTTTGCATTTACCCTTCTGTTCCCAACGTGCTCTTGTGGGTTTGTGGCAGCCTAACTCCAAGTTGTCTTATCTATGCCCTTTTGATGTGCTAAGATCCTTCCCAGAGAAGGCAAAACACATGAGCAGGGTGTGGCTGGAAGTGCTGGCACAGGTGAGAAGGATCCAGCTACTTCCCTTCTCCAGGGATTCCTTCATGTTCTCAGGGCTATGAGTTCCCCATCCTTAAAGCAGAGTCTTCGCTTTTCATCACAAGTTATAATAATAACTAACAATAATAGCAATCATTTACTGAGCAACTTGATAGCACCCTCTGAACTAGGCCCCCTTGTCCATACTCCATTGGAGAAGCCAAGCAGTTATTTGCCAAACACTGATGTTGTCAATAAGTGGCAGATCCAGGAGTCCGGCCCCAGGAGGCTCAATTCTGGGGCCTATATTGTTGGCTGAGTCACCATCAACTCGTACAGGTCTTGAGAAATCAGTCAGAAACCAAACTTTGAGTCGAATGAGATGTAACCCTGTCCTCTGCACATCCAGCACAAAGCACATAAGCTGATCTCACTGACATAACTGAAGTGAATCTTCAATTGTTTTCCTCATTCCTGTCCCCCAATCATTGATGCAGATGGTGGGATGAGGCAAGAAGGCCACCTGAGTGGAAGCACAGACTGAAGCAGCACCAAAGAGAAGAAAATAACCTCCTTGTACCCAAGTAAGCTTCCAGCAGATTGGGCCCTGTGGGGATCTTTGCACAGCCTCATTGCAACAGCTGTGCCCTGGGTTCTTGTCTCTGCACTATCTATAGATTGTGCACAAATGACACAAGTTCCTGCATACCTCACAGGGAAAGTAACTCAGCTCCTACCAGGCGAGCAGAAACAAAAATATGTCATAGGCTTCTATAGAAGTCATTCCTGTGCCAAGGCCAGAGGACAGGCTGGATAGGAGACCAGGCTTTGCAGGAACTCTATATATGAAGAGAATAAGTGAGAAATGGCCTCAACTGACTCCAGACACCAGACACGTGAATGTTCTTCATTTTAATTGACTTCTAATTCACACACATAGACCCAGGAATGTTTATAAAATCCCACTTATGACATGGACTTGAAGTCTCAGTGATGCTGCAGGAGGAGCTGGAGGTGCTAAGGGAGAGTGAACCCCCACCACTGACTAAATCCTTCCAGTGGATCCCATTGCCTTTGACTGGTCATGAGGTCTGCACAGTGTGGCTTCTGCACCAGCCCAGGTCACTGCCACACCTGTGCTCCTGATCCTGTGCTTCTGTAGATTCTCTAACACATCTTTCTCTCCTCTTTCCAAAGTGGCCATTCCCTATACCAAGCACCCTCCTCACTTGCTGACACCTGCTTATCCTTTGCATTTCTCCTGCTGGAGGTTGTCTGAGTTCCCCAGAGACCCAGGTCAGTATGTCTCCTAGATTCTCTCCTAGATCCTCTACTCCCCTATTGAAATACTCACCAGCAGGCGTCCCCAAACTTTTTACACAAGGGGCCCGTTCACTGTCCCTCAGACCATTGGAGGGCCACCACATACTGTGCTCCTCTCACTGACCACCAATGAAAGAGGTGCCCCTTCCTGAAGTGCGGTGGGGGGCTGGATAAATGGCCTCAGGGGGCCGCATGTGGCCCACGGGCCACAGTTTGGGGACACCTGCTCATCAGGATGGTGAAAACTGCTTGTTACTCGACAGAACGCCCCCTGGAGGTAGGACCCAGATCACTGTACCATTATTGTGCACAGAGTGGACAACAGCACGGAAAAAATGTGAACTGAAAAAATGAATGCAGTAAATGAGCATAGGGGTAAAGCTTGATTTTTTCCCTCTGCATGAGAGGTCTCTTCCACTTACTGTTTTCTCGTTGACAGGGTCCACCCAAGACGACCAGGAATGCCAAGGATCCATTCAGGTTCTCTGGGTTTCCACTGTATCCCACTGAAAAACATAATCCGGCTACTATTAAAAAACAACAACAACAACAAAAAAAAAAAAAAACAAAGATAACAATTGTTGGTGAAAGTATGGAGAAAAGAGTACGTTGTTGGTGGGAATGTAGATTGGTAGAGCAATTATGGAAAATAGCATGGAGGTTTCTAAAGAAATTAAAAATAGAACTACCATATGGCCTAGCAATCCCTCTTCTGAATATATACCCAATCGAGAAGAAATCTACCTTGTAAGGTAGATTTCTGCAGGTAAGATATCTGCACTACCATGTTCATTGCAACATTATTTACAATAGCCAAGATATCGAGTCAACCTAACTGTCTGTTGATGGATAAATGGATAAATAAAATGTGGGGCTGGGGCCAGTGGCTCATGCCTGTATTCCAGCACTTTGGAAGGCCAAAGCAGGAGAATTGCTTGAGCCCAGGAATTCAAGACCAGCCTAGGCAACATAGTGAGTCCTCGTCTCTACTAAAAATACCAAAACACTGGCAAGGTGTGATGATGCATGCCGGTAGTCCCAGCAACTCAGGAGAGGCCGCAGTGATTGCACGACTGCACTCCAGTCTGGGCAACAAAGCAAGACCATGTCTCAAAAAAGAAAAGGAAAAAAAGTGACATATATATATATACATATGCATGTATGTGTGTATATATATGCATGTATATATATGTAAATATATATGATGGAATATTATTCAGCCCTAAAACAAAAAGAGACCTTGTTAACTGCCACAACAGAGATGGAACTGGAGGACATTATCCTAAGTAAAATAAGCTCTTAAAAGAGCTCAAAAACACAGTTACAGAGAATGAAACAGTGGTTACCACAATCGGTAGGGAGGAGAGGAGGAGAGGAAATGGTGGAGATACAGCTCAAAGGATAAACAAAATAGCAGACATGCAGGATGAACAAGTCTAGAGACCTGATATACAACATTCTCATGTTAAATAAAATTGTACTGCATTAAGGATGTTTGCTAAATAAATAGATCTAAGCTACTCTTGTCACAAAAGAGTAACTACGTGAGACTACAGATCCCTTCATTTGCTTCATGATAGAAACCTCTATGTCTATATGTATCCCACAACATCATATTGTAAACCTCGAATATACACAATATTGTTTACTTTAAAAACAACAAATTGCTAACAATTTTTTTAAAAGAATTTTTTTAAAAGAAAATACAATCCATAAATCTGGGCCAAGTCTCTATCCATCAGACACCAAAGGCCACACTTGCCATCATCAATCACAGGGCTAATCCTGCTCTCAGCACCAGGAAGTGAGGACAGGGATACAGGCCCAGCAACTCAGGGACAACAGCCACGCACAAGCTTTGACAGCTTGCTTTTGGATACTCAAATAGCGTGTCTAAGAAACAAAGAGGGCTGGGAGCAGTGGCTCACGTCTGTAATCACGGCACTTTGAGAGTCTGAGGCAGGAGGATTAGTTGAACCAAGGAGTTTGAGACCAGCCTGGGTAACACAGGGAGACCTCATCTTTACAAAATAAAAGTAAAATAGCTGGGGATGGTAGTGTGCACCTATAGTCCCAGCTACTCAGAGGCTAAATGGGGAGGATCGCTTGAGCCTGGTAGGTCTGAAGCTGCAGTGAGCTATGATTGTGCCACTGCACTCCAGGCTGGGCAACAGAGACCTTCTCTCCAAAAAAAAAAAAGGAAATAAAAGAAACAAAGGAAACTTCTGTGTCTAGTGGGTGGAGCGATCATAATAAAATGCTACTTTGTCATTTAGACATATATTAATTTTTCATCTGGATTAAAGATATACTAAATTTTCTTTATGAATAAAAACATGCTGCCAATTAACATTGACCTGCTGAGGAGAAGGAAAGCCAACTCTGATTCTTTTTAACATCAGAGTCGGGTAGCAAATCAGTCTCTTTATTATTAAAGTTAACGTGATTAGGCCAGAGGCTATTTCAGTATTTTCTTGCCTTTGGATTTGTCTGATGAGGACTTTGGCAGAATAGCAGCAGTGCGCCTGTGAGTCCTAACTGCAGCATCTGCCCTCATAATAACTACACAGGAGGACTCACCCCTTGACATCCTCCCCAACCCTTATACTCCAGAAGAGGGGCCCAGGAAAGACACCTTTTAGGCTGTCCACCCATTTCTCAACCATCTCTATTCTCTGGAAAGCTAAGTGCCCCAACATGTTCGCACTCTGTGACACCCCTCCAGGTACTGGGCAACTAGATTGGGCAAGATTTGGAAATTTTGAATGACGTCTAAGAGCATTCAGTTTCAGTCTGGCCTGGTCCTTTGAACACAGGAGATTTAAAAAACAAAAACAAAAAAAAAAAACAGAAGAAGAACAGGGGTTCTGAGGACAGTCAGGTTCTGCTGAGTGGACCAAGCAGCAGAGAAAGTCCAAGTGGAGAAATGGAGCAGGAGCCAGCTGTGAAGCAAGCAATGAGGAAGAAGAGAGAGGAGGACTTCCTGGGTTCCCTCACTGCTCCCTCCCTGCCAACGCTTCCCCTCTAACCCCTTGAGCCCTGTCCGTGGCAAAGCAATCACTCCACACCCTTGACCTCCATAGAGTTCTACCGCCCCCTGACTGACCTCCCTTGACGTGACTGACAGCGGCTCACAAAGCCACTGACCTTGATACTGCATCATGTTTATCTCCCAGATCATAACTGCATGGTAACATTGCTTTCCCAGCACCCAGCCCAGGATTCAGTGCAGCAGATGTGTTCAATAAATATTTATTGAATGAGTACCAAAATAACTTTCCTTGAAGGCCTCTCAAGTGGAGGTTGTTCATCCACTCTCTTCCCACACAGAATGAAGACAGATGGACATTCTTCCTGCTTCTAGACATTACTACTCCGCTCTTCTACAAAACACAAAGTATCAACAAAAAAACCAACAATACCCCTCTCTGAAGTTTCTGACATCACAATCATCCCCTCATCTCAACCTTTTTCCCCAAATCAAGTTCTCCCCATCCTGCTAGACACCTCACACCCTGTGGTTTGATTCCATCCCCCACAATTCCTTTCAAGTTTCACAGAACTTGGGAATGACCTGCTGAGAAACAATATGCCGAGTCTCAGGGTAACTCCATGATGACTGGGACTAGGTATGCCAAAGAAGAGGAGACGTGAGTCAATTCTGCGAGTGTGGCTCATGCAAGCAGCTAAAGTGCAAGATCAGCTTTGAAAAAAGGCTCTTTCTTTTAATAATAAGTAGAGTTCTTAGTTCTCTACTAAAATTGGACAGGCTGGACATTACAGCTTTTAGCACTTCTCTAAGACAAGTACTATTTAGCACCATGAATAATACCTTGGCTTTTATTTTTTTTTATTTTTTCAAGACAGAGTCTTGCTCTGTTGCCAGGTTGGAGTGTAGCGGCATGATCTTGGCTCACTGCAACCTCCCCCTCCCAGGTTCAAGAGATTCTCATGCCTCAGCCACTGGAGTAGCTGAATATCCTGAGTTTTTAATATTCCATCAAGCACCGAGACAGAACAACCACATCAATTTATCTTCCTTTTCACACTGTACAGGACAAGGATAAGGAAGATGCCTCTGAAATGATGATAGGTGTGTTGGTACATTGATCTAGTCTCCTTTAAAGGGCTCTGATTAACTCTGTGTAGCTCAATTAGTAAGGGGAGAAGTCCTACAAAGAAAACCACAATTAAACATATAGAGCTACCTTTGCTTCTCTTTGAACCCCTTGCATTTTTTGGTTTCTGCAGAACTGAGAGCTATGCATATAGAGAACGTAGCACAGATAGCAATGTTAGCAATTGCTAAGTAACATTACTAGGGAAGACTTAGCAGTGTTAGTGCCACAGTGCTTCTCCTTGAAGAATCAGAGAGCAGGTCAGCCGTGTGATCCCCTGCCTGCAGCAGAGGCTGTGAAGGAAGAAGCTTCACATGCCCAGCCTGGCAAGCAGGGTGCAACTGCCCCCTCTCTCAACAAAAGATACCTAGCTATCACCAAATCACAACATTCCTGATGCCAATCAACTAGATAATTCAGACCTAAGTTATTTCTAGGAAGCTTGAGGTAAAGTTATCAAACTGTTGCCAAAGCCTATGCTTCACTTATAGACAGGAACATATGGACTAATTGAACCATTTCCAAAAAGACAGTCTGGTCATTGGAAAATCTGACTGATGAGGGTTGGATGGGAGAAGTGACATAACTGACAGGAAAGAGGAGAAACTTAAAGGAGCAGCAAGACTCTCATCCTCATAGAGGAGAGCAATAGACTGGAAAGAGGCATCCTGAGGGTGACTGGGAACTTTCAGGAATGTCAGTGCCTTTAGAATCATGGAGTTTTTTTGTTTTTTACTTTTAATCAACAAATTATACTTGCAATATATTTATGGGGTTCAGGGTGATGTTTTGATATATGTATACAATGTGGAATGACTAAATCAAGCTAATTAATATATCCATCGCATCCTTACTTTTAATGATGAGAACATTTGAAATTTACTGTCTTAGCAATTTTGAAATATGCAATACACTATTATTAACTTCAGTACCGTGCTGTACAATAGATCTCAAAAACTACTCTTTCTGTCTTACTTTGTACTCTTTGAACATCTCCCCATGGATATAGATGCAAAATACTAGCAAACCAAATTCAACAGCCATTAAAAGAATCATCCACCATGATCAAGTGGAATTTATTCTTGGGATGCAAGGATGGTTTAGAGTTGTGTTTTAAAGCCCTATGCCTTGTTGATGAGTACTTGAATTTGTTTTGACAAAAATGGTACCTTCTTAGTTTTAGATTAAAATAATATGCACAGCAATATCATCTTATCCTGTTTATAACAGAGAAAAGCTGGCATTTTATGTATGAGAGAACATCATTAAATAAACTCAATAGATTATTATGATGTAATCAAGTCAAGGATTCTAAAAAGCACATTATACAGATGCAATTCTAAGTTAAAACTTGGAGGGAACCGAAGTGTGCATAACGTATATTATGATTTCACATTTCTAAATCAAACTTAAGCCAAAAAATATATGGTCTGGCACAGTTCACCAAAATACAAATGATAGATATGTTTAGGTGGTGGGAGTATGGACTTTTTCTTCTTTCTGCATACCTATATGTTTCAAATTTAATATGCATGCATAATTTTAATAGATATATTTTATAAAAAATAATTACTTCAAAATATAAGTAAACTATCTCAATAGCCAAAAATAATTACTTGAAAATAGAATTAAACTATCTCAATGGCCAAAAATCACAGGGATAAAAATCAATGGGTAAAACTCACAGGGAATCAACATATGGAGGTAAGGAAACCACTCTATGAAACTAAATTATTCACCTGTTGGAAGGTGAAGGAAAGCTGAAAAGACTTACAAGTTAGCAAGGCAATTACTCTCTGGAAGAAAAGAAAAACATGACACGCGTGCAGCAGACAGTAGCCCTCTTTTGCTTTACCAGAAGAAAAAGGAGCAAACAATGCTTTTCTTCTGAAAACTAGAAGCAGATGAAAAGGCTGTCCCTCACCTGGTGCATTTTTTACTTTGATTCCCCTGGACTTAATGGGTTTTCATACCCTTCCTGTTTTGAAACTCCCAGGAACCAGAGCTGGAACCCAGTACCACATATATCCTGAAACAACTGCAATTTCAAAAGAGGTTTGCAGTACATTGGGAGAGTGTGCTCCTGCAGATGTAAGTTCTCTGTTGGCAAGGATCGACTTTGTCTTACTCACTATTGCAAACCCAAAGCCTAGCATGGTACCTGATTCCAAAGGATGTCTAAAAGTACATTTGTTGAATGTTTTTTTCAATATTTTCTCAGAATCAGGGTTTGCCTAAGCAAATCTCGGAGTTCAAGGTTAGTAGAAAATTTTATTTTATCCTATTTAGGTATTTGGTTGTTTTTTTAATTTGCTATGGCAATATGTTATTTAGACAAATAATTTTACTATTTTAATTAGTTTAAAAATTGCTCCAATTAACATGTGGTGTTACCTTTAACATAGTTATTCACCCACAGGAGAAAAAAGTTGAAGCCAGGCAACACAATCCACCTAGGGCAATTTATCTGGATTATAGACAGGCTGCAAAGAAGGACATCAACAGTCTCTGGCATACTACACTTGTAAACCCCAGCCAACTTTGTGATAACAATGTTTCCATTAACCCTGACCATTCCTGGAAAGTGTGCCTGTGGGATTGCCATTTGGCACCAGGGCTGAGAGGAAACCAGGAGCCACCATGTTTAAACCTCTGGGTTGGTATGTGGACCAGGAGAACTGGTACCAGTCAGCATCTCCCATGATGCCCTGCTCTGAGACTCTTCCCACGGGCACCACTGGAAGCCCAAGTCAGTTAAAATTGCTTTTGTGCTAAACTGCTTTTCCTGTCACCAGTTGACAACATGTCACTGGTTCTTGTTATAAATTCGAAGATTTTACTGGCTTTTT